>NC_089751.1:27875360-27880360 GCF_040412425.1 Macrobrachium rosenbergii | reverse complement strand
ATAATTCGTTAAAACTTAAAATTAACTTACAGAGATCATTGCCTCAAAATAGAAAATATCTTGGTCGTTGCCTCGAGACCAGTGTCCTTTAATCTTTAAAAAAAGCTCGCGTTTCGTGTCCGAGCTTCTTTCATCGATCAGAAAATGATTTCGTCTACAAATCCGGACTCAGTGTTCGAAAAGCAAGTGAATTCCCGATGAAATGCTCAAGTCTAAAATACTATATAAATTATCTGTGTTATTGCAAGTCTTTCAAATCTGGTCATTCTCTATTTTGTAAAAGGATACATGGCAGACAATACCACTGATAATGCGACCTGCACAGAACAAAAGATAAAACAACTGCGTATTTCTGTCCTCAGCTTTTGTTCATATTGCAAACGAAATGTTTGCTAGTATTTTATTCCTGTCAGAATGTAACACAGTTGTTTTGCAGAAAGAAAAATATAATCTTTCTTAAAGGGAATAAACAGAATAATGACAGCCTCTTTACTGTAAACTTTGTCTCATCAGTTGAACAAACGCTTCAGATTAAAATTGACAAGTGTACGTTAATTTTTCTCATGACGATAATTAGCATAGATAAAAGATACTTAGAAAAGAAAGCAAAGCTTTTGAATTATCATTGTATCCAGTTTACTTTTGTGAAATACATATATCCATAGACAAATGCTTGGCACACAATAAAAATTTACGCTATTGCTTAGTTTATACGATTACTGATATTTCGTTCATGTTTGCTTTTAAACTGTCAGAGATGACTTTTACATTTAGTTTACATAAGAACATGTTAGTGCTAATTCACATATTGGTTATTAACTAATATTTTATCATTTACTTTTATTTTCAGAGTCACCTTCAGTTTCCTTATATTTAAAAAGTTGAGATCGTATGAAACGTCTTTCTATTAAATCTCAAAGTATGTGGATAAAAATGAAAATAAAAAACCCTTAGAAAAGCAAGAGCGTGTGGAAGAGGTCCAGTGCAAGGTAAATGAATTTACAATTTATTCCTATTTCTAGTTTTTCTACATGTAAAGACAACCATATACTACAACTATGCATTGCTTTAATTTTTAAATTTTTCCTTAATTTTTCTCGTTGTTTCTATTTCGTATTACCATATCATTAATGTCATGTATTTTTCAATAATTTTTACAGTACCTGTCTATTTACCGGTTTATGAATTGTTTTCACAACTACATGCGTTCGTAGAAACGATCCATTCTCTAAGATGTGAAGTCCTAAACCACATTTTGACACTCCCAGACCCCATTTCCTGAAGATGAAGTCTCTACTTTCACCCGCTCGGTCCTTTTCTGTTGCATTCTAGTCTATTGTCTTGGGGACGCCATTAAGGGAGTTTTTTTCTTTATGCTTCAGTTTCATGAATAACTGGCTGGTGAGTGAATGGGAGAGGAGTCATGTGGAGCAGTAAGTTCAACATGGCTAATTCTGTGACTCAAGCGTTTTTCATGTTCGGGCCAAACAAAACTACTTCGAGACCCCTCCCAACGGGATTTCGTTACTCCAATGAATGTGATAGCCGGTTCATTATTTCCAGTTTTTTTTTTAAATCATTGCCGTGCTGATTTGTGCAGTGCAAAATAGCAACAGCATTTTCAAGAACAGAATCTTCTTAAAGTCACTGGATGTCATTACGCCTTATTTCAGGATCAGCCACTCTCCTGATTAATTTGTTGTTCAGGTGAATAAGGATGAATTCACCAAAAGTCAAGGTAACAGAAGGCTGTCCTCATTTGCAAAACTTTCTTCTGTATACATTTCTTGAAATTAATGTTTGTATTTCTTAAAGCAGACTTGACATTCTTAACCTCTTCTATCATAGTTGTGGATGTCTTGTCAAAGATAACAATATTAAAAATTCACCAGTGAGGAAGAGTAAAAGTGTTTTCAGCCTGTTTTTAAAAATCGACAGTACGTGTCAAGCAAGAAAAATTATTCTAACCATTGTGGGTTTGTCTATCTTTGGTTGTATATCTGTTTCTGCGAAGTTCTTTTTCTATTCTGTTTAAAAGGATGGCAGCTAATCCTCTGTATCTTTAGCTGAACCGGATTTCATGAGCCTTATTCTACGATTAGGAGTTTGCTCACTTTGCGCTCGAATAACGGGTGTAAGCAAGCTCAATCCAGGATTAATAGAGTATAGGGTTAGTCCGCCTCTGACCAAAGTAAGAACAGTCTCGCGCATGTCATCGTCTGGCCGCATTTGACCTTACCAGAGTGAAGAAAAGGGAAGCTCTCTCAACCCGGATTAAGGTGCTCCTCACCTGGTCAGCCCTTTTAATCTCGACCCGACCGCGTCCATGGCTTCTGCATTAGCCAAATACCAATAAGAAGACATATGGAGGGTTATTAATAGTCTTTAGTACAGCGGTACCCGGCGATTAATGGAGGCCTCTCTCGTCCAAGGTCGTGAAAGTGAGAGAGAATGTGTGGTCCAGAATTGGCCGTAGTGACCCTTCATTTCCTTGTTTTCCTAGTTTTCTTCTATGTTAACCGTCCAAGTATCCAGCCTACGCTACGTCAAAAAGATGGCCAGTATCACCCGGACGCATTTTCCCGAGATGTAACCGAGTACTCAGACCTTTCCCTGGAAAAAGCGGGACGCCATATCTTAAAAGCTAACCATGGAATTTTCTTGAAAATAATTTCATTATGTTTTCCACATCCAAATCTACGAGATTAGTTTTGCTCGAATCCAACCTAACCTAAACTAGGGGTATGTAAAAAAAAAAAAAAAAAAAAAAAACGGGGCTGGTGCAGTACTAGCGTACATCTCAATTTGCCGCCTGGACGACTAACCCTATATTCTATTAATCCTGGCTCATGCCAGCTATCACAAAATTCCATCATTACCCCTTTCATACAACAAGCAAGATGCACTCTTCAGTTCACTGACTCCATTTTCCGATCGAAGCTTAACAAACGCTTGTCTGAGGAGAGAATACTTCCACTACGGAATCAGATATTAAGTTCCATAACATTACATTAATATCTACTATTCGCATTTTAACACCGAAATAATCAGCAGGTCATATTCGGCCTCACTTTCAGGTTATATTTCATTTTTACTCCTCTAAGTTGGTGACCTGATGCTAGAGTAACATTGCTGGCGATGACCCATACAGTTCAATAATCGTTGCTATATCTATCTATCTATCTATCTATCTATCTATCTATCTATCTATCTATCTATCTATGCATATATATGTTATTCTTGTTTAAAAACTGCTTTGGAAAAAATATTACGGTCCCTGTTGAACGTTTTCCCCGGCTCCCTTCCGTCATTTGCTCGTGCTAAAGATTCATTAGTTCGTTTATATTTAATAAGATTAATGTAGTCATTCACCCTTTTTGCTCATTGTCTTTCCTGTGATTTTCATCCTCCCTTTTCTGCGAAGAAATAAATAACGTCTCATTTTCATTTGCATAATTCCCTTTCTTGACTAATCATCATTCAATAACTTGCGTTCTGAATTCTCGGGAATGATACAGAATAAACCACTTTTAAACCTTTTATTTCTTTTTTCCTTTCTCGGCGCTTTTTCTTTTCCTTTGTTCATAGTTAATTTGAATTCACATCGATATTCCGGAGTTCCCTCCTTTGATTATTATCGGAATCTTGATCTTGTTCTTTCGTTTTCCCCTTTCTTTCAATTTGATCGGATTTGGCGGAACCCGATTTACAATTTGTTTCTTGGAATATCTGTTGTTCAGGACAGTATTAATTTTTGTTAGTAAGTAGCATTTGTCAGTTCGGGCTTAGTACATGATTAATTTAGGGGTTTAGAATGCCAGTAACACTTGATGGATTCAAGTTACTTTGTTTTCTGGAACATAGATTGTTATCGTCCACTCAGAGGTGATTAACATAGCACACTATTATTGAATATGAGGTCATAGCTACATTTGAATGCTACTAAAAATTTGAACGTTCGGTTAAGTCTGATGTGCTAGCCTAATTTTAAATTTTCGAAATTCTTGCTAATCATTATTAACCAAGAGATACATATTCTGAGAGTTTTAAAGAGTTATCTTCCTTAGTCCTGACAGTGACTTAGCTTGACACTAGGTTACCTACCACTTTTTCCCTCCCGCTAACTTTGTTTTTGAGTTTCTTGCTGTCCTAGACAGGAGGCAGAACTTTTAGCTCAAGTCTTTGTGAGCAAACAGTGTGGTGAGTCCTAGGTGTAGTCTCAGCCATGCTTTCCAGACCCTACATTGGGTTCAACCCAAGGGTTCAACGGCCTTCAGGTCTAGAGAAGTCAAAGTCTGCTTCAGGGGCTTGACATTTACAGCGGCTCAGATCCTAACTGGATCGTTTCCCCCTTATTTAAAAAGACTGCTGATTTCATTGCTTCTAAGATTACAACTATTTTCAGAGGGTTAGTTGGACTTGAAAGTTTTCCTTCTGTTTAGAGGAAGGGCAACATTATTTCATTACCTAAGGGACTAAGTCTGTCCTCACGTCTGTCAGACTAAGGGGCAATTTCAGTTTCCCCTCTTTTTTCTGTAAAGTTTTTGAGAAGCTGCTCCTAAGCGTCTTTGCTGGTTTTTTGAAGGTAATAACCTGCTACCAACATTACAGTTTGGGTTTCGTAAAAGCCTCGGTACCTGTGATGCACTCTTGTCAATGTCTACCATCTGGCAGAGTGCTCTTGATGATGTTGCAGAGGCATGCATGGTCAGTTTACATTGTAGTGCAGTCTTTGACCATGTAAATCATACAGCATTTATTTACAATCTTGGATTATTGGGAGTTGGTTTAGTTTTTCTTAATGTTTCAAATGAATTTTCAATAAGCAGAACCTAAAGGATGTGTGTTGATGGCCAATATATTAGCTTCAATAACGTCATTTCTGGTATTCCTTGAGGTAGTGTTCTTGGACCTTTGCTATTTATTATCTAAAATAATGACATGCGCCTGAACACAAACCTTGCATTGAAGATAACTTTTTATATGAATGCATTATATGA
>NC_089751.1:27860360-27872860 GCF_040412425.1 Macrobrachium rosenbergii | reverse complement strand
TATGGATCTCCAGGCTTTGGAATTATTCTCTTCCCTCCCTTTTCATCGATTATTGTAATGGTCCCCTTTCTCAACAACTGGGTCTACCGTTTCTGCTATTTCTCGCCCTCTAATTTCCCTTGACACTCACGGATAACAAGTACTAATACTTTTCATATTATAAAGAAACTATGAATTTCATTTCGTATCAAGTATACTTTCAGCATCGTTCCCGAATACTGCCTGCTATTTGATCCTGTATCAAAAGGACAGTGTTTCCCCCATTCAGCTGTTTTCCTATGAAATTCATGAATAAGGATTTTCATTGCGAACGCTGGATGGTTTCCATTAAGCCGATTATGCTAATATCTCTCTGTTTGGCGGCAGTGACCCGGAAACGAAAAATAAATAATCTATTGCTACCAGTCATGAGTAAATACGCTCGGAAAGTGTGCCACTGTGTTGCACTCTAGAATTTATGAAATTCTTGATTTTGCTCAAAACGTATTTCTATTTTGTGTTCACTTTCACATTATATTATTCCTATGGAACCTATTTTTCTATTGCCAGTTAATTTTGTTTTCATATATTTGTAAATAATTTATTGTTCCTCCTCAGTTTAACTTTAATTTTTCGTTTATTAGCATGCAGATAATTATATTTATTCATAAAGCGTAAAAATCGTTGTAGAAATTATGAAAATTATTCGACTTTAGAAGGTGAAGATGAAAGATAAAAAATAAAGACAGATTCCAAAGATAGCCCTGCTTACTAAAGAGTTTTCTGCAATTTATTTTACAGAAAAAAATGCAGTATAGAAAATATAATCGTGCTTTACTAACAGGTATTGTCCAATATAAATAAAATCATGCTGAATGAAAATACTCACTATTTGCGGCTAAATGTTTAACAGTCATGCAACAAGACTGAAGGAAATTAAATGGAAACAGACTTCAGTAAGTGTCCACAGTGTCAACTGTCAAGACATTTTCTCTTTTGTTGGATCATTTCACCCTTGGGCATTCTCACGTCATTCGTTGGATATTCAGTCTCCCTTGTTAACAAATTGGTAGTTGTCACTCACACTGGAAAGTTTCCAGGCACATACGAAAAAATGGAAATATTGATAACACGGAGGGAGGCTTCCCTTCCCTTCCTTTGGCAGACTTTGAAATACGTGGTCCCTTGTCTGTCCTCACTCACCAGGGTATGTCTATTGCAGAGGTTTAGTCGCAATAAGACTTCGACGAAAGCAAGTCGTCGAGTTTCCTAACGACCAAGATGTTTCATGGCTCTTCAAGGACTCCTAACCTGCTCAGTTCTTAGTACTCATCGCTGCTTGTTGGATGCATGTCAGCCAAACATCCCCATCGAATGTCTACACAACCTACTAAACATTACAAAACG
The DNA here is from genome assembly GCF_040412425.1 of Macrobrachium rosenbergii. NCBI lineage: Eukaryota > Metazoa > Arthropoda > Malacostraca > Decapoda > Palaemonidae > Macrobrachium > Macrobrachium rosenbergii. Next base: position 27,871,474 of record NC_089751.1, on the reverse strand, counting down.
TTATCCTCATTCAAGAGAAACGCTAAATGCCCGCATTTCATACTTCTATGGATACTCATCGACCTTTGATGTTTGGTAGTAGTTGATTAAGTGCCACTCCGGTGGGTAATTTACTGTGGACATTGAATTTAAAGCTCTTTCCGCTCGTAGTCCCTGGCACTAGAAAATTTCTTTGTTTTTGAAAATTTTTTGAGGGTAAGAAATCCATTCTTGTTTTGAAATTATGTATTGCTCTCCATAAGCCATTATCAGTTGTTGCTCTCTACAGTATCCTTGCCCTTCGCACGACATTCTACCAACTGCCAACAGAGAATCTAGAGTTCATATTTTCCCTTTGTGTCGCAACTCGACGTCACAGCCCCCCTGATAGTCGGATATGTGATAACCCTCCTTGACTCTGCAGTCTCTGCCATTTTCAGGATCCAAACTTAGAAAAACAGGGATCTTCTTTCGCCCTTCATGGAAGTGGTACAAACAGTAATTTGCCCTCAACTTCCTTTTGTTGAAGAAAGTTCCATTGATTCTAAGTCCCGTCCCACGATATGACACCTGTCCTACGTAGCGTACTTATTGTTCTTTGAATCTCCACAGTACTAAACACAAGCGTTTGCTGGTTTGACGTTTTCACTCAAAACCCCCTTTCACAATTTCATATCCAGTCTACCAAAAAACCTTACTGAGACTTAATGTCTGTCTTAGTATACAGTTTCTATACCTATAAAAATGCATATCAAATAATCCTGCTACGAATCATGGTAATGCTCTCAACTCTCTCTACATCTAAACAGAGCACAGCTTTTACTGGATTTTTGCTCGAATAGTGGTTATCTGTTTAAATGTTGGCAAGACTATGACACCTTAAGCCTCCCTGAATAAAAAAAAAATAAGTGAATGAATAACCTTCAGACCAGATATTATATGAGATTTACCTCAGCAGCAAATATTTATATGAATCAGGTGTCTGAACCTCTTGAATTACTGTATGCTACCTTACAAAGCATCATTGATTTATACCTCTCACTATCAAACACTAGATATTTTGTTCCCTAAACTGGAAAATTGTGGAGTTCTTTCTCAGCCTGTGATATAGTTGATAAAGTATTTACGGTTCAGTTACTGAAATCCTAACTTTAAGCGTTATATCTCCGCCTCATTGCTTTCTGAGATAATTAGATGTAATTGTATTTTATCTGTTTCTCACTAGTTTCATCTAAATTTAATTTCCCAATAATTTTCTGTCATTGCATAGGTTTATTTTCCTGAATAGCAACCAGAATGTGGAAGCACGCTAGGCATGTTCAAAAGCCTATTTTTTCCTCTCACAATACCGGAGCTTCTCTTATTCCGTCGATAATCAGTGGAATCTACTTAGTTATTTACCATAATTTTTCTTTGAGTTGCCACCTGTTACATCAGTTTCCATTAAATTTATATGCCAAAAAATGGACTGGATTGATTTTCACAACTTGGTAATAAATTACATTTGATGAGGGACTTATGAAATATATATATATATATATATATATATATATATATATATATATATATATATATATATATATATATATATATATGTTATATATACATATGTATATATATAATATATGTTATATATACATACATATATATATATATATATATATATATATATATATTCTCATTCTGATGGCTTGGATTGCACCACTGAGAAAATCCGGCAGCCCGTCAACCTAACGGTCCGAAAAAAACCGAGAGGTTCAGTAGGAGAATAGGTACCAGCCCTCTGGCTGGGGAGCTAAGCAGTTGGCCTAGCGACACACTGGCCATGTGTCATAGGCATTGGGACCTGTCCCCCAATGGCTGTCGGTCTAAGAAGCAGGAGATCAGCGCCAGCCCAATGAGCCTACAGAGGCCCAGGAGGGCTTTAACTTTAACTATGTATATGCAACTAGATAATACATACCTTCAGCCATTTACTAACAATAATGGATTTGCTACTATGCAGGAAACTTTTGTAAATGGAGTTTTTAAAGGATGTGCAATTTAGATTTCTGCTAAGCTTAAAGGATGAGGGTTGGTCACCTATAAGAAGGTATCTAAAAGCTGTGATCGATCTTATTTAGTTTCAGTTTTAGTAACAGTTTCATATCGTTTGTCTGATTAATGATCGCTGCTGGAGGTAATTACCCTTTGAAACTACATGTACATCTCTGAACAATTTTATGTATACCAGTTCATGCTGTGACTGTGTTATTTAAACATTGTTGAAAATGGGAAAACAGCAACATGCGTAAATTATCTGTTTTTGGTGTTCTGTTTATTTCCTGGGAAAGGCTTTTTTCCAGTAAGATCCATATAAGACTTGTCGCATTCTTTGCAAGTTATCATATTCTTGCCAATATTGTTTTTCCCCTTAAACGTTAACGACGGAAGAACCAATTCTATGGGACCAGACGAAAGCAAAAAACCAAAAAGAAAAAAATGCGCCGGTTTCTTTGGCGCAATCGAGTTTTCTGTACAGCGTACAATTCTGTATGAAACTCTCAGCCACGTCCCATGAAACTCTCAGCCGCTGCCCATGAAACTTTCAGCCATGGTCCGGTGGTGGCCTGTGTTGTTGGCACCAATAGCGGTGTCAGACGCACGATCGTGGCTGACTTTAACCTTAAATAAGATAGAAACTACTGAGGTCAGAGGGCTGCAATTTAGTGTGTTTGATAATTGGAGGGTGGATGATCAATATACCAATTTGCAGCCCTCTAGCCTCAGTAGCTTTTAAGATCTGAAGGCGGACAGAAAAAGTGCGGACGGATGTGTTTCTTTTGGCCTCTCATTAGGAAACAAAATAAGAAAGACTTTCTGATCCGGTTTGCAAACCAGCTTTTCAGTGACTTGGTACGGCGTTATTTCTGAAGACTTTTTGTTCACAAAATTCTAAATTCCGTATGCTTATATTGAGGAGAACAGATTTGACATTATTATTATTATTATTATTATTATTATTATTATTATTATTATTATTATTATTATTATTATTATTATTATTATTATTATTATTATTATTATTATTATTATTATTATTATTATTATTCAGAAGATGAACCCCATTCATATGGAACAAGCCCCCAACGACTTGAAATTCAAGCTTCCAAAGAATGTGATATTCATTAGGAAGGAGTAAGAGGAGGTAACGGGAATTACAGAAGGACGGGATCTCACTTATCAAAACAGGAAAACATAAATTAATAAACAGATAAAAAAAAGTATTAAAATACAAGGAAAATAGTATCAGGGTAGTAATGCATTGCTTTCTCGCCTTAACTTCTGAGGTTCCAACCGCACGACAACCTCTGTCTGGATACCTTTGGTTTATTTCAGACTAGATCTGAAAATCACGCACTTGATGTTTATGTAATGAAAATTCCAGTTCAGTACTAATGGATTTCTGGTAATATCTGTCTGTCGATTTGTGTGTGCTTGAAGAGGTGAACAACACCATATCGTCAGCGTATGCAGTAATACTTAAAGTTAAATACCCCACCTATAGTCTACAGTATATCAGCTTCAGAATTTATTGTCTTTGAAGAAGCTAGAAATATATAAAAGAATGAAATTGATGATATATCCTCCACTTTTTATTTACCATTTATTTGGCACAAGGCTTACATTTCATATTCTAACTCTTCGGTAAACAAATGGAAAATAGGTCATATTTATCTACATAATAGAAACATCAATTAATATTTCATTTCCTTATTAAAACATCATAGTTAGCAGAACCAGTCTCTGCTGGCCTGCTATCATAAAAAAACGATGAAATATCGGAAATATTACTGCAGTGCCGTATATTTTATTTAATTGAATAGGCTCAATTAGCGAAATATAGTAAATGAATAAATAGACAGACCTATAGTAGATGGGTAAAGCAGATAAAGAACGGGAGAATATTAGTAAATTTATATAAACTCGCAGCGCAGTCTGAAAAAATCTTGAGAAGAATGACTACCTTCTTTTTGCCTTGCAGGGAATATTTCTACGAAGGCTGCCTGATTAAAGAGGATTTATAAAACGTGTTCCCTGTCATCTTCATTAAACTCCAGCGGACAATAGTACTCGCAGTGAAAATGCTCTTTTTTTCCTTTCATGTTGATTACAAATCCCTTCATTTAGGTACTCTTCAGAGGCTGCTAAGGGCACTGGCTGGAACTATGATTTGAAATATTTTTAACCAAGTAATAACTATGAAATTTCTATATGTAAAGCCAAAATTATTATTATTATTATTATTATTATTATTATTATTATTATTATTATTATTATTATTATTATTATTAATTTTTTTTTTTACTTTTCTATTTTTTTTCTTGGTCTATCACAGTCATCATATTGGACTGGGTGTTTTTATAGTGTGGGGTTCAGGGTTGCATTCTGCCTCATTATTATTTATTATTATTATTATTATTATTATTATTATTATTATTATTATTATTATTATTATTATTATTATTATTATTATTATTATTACGAATGAATTACTCTATTTTACATCCTTGACATTCTAGGGCAGCCAGCTCTGTTTTTCTGTAATAAGGGACAAGAACTATTCCTTTTTCGAACGTATAAAAATAAGGAGAATACCTCACTCACTCACTTATTGGAAATCTGGTATTATTGCTGGTTGCTCATTAAATTGGATTAATTGGTAGGTAAAAGCTGGCAAGACTGCCATGCACCTTTTATTTCATTTCGTTTAACGATTTTACCACAACTAACAAGTCAGTAAAGGAACAGACGTAAGACTGATATGCAATTCTTATACAAGGGAACTAAAAATATATGCGTTGTGTATACCCTGTATACCCATGAGAATAGTTTGTGGATTACGTATATGCATTAAATTCAAGTTGACTTAAACGCAGAATTTATTAGGTTGCTTGTGCATCCAATTCCAAAATATCATGTATGTACCTTCAATATCATGGAAGTCATGTATACATTTTAAATAAAAACCTGGATTACGCATGTGCGGTAAAATACGGTTTTCTGTCAATATTCACAAGATGTTTCAGTTCCATTTGCCTGCACCAAAAATCATATATAGGTGATGCAACTGAAATCTTATTATGTTTGCTTAAAGAGAACTTTCATACTTCCGATAATTATGGGCTAATAAATATTTTTAGTTAGAGTGATTATTATTTTTATAATGATAAAGGTAGAATTATTAGACAAGTACTTCGTTTGATGAACTGGGACAGTTGATGTTGACAGAATTCGACCAGTTTGTTTGTTTAGACATAAGGATCCACTTGAAAGAATAAGAACTTTATCATTCGAAAGAGTGAACAAAGCATGTTGTATTCTAAGTTCGCTGAAGTTATTGAAATTTAAGACGAATCACTTTAGCACCATGGTCCCAATTTTGGGCAAGCTCACGACCCCCAGCTCGTCCATGTAGGGCATTTTACCCAAATTGGGATTTTTACTTGTACTTTGTAGTGGTAACACATGAATATAAATATTTTCAACTGTTTCTTCTGTGGTTTGAACGCTTTGAACACACTTCGCTAGTGCTATTTATGCTGTTTACTTTATTTTATTTGTCCCCACCTGAAAACGCGGGTTTTCATCAGTGTTCCCTGTTTAACTGTAGGGGTTTGGGTAATATAAAATTGTATGATTGGCATCAGTAATAAGAAGTTAGAAGAAAAACACAGGACTCTTGGTGAAACATATGCTCGACGTGTTTGGTAAGAAATATTTGCCATACTCGAACCCAGTTCTTCATTACAGACCATATTATCTGTCCCTGTGTTTGTGTTTGCAACAGCTTTGTGTTTTTAAACCTTGTTCCTCCTTATCCTTGTTGTCTATCATTTTGTACAGTCTCATCAATAAGTTAGGCGAATGAGTTTTAATGCTTTGTTGGTTCAATTGTCAGTTCACATCTGAAGCACAGTAACTTTCTATTGCTCTCTTGTGACAGCTCTCAACAAGGGAGAACAATGCCTGATTACACATCTTAAATCAGTTTACAACACACAAAATATAGGACTTTATTTAGTCACTTATATATATATATATATATATATATATATATATATATATATATATATATATATATATATATATATATATATATATATATATAATTTATATGGCCTATAAATTATTTACCATTTATGTCAGTATGTGGTTTGATATGATTTTCAGATGTACTATGGCATAGTTGAATTCATGGGAATATCAAAGCTTAGGAGTTTTACCAAAGACTAATTTTAATTTTCTTTAGCAAAGTAAATCGGAATCAGACCCAAACAAGGTTAAGATTCTCATATTGGTATACATGCCTTCCACATCTCTCCGTTTCACCGATTATTTTTTTGGGACCATAAGTAAAATAATAACAGTAATTTCTTATTCCATCCGGCTTTTAGTTTTTGTGACAAACTTCAAAACTGGTTGCTATTTCAGATTGATTCCTTGATTTATTTAACTCTCTTGAGGTTCTCTAACATTCATGCACTAGTCCCTTTGGTTCCAGATATCTGGGAGGACCATCCCGAAGAGATGAGTAAACAATCCTAACCGTATACATAATATTTATAATTGGTACGAACTTTTGGGAAAAGCTGAATGATATGGCTGTGTAAAATATATTTGAACAGGAAAGGATTACTAGGATAAGTAAGACAGCGATAACATTTTTATGTATAGTACTGATTTTAGAATTAATTTGTCTGTTCTCCCTCTTTTAAACAAACAGGACGTTGGGTATTGATTAAAATAAATGTTAATTAATATGACTCTCGTGAATTGTCCTGCACGACTAAAAATACTTTCTCCAGCGTTGGATTTCCATTATAGATGCAGTTTTATAACTCGGTCACACAGTGGGGGAAATGCAGATAAAAAACAAATGCTGGAGGCTTTTATATTCAAGTATGTTGTATATAGAAGGAACCATAAACAAAATATTGATATGTAGAGCACCATTTTCAATTCAATAATTATTCAAGCTGACGCAGTGCGACCTCAAAATACGCTTTATTTGTGAACATCAAGATACATTCCAGAGGATTGCGTTTTTGTTATTAAAACATGAAAGTGCGTTTTTACAAAGTGAAACCGTTCCCTGCTTTTTCTTACTTAGGTTGTGCGTACCAGATCTCACTGGATTTGAGTTTTTTGAAATTTTAAGTTCTTGGAAACTCGATAGCGCTGCGGTATTTTTAGATATGAACTGCACAGAGTTTTTGAACAGCATAGTTTTTCAAAGTCAAGTCTTATTACCACAATATAGTTACCTTTAATCATTTAACACATTTTTATTAGTTTGAGTATAAAATTTCATTGCTTGCATTAACATTTGAATATTATTAGACCTGCTGGGACGCAATGAATATTATGTGAGGATTCTTAATTTTTCTCTGATCAGAAAACAGATTATACTAGAGAATTCGGTTTTACCGGAGGTAATGATCGTATATACTACGATGATAGTTTAAAGTTCTGAATACATCAATTAACAGAAGAGTTCGGAGGCAGCAAACCTCCGTTAAGAAGAGGCAATCCAATCCCAAAGTGCCGGTTATTTCAAAAAAAGCTACATCTCCACTAAACTTGAAGTACTTGAACCACCTTTCAATGGATGTTCGTAGTAAAAAGCACATGATTTATTTGTTTGTAAGCTCCTGTAACAAACAGAAAACCAGAAAACATAAACCGAAAAACAAATACACACAAAAAAATAGCCTAAATTTCTGTTTGAACTTACACTGCTAAGCGTAAACCTACTGTACCTAGTCATTAGTGGACTCTGCATATCTAATATTAAGTCTCTCTTGTAAAGTTCAAAAGAATATAAGAGAAAATAAAGCAAGTCGGAAACTTGGGAGACTTCAATGAATCTGGCGAGTGAATTGTCAACAGGAGAAAATTTAGATAAGAAGAATTCTGGTGAATATGTTCTAATTAGTGATATGAATATATTTCATATTTCCCGCTGAGGAGGATGGATTATCCTTATCAGTAATTTCGAAATGTATTGGGGCTTGATAAAATACGTGTTAGGAACATGAGCTAAATAGATTTTTATTTTCGGATATGGCTAAACTGAAAACAGGGAAAGGTAAAATTCCTGCTAAAATTTAACGCCAGATAAGTCATTCAGTACCTCTAAATTGGTGGCGCTGAGGAGTCTGCTCGCGCACTGAATATGGTCTCTGAACAGAATGAAATCTATAATGATTGCCATATGTGCAAAGCCAGTTAAAGGTCTGAAACCTCATGCAACGAAACCACTCAAATGAGACGTTAGACTTGGGAAATGTGATTAGGAGAATTTTAACTTTATCTTTAAAGAATAAGAACAGTAGGCGGTTTTTATTTTACTTGCTTTCATTCGCTGATCATATCACCCACACATTGTGGGAACAGCCACCTCCCACGCACAGGCATTGTAAGAAAACCAGAAGGATAAGATGAATGCGCTTGTGGTGAAAATGGCATGATAATTCTTTTTAACTAGTTCTTGGTATTTGTTAACAAAAGGACTACCTACACCGAGAATGATGTTTGAAATACCCTCGGGTGATATCATTTGAATTTTCTGGTGTTGGCAAGAAAAAAAATGCAATATTACAAGGTATTGTTCGATAGATATTCATGTTATTCAGAACCACAGAAATTATAATAGACAGAAACGGCTACGTGAAGGTATAGTTTATATTGGTTTTTAATGGTTAAATAAATACTTGTATATAAAGTAAGCAAATAAACGGTAACCCACGTAGTCCATGGAGGCCGTCTTTCATGCCGTTTGTGTTCTGATGTTGCTCCTATTAAAAGCTATTGACAAGTTTAAGGATTCTTTACAAAGTGAATAATTGGCCCTATCAACTGGCATTTCTAAAGATAGCGCTTTCAGGAGATGAAATATCGTTTCGGTTCAATTTAGCTTTGAAGAAAATCCATTATAATCTTGAGACTGCAACAAAGGCAACTTTATCAACATGGACTAAAATCATGATTAAGCAAATATTTTTAAAAATTATGTACATTTGCTTCTCTGAATATATTACATTGCCTTTATAATATGCGATACAGCCTTTGTAGTTTTATTTGCAAGAAACAAAATATAATTTTCACAAGGTGAAACTTTTTTCACACATATAATTGCAGTATTAAGAACAATCTGAACATCAATATCTGAATCCTTTTTGAAATGATTAATATTTTATGACATATATATGTGTATATATATATATATATATATATATATATATATATATATATATATATATATATATATATATATATATATATATATATATATATATATAATTATACATATATATATACATATTATATTATTTATATACACACACATATATATATATATACACACACACACACACACACATATATATATATATATATATATATATATATATATATATATATATATATATATATATATATATATATATATATATATTAAAAATAATATTGGGTTATTAGATGTCATCTTTTTGTCTTTGTGAAGCCATTAAAGTACGGAGAGGAAGGGGTTTGTGGATCTGAAAGGTTCCAGTTTAACAATCTGAGAGTTTTTCGACACTCCATGTGGTGATCTGTGGCTGCTGCATACTGAAATCTTTGCTTAATTTTTCATAAGTACCTGTATCATTATATAAATCCATAGCTTTGGTTGCGCATGAATCTTGTCTATAATATGTTTTCGTCTTTTTCATGAGTCTGTTGAGATTTTTTTGTTCTCAGTTAAAACGAGAAATACCTCATCTGGAATAATGTAAGTAGCAGTTATATGATGTGTATTATATAAAGTGTGATTGGAAGTCCCTATTCTTAGGTCTAAATAACATATCTCGAGAATAATTTCCAGTTGTCTATCTGTCTGCCTGTCCCTTTCTCGGTCTCTCGACAGCATTCTCTTCCTCCTTTTAGAATTTAAATTTCTGCACTCAATTACTGACATGCTGAACACATAATGCATTAGTGATTTAGATTTTTAAATAAACCTTGAGCACACCAGTTTTCTTTCTGAAATATAGTCTTCCAGAACGATCCCTATACAAAATTACATTTTCTATTATTCTGTTCCTTTATAAAAAAATATATATATTCTTCGCTCTTCTCCAGTTTAAGGGGAGCGGTTTCAGGGAGCTGCAGGAGTTTGCACCACCGTATTTTGACAGGTTTCTGCAAATAATTTGGTGTGTCCCGTGGCATTAGTGGTGATGGAAACTGATAATTTCAAACAAGAAGGAAGGTCTTAACATGAGTGTAGCTTTATGTTATTAGTTCATTTTGAATGTTGTGATAAAATGCTCTCTCTCTCTCTCTCTCTCTCTCTCTCTCTCTCTCTCTCTCTCTCTCATCCTACCAGCAAGTAGAGTACATTTTTAATGACGAGAGAATTTACGCTTTCATAATGGTGGTGATGACTATCCGTGTGGAATGTCCATAATGGTTAGATTATCAAGCTTTGTATGCAGTTGTTCAGTGCTTTTAACTTATTACATATAAAAAAAAATACAGGTTGACAATAGTAGTATGAAATTCATTGGTGACACTGTTTTCATTAAGGAAGCATTAAATAGTTTCGTATGACTATTCCTCACCGAAAGCAAAACTCTCATTTGCTCTTTTTCTTAAACATTACAAAACGAAGAGTAAAGGATATTGTTGAGAAATTAAAAAAAAAAACAGAAGAATATTTTTTCACAATATTTTCGCTTTCTTTTCCAAGAATAAGTTGCGAGATAGTCTTAATCTCAGATATATTGCGGAATGTTTTGGGATGGTGAAAACATGATCAGAAAATTTAATTTTCTAACTAGTCAAAATATAATCAGATAATTTCAAGGTTATGTATATGGCTTCCCGGCCAGGAAACAACGAAATAAGTTGGTACAAGGCAAGAAGCAAATACATTTTCGAATTCTATTGGCCCCTGGTATTTTATTTGAGAGACTGGGTTCTGATCCCGGCGTGAGTCAGAAATTTATATATATATATATATATATATATATATATATATATATATATATATATATATATATATATATATATATATATATATATATATATATATATAATACTTGTTACTC
>NC_089751.1:27765360-27857860 GCF_040412425.1 Macrobrachium rosenbergii | reverse complement strand
CTAGCACAACATCAACTTGATTTATGTAAAAATAAAAGAGAGAGAGAGAGAGAGAGAGAGAGAGAGAGAGAGAGAGAGAGAGAGAGAGAGAGAGAGAGATCAACAAGGACCTAAAAATGACTACATAGTTTAAATCATATTCACATTATCTTAATGTACAAAATTAATTAAAAAATACTTATTCATTATTGTGATTTAACAAAGAAATATAAAAAAAGTGGAATGTTTTCATGGAAGTTTGTATATGGAACTTGCAACTTTATTTTAATTTTAATCAAAATTCACATCAACACTGGTAGGTTTGGTAGGCATATTTAGTTTTAATATCATAGCCAAAAGTACTTAGACGTTGGAACACTGTGTAAAATGGAGTATGAATTAGTCATATCTAGCCAACTTGTTAAAATAAAGACCTTTGTGATAAACACTGAGAGAGAAACCTGATACTAGATTCCAAATTGTAAAGTCTTAAAAAGTTAAGTACTTTATAGTGATGCAGTCTACTAATCTAATTCAGTAATTTCTGAAAAAAAAAAAACTGATAAAGATCACCTTTCTAAAGCTAGGTGTAGTGACTTCGACATCAAACGGTTTTTGTTTTTGTAATATTTGCAAATAATAATGGTACTTACTGCATTCATGAGGCAGTCAGTTTCATTTGTTCATACCTTTGTGATATTCCCGCTTATATCAATCTCCACACTTGTTTAATCTGTTAATGTCATTCATTAATTCAGTCAACTTGAAATGGCACTGGTAAGGGTTATTAACTGGTATTTATGAAGAAGGGTTATGAATGATATGAAAGTTTAACTGGTATGGAAATATTGACTTGTATTTATCGTTCTGTATTATTAAATGTGAACGAGACCGAAGTAAATAGACAGACTGATCAATTTTTCTGCAGCCTCAACTTATGCTTGATACTCTTTTTTTTTATTTTTTTTTTTTTTTTATCTCTGACCCTTTTTAATGATCATTTGTTTTTGTTATTTTCTCACTGACTCAGCACTGCTCTCCATAATTGTGAATTTAAAATAATGAGTTATGCTGAAAAGTTACGCTGGGTAATTTCAGAAAGAATGACACAGTCGGTATTGGTACCTTTTAGTTCAGGATGAGACAGAAAGCACCCAGTACTGAGTCTTCTAGGTATCCATAATATTTTAGCCTTTTGTTCCCACAAATACATCCCTTTTCCAGTTTATTTCGTTTAAGGTGCATTTTACAAATATAAATTGCAGATATGAATGGAACTCTTAGAAATTATAATGATGAATTCCACCGAAACTAAAGGCCAACTGTTGTGTGCATACTCTAAGCAGAAAACTGGAGAATTTAAAAGCGCCAAGTCTAGGAGGTGAGCTGTTACAAGTGAGATATGTGGTTTGGTATTATGTAAAAAAAAAAAAAGAACGTAAGTTAGTTTCGGTCAATAAGTAGTAGAAAACCAAGTGGCAAGAAATCTAATCATACAAAAAGAGTAATTTGTAAAGAATTACAAACGATTACGAGCTAGTTGTCGAAGGAAGATCTGGTGTAGCAGGTGGCAACTATTAGCTGGTGAAGCCGTGAAAGCTGTTTGACTGTTTATCGGACGGGCCCACGTCAATCATCTTTTATGCATTGTCGCTCTTATTTTCTGTGTTGACAGGAGTTGTTTTAGTCTTCAGTTGTGATGATCCGAACATCCGTTTCCTCAATGGGAGACTTAAAAGCTTCGAAAATGTTTGATGGGAGAGGTGTTTGGGAGACAAGGAATGCAGGAATAAAGAAACGGTGTGCAAAGGAATGTTAGGCAGATGAAGGTAAACTGGCAAAATTAAGGGTTGGACTGAGAACAGATAATTCTGATTCTCTGAAAGCTGAGATCCTTGGATCTCTTCCCGAGTTAGGAGTGGTGTCGGTAATGTTTGCTGTGTTATTTCTATTTTTTTTTCTTTTGTCAACAGTAATTGCTGTGTTTACGGTGCTGCTTGAAATCGTGCTGCTTGGTGCATTCTGAGACAGATCCAAATGTCAGTATTGGTTAGCAGAGTTGGGACACCTGGGTGTCAAAGGTTCACCTTTCTTGAATAATTCCAGCCACTTCGTGGTCAGAAACCTTTTGTAACAAATGTTGCACACTTCGTCCGTAAACACAGTTGCGTGGCGTTCATAAAGTTGATCATTTACATTTGAAATTTCATATTTTGCTTATCAAGAATAAATGTGATTTTCCTTAGATCACCTATTCGTTATGTTTTATGTTTGATCTAGTAATGTATGAGTTAATGAGAGCAAACTATGCTTTATATCAGGCACCATTATCCTATCGTAAAGATAAATTTTACCAGTACAAAAGTAGGCTTATTCTAGGCCATCCCGAAGCACTTGGGCTTAGGCTAAAGTTAAATAAACAGGCTGGATATTAACTCACAGTTAGACCTACTCCTCCAAATGGGGTTCATAGACTATCAGAGAGAGAGAGAGAGAGACCTATGACTATTAGCCGGGCTCAGCAGGTTACTTGGAATTTAATGGTTAAGGTTTGTGCATGTAGCAGTGGCCATTTCATGTTAACCTTGGTTAGGCTAGGCTAATTTGACCAAGGTGCGAGGCTGAGACAGGCCTTGGCGCCAAAACTAGCTTATATCCCTTGCTTAGTTAGGTTAGGCCTAGTCAGCCAAGTAGCTTATATGGAGGCTAGGCCTAGGCCCGTTAGTCTCAATAGCCTAGGCTGAGGAGGCCAGTGGCCTGAGGTAGAATTGGCTTGTGGGAGTGGATGCAGAGTAGGGAGGCAGGGTTAGGCTTGAGGAATCCGACCGTGAAAACGGGTCAAACCTATCTGTGATAGTCCCATTTATGACCTCGGCTCAGGCTCCTGACTATTGATCAATCTGCTCAATTAGTCGTTCTATCAGTAAGTCTGAGTTGTTTTCATGATTTATTATGGTACTGATATACAACAGCTAAAGAAAGATAAAGCAGAATTGGTGCAGGAAGCAATAGTAATCACAGTCGTTATGCTGACAGGTTGGCAGCCAACTGTTCATGTGCATCTTTTCAGTGGACTGTCGTGTAACCCATTCAGATCCATTTGATTCCCCTTTGTGCCATATATTAGCAATTCTTTTAACAAATTTGTATATCTCATATTACATTCGACAAAAAAATTAATATATAACGGATGCCTTGGTTTTGTTTGGGATGTGCTAGGCAGGGTACTAGAAGGCACCAGATCTAAGCCTGCACATTGATGCGGTCATTCATATTGTCTAGCCACGTCATTACGTGATAGTTTATTAATTTTGTATGCATGTGTACCTAAGACATTAGGTACACTGAAAATATCCAAATATAAGAGTGGGATAACTACAAAAGCATTCACCAGCCCCTAGTAAATATGATAGTGAACTATTATGCTTTGATAGCGATGTGGAAGAAAGTAATGACAGTGTTAACAAAATTCCTGTTCAAAATTGTAATGTAGACAGTGATAGAGGACCAAAAAAATGTTCAGACCACACATTCTCCAGGTTGCGGAAAGCTAGTCAAGGCCTCTACCCTATGCCCATTCTTGGAAAAAGGACGTGAGGGTTGGTCTATAATCTTAGAACCCTTCCACCCATTTGATTTAACCACCAACTAAGGCATGACTATTGAGTCCTTTAGGAATCATGCAGCTTTTCATTACTGTAGAGATTTTCCATTATATCATGAAGGAAACAAAAGAGTATGCCAAGTCCTGTTAAGATGATGTTGGTCAAACAAGGGCCTATGAGGAGTGGAAGGTCTGCAATAACTCAGTGGTTGAATATTATTTTGTGATTTATATTTTTATGATGATGATAGAAATGGCTGAAGAGATGTACTGGACAAAGAACAAATCATATTCGTTTTCAATGCGTTCACAGGTGATGAGTTTTAATTGATTCAGACAATTGTTTAAGTATTCCATGCCTTCGATAGAATAGCACTGCCAGAAAAAAAAAGAGATTAATTTTAGTGTACACAGTGATGGGCCGCTTGCAGAGGCCGTGTCAAGATCTGAACAATACCTTTCTTTGGACGAAGGAATGCATTCATTGACAAGGAGGTTATCAATAAAAGTGCAGAATCCACCCAAAAAGCTCATGATATTGAACCAGGATGTATATTTTATGCAAAGCTGATGTGGTTATGTTCTCGACTTTATGGCTTTTTGTGAAAAAAGTAATTCCATTTCTGAAGTTATGTTTATGTTTTGGAGCACCACTTTGGCAGAGGGTGCCGTCTGTCCATGACGAAAGAGTTGTATGACTGGCAATTCAAATGACAACTAGGACACTGACATTGCTTAGAATGCTGGCTCAAAAGAATCCTCCGTACATGTAGATGCACTTACTGTATACTGCATTGCACAATGCATTTGTACCTTACCAGAAGCACACATGCCAAATATTGTCACTACGCAGTTTCCACGAAGTGGCATTTGAGGTTCTGTTAAATTTCAATTCCGATGAATGGCCAGCTGAAGGCCATGACAACCACCATGCTGAGCCTCATAGGACTTCTAGTGCTGGGAATCCTGAGGAGGAGGTGGTTGGTGATCCCAAGCCTCCATCAGGGAGGCCCAGGCTTGTGGATCCTCCAAATCGGCCCAGTTGTAGTGCATGTCCCAGAGAATTTACAGGAATTTTTGAGTCAAAAGAAACAATGCCGTGTTACAGTAACGAGATTCAAAAGGGGACATCATACCAGGGTTCAACTTGCAAAGCCCCTCTGCACACCTTAGGAGACTGCTTCTGTATATACCATACATAACAAAAATGCTGGAGTACTTTATGTACGGAATGGCATGGAAGGCGTAACTGGAGCTGCCTTCTTTGCTTCCTCCTCCTGCAACATCATCTGACAGCTGAAAGGGGCTCTGAAACATAGTAGAATAGAAGGCAATTTTCAGAGGAAACCATAGTTTTTGGTGAGTACCTATCATAAAAGTGTTTTGTTATTGGTATGTTTTGTGTGTAAGTATATTTTTCTTTCACTCCCCGACACACACACACACACACACACACACACACACACACACACACACACACACACACACACACACACACACACACACACACACACACACACACGAAACCAATTAGGACCGAATTCTCTATTTTATTTTTCCTTATGGCATATTTAAATGAATGGTTTGTTGATAAATGAATTTGCGTTATGTTGTTCTATTCTTCACATACTAGTCTCATATTATTGTTAATCCATTGTTACTGATCGTCTTCTACGTTACATTAAGAGAAATACATTGAAATAGTACTGGATTAAGCTCATTCGTGCTTGCATGATTTACGTTTTAATTGGAAAGTATCTTCATATAAGTGTACTGTTATATATGAAACTAAAGGAACGGGTGTGTGTTCTTTTAAAATTCTTCAACTTTTCTCTGGTACCTAACTCGTATGTAGCCTTAAGTTTGTATATTTCTCTGCAGCCATAGTCTGGGAGATTAAGATCAAAAGTGTGATATATCTTAGCTAATACTTCGTATTCAGCATTGCTATTTTTGTAACACATACCAGTCTGTACAAAAATGCTCTATGAATCTGTAAGACAGTCTGCTCCTGTTAACATGTCCACGAAGGCACATTCTTGTACTGTTAGCCATATTCATGTTCCGATTCTGGTGTGACTTTGAATGTTAGATTTGTAATGCAGAATTTATTTTATTTAGATATTTATCCTGTGTATCTGGTTTGTGTTACAGATTCTGTGTATGGAAGTGGAAGTTGGCCAAGTCCTCTGTTTTAATAGAAATAGACTCTCAACTGGCTTCTTTAGAGGTAGGCCTAATTGGCTGTTGTTCCTCGTGGAGGTGCCTTTTCTGACATTGTTGGCCTGATAACCCAGAATCAGAGGCCATGGTAGATTTTGAGGGGTTTCTACTGCATTACTGAAAGACTGTCAGTACATGAAAATAGCGCCACAGTATCTTTTGCAGTTACTTGATATCTGTCATATTGGCTAAAGGGTATGCAGTAACACTTCGTCTTAACAGACATCGCTTTGAGGATCTGGCCTTTCTGATAAGAAACAAGTCTGTTCAGTCACAAAGAACCTAAATTACACCCTGCACTTGAATATTTTCTAGATATCTTGCAGGTAACAGCAGTTCCACATAGTTGCTAACCTAAGCTAACCTGTACTTTACACTTCTCATATAAAAAAAGTCTCATTCGAAATGGTAGCACTGGAAAAAATGATCCGCTAAGTTGATGTGCGGTACGTTGAGGTGTTGCTGTGTACCTTCTTTCACCTTTACTGCTCTTATTGCATCCTACGACCCTCTCCCTCTACAAAGCACATGTTAATAAAGTCCAGTTAAGTTAATGAGACCGTTTCCTGAATTTAACATCCTTTATAACTCCATTCCTTGCACGTGTAAAGTACTGTAAAACCACTTTTGTGATATTTATCAAGATTCTTAGCCTCCAAATACTTCTCTAGATCTAATCCATCTGCTAGAGTGTGAGTTAGGTTGAACTAATATGTTACTAATAATTAATATTTCGTTTTTAGGTCTCTGGTTTGCCACCATTTGATCACGTCACATCCATGACAACGTAGCATGAAGTCACATTTCTTCGCAGTATCATGTGGACCAGATTTTTGCCGAATGATAAGGATTGTGTAAATCAGAGTATTGATATTAAAGGTTAGATATTGCACATGTTAGTGACCAGTGACTGTTGGAAGAAAACAACAAGCTTTCTTGGATGAAGCTGAGAGGTCATTCAGCGCTGAAAGGGAAATTAAGAGTAGAAAGGTTTGAAAGGTGTAACAGGAGAAAAGCCTCCAAGTTACACTATGAAACAATTATCAGAGAGGGTGAAAAGTAAAATAGAAGAAAGAGAATATGAACAGAGCTACAGTAACAGGAATGACAGGAGTTGCAGCTAGGGACGCTGCAAAGAACCTTGAGGTGCACTGACGACGCGCTATTCCCCTACAGGGACGTCCTGTACTGAAGTGGGCCAAACAATGTTTGTCCTTTGGATCACAGCCTGTAAGGTAAAGCCTTTATAAACTAAAACAGTTTACTGAGTTTATTATTATTTTTATTGCATTATTATTATTATTATTATTATTATTATTATTATTATTGTTGTTGTTGTTCAGGAGAGGAACCCTATTCGTATTGAATAAGCCCATAGGGGCCATTAACTCGGAAATTCACTTCCAAAGAATATTATGGTGTTCATTTGAGAGAAGTGACAGAAGGTAATAGGGAATACAGAACGAAGAGAGCAGTTATTAATTCATGAAAGTGAGAGAGGAAATTGAATGTCCAAATGAATTTTTTTTCATTATTGTAGTGAGGCTGGATTTTTAGGAATTAATCTTGAAGTGTATAAACTTATTAAACCAACTAAAAATCTTTCCGGCCAACACAAGATTTGTTCCTACATGAATACAAACCTTCGTTCTTTACATAAGGTTTTGCTTCAAGGTTTGTATGTCAGGAAAATTACAGATTACTTTTAACATTAAACACATTTTAGAGCATTTTTTATTTATCTTTTAAAATTCACGCAGTTGAAGATCACAAACCGACCTTAAAAAACAAAAGTTTCTATAAACTGTTGAAGAGATAATGTGATACCACATTGTGTTGCTTTGACTACAAGTGTCTTGTCCATTAATTTGTTAATTTAGAGATTTTCAAGCCACCGTAGAATGCACTGGTATCAGAACTGCCATAATATAGCCTCTAGGTACAAGTGGAGAACTAGGAAAGAATTTGGACAATACCACTTGACCGACACACATAAAAAAAAATGTAGGGAGACAGGTATTAAAGAACATGAAACAGGGTTTCTTTGGGAAACTTGGAACTAAAGACATTTTTGTGGACGTTTTCTTGTTGTTATACCTGTTAGCAGGAAAAAATTATATTAACTATTTTAGAATGAACATAATAACTTTGAATGGGAATAATGTTATGACAGGTATTTATTTACAACAAAATTATTATTATTGTTCATAGGATGAACCCTATTCATATGGAACAAGCCCACCACAGGGGCCATTGACTTGAAATTTAAACTTCCAAGGATTACGGTGTTTAACTGATATAAGTAACAGAAGGTAATAGGAAATATAGGAAGAAGAGACCCGTTTTAAAAAAAATAAATTAACAAATTAGTAAATAATTAGATAAAAATGGAATTAAATTGTAAAATACAAGGAAAATTGCATAAGGGTAGAAATGCATTGCATTTTCACTTGAACACTTGAGGATCTAAAAACAGTGCAGTTTAAGGTTTTGCACAGAGGACCGGGAATGGATGACAATCAGAGACAAGGGAGGCAGTTCTAAGTACAGTTTAAGAGCTTATTGATATCAATAGGCTAAGAATAGTTTTTACAATTAAATCAGTCTGCCAAAGTAATAAGTCATTGCTTTGGGCAAATGAACGAGAGGAGAAAGGTTTTTGTTGTGCATAACTCATACAGAAAAACAGATTATTAATTGTTATTCAGAAACCTAGAAGTTCTCAATTATTTCATCTTTTCCAGATTTTTGGAAAATGTTGCATGTCTTACCAGGGTCGTAGCTAGGCCCAAGTACTTTTTGTATTGATACTCATTTCATGTTAGAGAAGTTGGCTTCAGATGGTGGTAACATTCCTGTTCTCAGCACATCATGATGGAATAATAATAATAATAATAATAATAATAATAATAATAATAATAATAATAATAATAATAATAATAATATATGAAGGAGTATCTTTTTCATTTAAACAGGTCTTATTAAAAAGGATGGCTGTATTAGAATGAATTTATTTTATATAGTGTCTGTTTCTATCCTCCTTATGACAGCTTTTCAGGCTCAGCGATGTTAGTCAGTTGGCCGATATTCATGTTGAAAAGGACAGGCGGAATATTGAAGTATTTTATTACAATATTCAATCAGAAATCGTTCGTCTGGGTTCAGGTTCTTTGTAGGTACCGTCGAAATGTTTCGACCAGCTCGTTGGTCATCCTCTGGACGTGGTTGCAGGAGGTCTGGAAGAAACGATGTATCGGGTTGGTACTTATGGGAGGTCATGATCGGTGCTGAATTATGATTGGCTGCCCAAGGGCATGTTCTTAATGCGGAGCCTTCCCATCCAAGTTCTGTTTTCTGTAAATAATAATAATAATAATAATAATAATAATAATCTTGAGTATAATAATAATAATTGTTGTTACAATGGCATGTAGCTTGTAGAGAGTCTTCAGTATTCTGCTTCTTAGTCTTCTTTTATTTGAGAAGAATATAATAACAGGAATGGAGAAGACTCTCTGCAAGGTAAATGCCGTTGCAACAGCAGTTGTCTTTAACAACACAGCCCTAAAAGAGGGACCCCTTCCAAATAATAATAATAATAATAATAATAATAATAATAATAATAATAATAATAATAATAATAATAATAATTTGTTTGTATTCAAAAGCTTCTGTCAGTTTATAGTGAAATTTACGTCGAAGACCAAACATTTTTTCTATTAAATTTACAGTTGCAGAGATTGACTTGAGTATTAAATAATTACTACAGTTATCACCACTCATTATATCACTTTACTACCCTGAAACAGTTCACCTTGCATTTTATCAACGTATTTATATTTCCATCTATTTATTTATTGATTTATTTTTTCCCCTTTCTAACAACTGATCTCTTCTTTTAGTATTTCCTATTACCTTCTGTAACTTCCTTCAAATGAACACCATATCCTTTTGAAGCTTGAATTTCAAGTCAGTAACACCTGTAGGCTAGTTCCATATGAATAGGAGTTTATTTTCTGAATAATAATAATAATAATAATAATAATAATAATAATAATAATAATAATAATAATAATAATAATAATAATAATAATAATAATAATAGAAATATTGTAATACAGACTTCAACAATAGCAAAGATCCCATCTGTCCACCTCTGTGTAACAGATCTGTGTATAGATACTTTATGCCAGTTTGCAGCTAACTCTATTCTTACCTTACCTTACCTTGTAACCAGAAGACTTCAGTTTCCTTGATTTAATTAACTTCTTACCCTTCATTCCAGGTTATCCACGGCTACAATTTCTTGAGGGGAATAATTAATGAATCCTGAAGAAAATTACTCAGAGTGAGTTGTGCAACACTTTAACAAAGGTAGGTGTTTGATTATTGTGAAATCTGCTTCTTTGGGGAAAAGTACAAGTTAAATGGGATAGGAATGGTTGTTCAGATGGAGCTGAAACTACATATTTAGAGGATTTTACAGATACTTAAAATGATGCAGTTTAAGGTTTTGGACTTAGGCCTAGGGCAGATTGATGTTAGTTTTGGGAAAGTTTTTGTTAGTTTTGGTAAAGTAACTTTAACTATAACAGTAAACAGAGTTAGGGAAGTAGAACTATATATTATTCATAGCTTTTATATTAACAATCTTGGTGCAGTGTTATGAAATTTTGAACCCCGTAGAGGGATAGTGCCATCAGTGCACCTCGCATGGCGCACTTTAGGCATTACCTAAGGTTCATTGCAGCATCCCTTCGGCCCCTAACTGCAACCCCTTTCGTTCCTTTTACTGCACCACCACCGTTGATATTCTATTCTTCCATCTTGCTTTCCACCCTCTCCTAAGAATTGTTTCAAAGTGAAATTGCAAGGTTTTCCTCCTGCTACATTTTTAAAACCTTCTTAATGTCAATTTCCCTTTCAGCGCTGAATGACCTCATAGCTACTAGTGCTTGGCCTTTTGCCTAAATTTTATATTCCATTCCATTCCATTCCATTCCATTCCATTCCATTCCACGAAATTTTGAAGTTCTGTAAGACTTTTGATTTTCTCTACCATCTCCTCAATAATTATGGGTCAGTTCTAATGTACTGTTGAGAACGATTTGGTTTTCTTGCAAGTACTGTGAATAATTCATTTATTCACAGAAGATACGACTGTACTGAAAATAACTGACCCAACACCTAGAGGGTTTAAGACGAATGAGAGAGAAGTGGGGCATCATTGGTGCTGAACTATCTTCTCAGATTACGTGAAAATGTTGAAATTGTCTTATTAATGTTATAGACAGACCCAAATAATAATAATAATAATAATAATAATAATTAATAATAATAATAATAATAATAATAATAATAATAATAATAATAAAAAAATATTTAACTGAGTTACACAATTGTTAATTTCAATTTGCTAAATTGCAACTTGCACTAAGAACGTCTCACATTTTTTAAGTGAAATTTGCAGTGTAACCTAACGTTAAATTACTATTTACTGTAGCTTTAACCAAATGAAATTTCATTTCATTAGGATACCATTGATAAAAGGCTATGGGTATTCGATACAGGTTTGAAAAGGCCCTGTCCCATCTGTGCCCCTTTTAGCAAAAGGGGCCTAGGTGTAGGATGCTTAAGGCCCAGTTATAACGAATTATCTTTTATCTCGGTACCTCGTAAGCCAAAAGATTTCAATGGAATTTGATGTCATTAACTTCTTCCCCATCTTTCAGGAAAGTGTCAGCAGCATGGGGACAAATTTAGACAGACTCCAGCATCACCAAGTACCTGCTATGAAAGAAGAAAGAAAATTCAAGCAGAAACTACATTTTTGTTCATCAGATTTGTACCTAGTGCCAGAGTGCAAAAAACAATGGTCCCATTAACACAGCTGTTGGAAAAGGGCCATACTTTAGTATTGTGAGATTACAATGTCATCTCCTTTGACTGTTAAAAGTAGGATTGGGTTAGATTTACAGTACAGTACGTCAGGATACATAGTCTTTTCTGCGTAAGATTCATAAGTTTAATATGTCAAGTACTTCAGTATATTTCAAGATAGTTTTATTTTAAATTCTTACCACTTTGAAATTGAATATTAGCTCTATATTTCTTTAGGATAAATAGATTTTTAATATAAATTTCTTAATAGTTTAATATTCGCAGCCAAATAGTTCTTTATGTTTCAGGATACATAGTTTCATGTTTTCTTTAATCTAATATTATTTTGATATCAGTTACAAGTGGTTCAGTGTATCCGGATACCTAAGTAATTTAATTTCTTATTCAGTACTAGCTGTCTGGCAGACTTCAGGATACACTATTTCTTTTGCTTTTTATTTAAGTTTCATAAGTTTAAGGCTAACTATCTAAAAGTTTAGTTGCTTCAGGATACATAAATTTTTTGCTTCAGTATCTCATATGTTTAATACAGCCATGTTTCAGGATTCATAGTTTTCACTTGAATTTCCTAGTGGTGCTATTAGCTATTTAGTAGCTTAGCAAACTTAATAATTCATAATGCTTACCTATAATTCTCATTAGTTTAGTTTAAGGTGTTAAATAGCTCTGGATATTTCGGGTTGCATATATCAAAAATGAATCTGATGTCAGTGCAGTGTCTCCTTTAAGTAGCCATGGCAGTGTTATGACTAGCTTATATCAGGAAGTCACATACACATAAAGGTAGTTTTTGCATTACTGTAGTTTTGATTTGCTGTGTCCAGTAGGTCACGTAAATTTAATAGTAGGTAATTTCAGTTATTTTCAGTCATTTTCCAAAAGTTCATTAGTTAGAAGGACTAGTTTTCCTAATTTAGTGGACTATTTTGGTAGTGGTCAGTATAGTTAGGAATAGTTTTGTGGAATAAAACCTGAGAGGTATGAACCTTTGAGGAATAGATAATATTTTCATCAAATAATGTTTTGATATTTTTTTCAGTAAGTCTTAAAGATATTCTCAAACTACCTTCCATCATAGTAGGGACTTGGTGTCAAGCTTATCGCAAACACCTCTTAGCCTTCATCCTAAGTTTGTTTCAATCATTTATTTATATCAGACTTCCTTTTGAATTAATTTGTAATAGTTTCGAGGTCTTCCGTTATTGTAATGTTATGTAAGCTTGGTACTTATTTTTGAAAACTTAGGTTACTGAAAGTCTTTGTTTAATACAGGAGAGATACCATAGCCTGAAGCATTTACATGTGTACACTGTTAAGACAGAGGAAATTTCTTAATTCATTTTATTAGTTTTATCTCAAATTTGATGACATAAAGAACTTGTCATTCTTTTTAAGTGATTAAATGATACTTAGTAAATTTTGTACAAAACTTGCCATGAAAATAATGTTGCTTAATATTAAACACAAACAAATTAAAAGTTAATGCTGTAAATATTGGAGACACCCTTAGCAAGAGCATTATTGTCATGGCATCTTTGCATATTTCTAGACACTGCTGGCATCTGAAGGTTTCAAATTGAAAGTTTTGCTTTGAGAATAGTTTGGTATTTTGACAATTATATGGTAGAATCAGGTAGATAAATGATTTGATAAGCAAACTCAAATTCAAAGTATTGCTTTAGAGGGATTGTGGCACTATTAACAGTCATATTGAATGTGTTACTGGAGGATAATTTGGTTTTTCTGAAAATATTATAGATAAATGAATCTTGATGTAAGCTCAGGTTCTAAACTTTACTTTAAATGAGGACAGGTATTACTGTTTGATGGTCAGGGAATTTTGTTATATTTTGTTATGCCATACTTGCCCTAATGATAGTTATCAGGAATGAAATCTTAACAAAAGAATCCAGTCTCAGCTTTGGAACGAAATCACTGCGGAAATTGCCTTTAGTTACATTTTGATTAGATATGTCTTAGATGTTCATGGCTTTGTTAACGCAACTCCTTTGAGGAATTCACATTTACTATTTCTGAGTTATAGGTTTTGTAAATTTCAGAATTTCAGGTGCAACAGTGTCTGGACATATGGAGATTTGTTTTTAGCTTAAGGTATTAAACTTTAATTTTTTTTGTTAACATGTTTCATATAATTCCCATTGAAGTTCAGTAATTAGATCAGATCAAGATTCAGTTAACTGTTAATGTTAAGAATTTACCGTAAAAATTTGAATAATGGGAAAATTATTGTACAAGGACTTCTGTATTTCAGCTTTTAGTCTGTTCTCGTCAAATCTTAACCTTCATTTACCTGTAAAGAGTAGTTAGTTCTTCTGTTATTTCTTGGGACAGGAGAAAAAATCAAGAACATTATACAAGTAATCATTGTCTCCTTGTCTGTGCTATACCAAGTGGACATTGCAACATAGGCTTGATGAACTCTGAATTTGGAGACTCAAAGCTATAGAGATTTTCCCCTGTGGCCAATGTTTGTAGAAATTTGATGTGTCAATAGTTATTGCAAAGTTATTCAAAGCTATATAGATTTCCCCCAGTGGCCTACGTTTGCAGAAATCTGAAGTGCCAATATTTTTTTGCAATGTTAATAGCTATAGGAACTGAATATTTTTGTGAATTCATACAGATAAATAGGACATTGTTCTTGCTACTTCCTCTCAATCTTCCATTCTGACTAGACTTCTTTTTCTGTCAGCTCGAAAATCACACACTACACATCAAGGACATTTCTTCAGTCTGCTGTTGCAGCTGTTACGTACGAACACTTTGCAAACTAACAACACAACTTGGAGGCTTCAGAATTGCATTTTTATTTTTTGCACTGTAGAAGCAGTTCTGATCTCTTGAACTCTTGGGAGCAAAAACCCTGTACGTTTCATGCTATAATAAAGCCTGCATTCTTTGTTGATGAAGCACTGTCATTTTCTCTCTCTCTCTCTCTCTCTCTCTCTCTCTCTCTCTCTCTCTCTCTCTCTCTCTCTCTCTCTCTCTCTCTCTCTCTCACTGAAGCATATTTTTTAATCTACGAACACATGACATGCTTTGCTGAAACCACACACACACACACACACACACACACATACCAAGGAGTTTTGTGCCAATACTCCCAGACACAGGGATTAAGTACCTCACTCTTAATATTTTCACACTTCACAATTACCTTTTTCATCCTTACACTCTTACTTTAAACACATTCTTAAACTACACACTTTTAAACTATATACCAAGGAGTTTTTGCCAATACTCCCAGACACAGGGATTAAGTACTCACTCTCAAGATTTTCACACTTACATTCGTATTCTAAACACACACTTAAACTGCACATTCCTAATCTAAAGACACACTTAAATTACACACTTAAACTGCACACTAAAGTGTTTTGCCATTACTTTCAGACGCAGGGATTAAGTACTCACTCTTACCATTTTCACACTAACATTCTTATGTGAATTCTAGAATTGCCATCTTAAATTTTCAGTAGTTCATGTTTTGTAATGTGGTTCAGTTAAAAGTTTTATCTCATGTTAGTATGTGAGAAAGAAGGCCTTTTATTTTAGTAGTGTATACAGAATGAGAACTAGAGCAGTATCTGTAAAAAACAAGCATTAATTTGTAAACCTGAACAGTTCGGAAGAAAACTATGTAATTTTGCTCATTATTAAGACAAGTTGAAGTACAGAAGTCCTCATATATATATATGTATATGTATACAGTATACTATGTACAGTAGATAGAAAATGGAAAGTTTTAAAATAAAGGACCCCTTGGGGTCAGCATTGTACTGCCCCGAAGGAGGGAATGCCCCCAGCAGGAGGTATATACAGGCAGTCGGTTACCAACTTTGAAGTCTGCCCAAAGGGTTTCAGTTTTCTAAGCTGATAGCTGATTACTGAGGTGGGAGAAACCTTATTTGCTTCCCTTTTGTTTTCCTGGATGAGTTCCAATTTTCTGTGCCACAAATGAGACTGTTAAACCATTTCAATGTCAAAAGAGAACTTTCGTGTACAGGAAGTCCAAGGAGGGTGTTGTTACTTCTAAGACAAGCTTTGGCCTATTCACTCATATTGTTGTATTTGTACTTACAAGCAAATGTTTGCTCAGCATGTAGTGTTTTGATATGACATATTAAGTCAATAGATTTTACTGCCAGAATTTTGTATCATACGGTGTATGATGGCCAAAAAAAATCCCAGTTCATTTTGTTCTAAGAATAACTTGTAAGAAAATCTGTGATTTTCATATATTTTGGCATTCTGTTTTCAGTTTTTGAGATTCCATACTGAAATTTCTCCATCGTCTTGTTACAGAATTTGAGTCTTTTAATTAATCTTCTGGAAAATGAGGAACTTCAAACGAAAGATTTCTTTGGAAAAATATCTTCGAATGTTTTGGCCATTGTGCGGTTGGCTTTGAGCTATCAGATTCTTTTCTTAGAGCTGTGTATGAATTTACTTGTAAATATTTGTGGATAGGGATATTTGATCTGTCTTCAGAGATATTGATATTTAAGACTGATTTATTTGTATAAGGGATACTTGACTAAATTTGATTCGTATAGTTAGATGAAAAAAGTACTCTATATGCATAACTTCAAAAGCTTAGATTAGTTTCTAAGAAAAGTTGTCATTTCAGGAAATTTTTTCACTCTGAACTGTCACATTTTACTTGTAAGTTAATTATTAGATTCCGTTGCTTTAAGTACTGTTTCTTGGCGCAAAGTTCATGTAAATTTTGTGATTAATGGAGTAATTCTAAGATGTAGACCACCATTTACCAAGATTAGAGAGCTTATTTTCTTGGGCAGAATTTGCAATTTTAGCTCATGCTGGATTTGATTGATTGTGTCACATGCTGTTTTTATGAGCTAATTTTCATGAAAGTCTTTCACAAGATTACTTTCAAGTATTCAATATCATTTATATCCCATCAGATGTCTTAAAAGACATAAAGTTTCAAGACATTTGTACAGTTAAAATTTGTCTTAAAGGATGTAAAGTAAATCAGGTCAGAATATTTGGAAAGTTAAAAGTTATCCTTTTGGTCACGTATATGACAAAACTTTTAATTATATTTCGAGTACATGCCGTCATTCCAAAAGGGGGTACCAGCTTGGGGCTCAAACGCCTTCTCGTCTTAGGCCTGACATTCTGTTCGTGTACCTGAAATAAAGAAGGGCTAAATACCACAGTGGCCATTTTAAAATTCTGTGTGAGAAATCTTGCAAGTTCATAACATCAGTTAATTAGACAAAACCGGGTGTTTGTTAATTAGGAGGAATTTTGGTGGAAATCTTTGTCCTAAAATTGTAAGGAAATAAGTTATTTAAGAATTGTAATGTGTGATAATGTGGCCTTTCACATACTGGAAAGGTTATAATACTATAACCAAATTCCTTACAAAAAAGAATGCTGGGATTTTGAGGCCGTATGAGGTAATATCCCGACTTCACTGATTGCAAAAGATGAATTTTTGAACAGTGTTGTTTGTTCTCTCCTTTCATGAAATGAGGAAACTGTTCTCATTTTTAGGTTATCTTTCCACGGAAGGCTTAATTGATATGGAAGTATTCCAGCTAAAAGTTTAGGTGGTAAGATTTAGATGAATTAGATGCTGTGGAGAACCTGCTTGCTACTTCTTACAGAAGTTTCAGAAACCTTTAACGTAGATTTTTGAAGTGTTTATTGCAGTTTATGAAAGTAAATGGCTTCAGGTGTTCCCAGGCTTCTTTTGAAAGTTTTTTGACAATGAAGATGTTGTACTGGTTTACTGAGCCTTGTGTTGGCTTTTAGAATTGGAGATACGTGTCCCTGATGTGAGGTGGTTATGTAATGGTGGTATTGGTTGGGGCATTTTGTTTCTTGGAGAATTTATGATAAGAGATTTGATTTGATTGTCTTGTGGATATTTAGAAGTATAACTGGTAAAGCTTTGCAGAGTTTCAAAATTGTCTTGGCATGTCTTACTGCATCAAGGTAACTTGAGGAATCACTAGATTGTAAACTGTTTTTAGATTTGATATTCCAGGTCCTGGTTTTTTCACTGTCATATGTCAATCGATATATGTAGAGGCTTTTTAAGGTTTGACCTTCTAGTGTTCTATTACAAAGATCAAAGTTGTCAGTATGTTTAATATAGGATTAGATACGTCTATTTTCACGATGGTGGTTTTGTGTTTTAATCAAGCCCTTGATCGTGATGCTTTTGAATTCGAGGTGGTATACTACGATGGCAGAGTTATGTAAAAGAGAAACTAAAAGTTGAAGTTTGGTTTTTATAGAGTTCTGTTAATAAGTGTTGTTTTTTTGTAAGCAATAACAATAAGACGTTGTGATTAATGTGATTTAGTTTGTAATAGTATATTTTGGTTCACAGGGAAGCTTGTTACTCTATAGCTTGTGGATTTTAAAGGTAGATCATGATGAAACTTTTATTTGGTCAGTACTGCCTTGTGATAAAAGATTCCTACAGCATTCTTCCAAGATGTTACTAAAAAAGTTTGGCTTATGATACTGGAGTATGTAATGCGAACAGAATTAGTTTGTTGGACATTTTGTGATTATCTGGTATTCAGCTGTTACTTGGTGACTATGGATGTGATATTCGGATGTTAGTTGTTGACAGACGATTTACTATTCAGCAGTTTGTTGTTGAAAGCTGAATTTGGCTTTCAGAAATCACTTAGTGGCAGTGGAGTTTAGGTTTCAGCCCTTGCTCGTGATAATTTGGACAGCCTTTTTGGTGCACGATGGTAAAATCATGATTCATGATCATTAGTATCATCTAAATACACGATACGAAGTTTAAAGCGCTGGATATGTTTGCTGGTTTCTTAAACAAGTCCAGGGTTTAGGAAAAGGATGGTTAAAGGTCAAAAGGGATTCAGGAAGTCTTTGTTTTTACTAGATTTTTGTTTAGAAAGTCTGTTAGTTTGTGGTGGTGTTGGTTGTGGAAAGTCTGCTGGTCTGTGATACTTCCACATTTCATAGTCTAAGTTTTTTTTTTTTCTGTTTATGTATTCAGGAAGTTTGATGTGACACTTTTGCTTTCAGGACATTTGTTATTGTGTGATACTTTCACTTTTAGAAAGTCTGTTCATCTGTGAAATTTTGCCTGAGAAATTTGATTCTTCAGGATAGTTTGTTTGCAGAAGTCTGCTCTTATATTTTTTACATTCAGGAGGTTTCTGTGTTTGTAATACTTCGGGTTTAGAATGTACACTTGCTTTTTTATATTCTCCTTAAAGTAATTTGGTAGTTTGTGACATGTTTTTATTTACGATGTTTGTTCGTTGCTTTTACTTCCATGTAGTCTGTTAGTCTGAGGTTGTTCTGCCTTCAGGAAGTCTGTCAACTTGATGGTTTTGCCCTCACGAAGTCTGTTAGCTTTGAATTGGCTTTCAATATGCCTGATTTTGTTTTTGCTTGAAAGCCTGTTAGTTTGTGGATTGGGAATTTTACTGGTAGTCTTCTAGTTGCCATTCTTGCTATAAACTGTTAGTTTTTAACTTTATTCTGTCCTTGGATGTCTTGTTAGTTTGCACTTTTTGGAGATAGAAAGTTTGTTGTTTTGCATATTTTAACAAAATAATCTGTTTTTTGTATTTTTCTTTCTAGAAAGTCTGTTAGTTTGTGATTCCTTTGGCTAGAAAGTCTATTAGATGTAGTTTTGCTGTAAAGCAATTCTCTTGTGTTTTTGCCTAGGATGTCTGTTGGCTTGTGATTTTTTCCTGCTAAAATTCGTCTAGAATTTATATGAGTCTGGGTGTTCTTTTTAGGATTCGTGAGATATTGACTTAAAATGCTTCTTATCTCATGAGTTTTATTATAAAGCTCAAAGTTTCGCCTAAAAAGTGTATCGGTTCAAAAATTTTTTTTGTCTGGAAAGTGCATATGCTTGGGAGAGGTTTTTTTTTTTCTAAATATTGTGTATCCTTGGAAGAGATTTTTTTTTTACCTAGAATGTGTTTTGTTTGGGAGAGGTTTTTGTCCAGGAAGTGTTGGTTGGAAGTGCTCTCTTTTTTTTTGCCCATTGTGCTAGTTCTTATGTTTTTGTGCCTAGAAATTGGGTAACTTCGGAGGACTTCTTTGCCTAGAAAGTGTGTTGGCTTGTTTGTTCCAGTTTGAGAGTTTGCTGCCTAGAAAGTATTTTAGTCTGGATGAAATTACTGTGAAAAAAGTCTGTTGATTAAGGGAGGTTTATGTGTTGCCGGGAAATGATTAGGTTATTGATTTTCAGCTACAAAGTCTGTTGGTTTAAATTTTCTACTCTCCAAAAATGTCACTTTACGAGTTTTTTCTTTATCTAAAGGTATCGTTTTGATTTTTTCAGTGGAAAGTGTTTGCTCGCTTGTTTTTTGCTTAGGAAAGTTTTTTATGTAGTGTTTCTTTGTTTAGGTCGAGTCAGTTCGACTCTGGTCAATGCTTATGAAGTTTTACAGTTGGAGAGAGTTTTTAACCCAGAAAGTGTCAGTTATGGAGATTTTTTTGGCCAGAAGGTATGTTATTTGAGGAATGTTGTTTGCATGGAAATTCTGTAATTTCCAGAGTTGATTTTACGTAATAGTAATCACAAGAGTAGAAGTATTATCTGCGATATTTTCTTTATAAAGGTAACTGGATCGTCAAGAATTAAGAGTTCAGTAACCTGGGAATTGCATAATTAGTGACTAGAACAGGAATGAACAACAGTAATTCTATCTAAATCACAAAATTGACTTGGCACTTTTGATAATAGCATTACCTTTAAGCACTCAATGTAAAAAGTGTCAGAATCGTGTAGAATTACATCATTTTTATAAAGGCCTTTAAGTGAGCTATTGTTATAGAAG
Organism: Macrobrachium rosenbergii; assembly: GCF_040412425.1. Lineage (NCBI taxonomy): Eukaryota > Metazoa > Arthropoda > Malacostraca > Decapoda > Palaemonidae > Macrobrachium > Macrobrachium rosenbergii. Next base: position 27,837,307 of record NC_089751.1, on the reverse strand, counting down.
AGATATGATAAAAGCCCAAGATTGGAATATCAAAACAGTAATTGAAATTTGGTTTGTCAGCAGTCAATATTACCAATTTAAAGGCAAGACTTGAGGTATGATGTCTAAATTAAAAGCAAAGTTTATCGAAATCAGTACTTGTTAAAAAAGGCAATGTCCATTATTCTGTGGCCCCTGCACTGGTGGATCAACACAAAGTTGCAGTTTTTGATGTCTTGTAACCCTGTTCTCGTGGGTATGTGAAACAACAATTTTAGCAACACGTTCTTGTTCAAAATTAAATAGCAGTTTTCATTTGTAGGCAAGTTTTAGTCATGTGGCCATATTCTGATATGCATTGTATTAATTTTTATTGTCTTGTATCTAGTGAGCAATATGAAACACAGTATGAATTATGCTTAGTCTTGCATTCCTGTTCTGGTGATCAATACAGTATTGCTTTCCAGAGACTTAAAAACTGGAAGCTGAAAGATTTGAGAAGACATCTTAACCTAAAAAGACCCGAGGAAATGTTCCAGTCAGACGCTGGACATTCCTTTATAATTATCTGGCGATGGGATGGATTTTTGCAAGGTTTATCACGCAGAACCTAAATTAGCCTGGTGGTCCATGTGTAAGGTGAAGGCGACGTTAGTCCGACCTGCTGTCCTGCTGGGGGAGGAAGAATGGGGCAGGAGGACATTAGCTTTGCACGTCTCTGACCATTTACCCGACTCAATCACTTACATTGAATGGTGTCATGGGCCCTAAGACGAAGTTTTTTTTTTTTTTCGGGGGTGGGTGCCTCAAGGCACTCTTGTTCCACCGAAGGCATTTGGGTCACTTGTCTGCTTTTGGGGGGGCTGTATGTGTCTTGGTGCAATTAATTGCTTTTGCTGTAACTAAAGACCGGAGGATGACTTGTAATTTAAAGTGAAATAAAGTTAACTAGCTTTTGTTTAGTTTAATTGTGAAATTTCTGTAATTCTCCTGTTCAGAATGACATCTGAGAATATAAATGAGTATTCCAAACTTTGTAAATTAATATTGTAGACGAAAATATCATGTAAAATTAAAATAGAACCAAACTAAGTAGGCTATGTGACGGAAAAGTTTTGAATTAATTAATTGAATTTAAAGTTTAAAAAAATATTTATATATAACGGAATGTTTTAGTGCATGTAATTTTAATAGGCTAATCAGTTAAAATCACTTAAATTGCAGGTAAATTTTTATTCAAAAAGAAAGTAAGCAGTTTGTAGCATAAAAAATTATTTTAAAGAGAAAATTAAACTAAGTAAAAAATGCTGTAAAATTACAGTAAATAATCAAAGTCAATTACTGTACGTATAATTTGATATCAAACGACGTCAAAATGCTGGAAGATGCCAGGTTAACAGACTCTGTGATAACCTAAAAACGAATTAAGTTACTCCAGTCAACTCCGTATTGAAAAGAATGAAGTCAATTTTCCATATAAATATCTCTGTAAATAAGGATAAAGTAACCATATCAATTAATAATTAAGTAAATTATCCTCTACAGCTCTCAAAGTCAAGAATTCTGTCAGGTACAAAGTCCGTGTCAGATGGCTTTTACGTTCGAAATAATATTTATCGTAAGTGTCCTTCGGTTATTGTTCCTGCTCGGTTTTCTATGAAGGTTGACTAAAAGACTCATTTTCTAAATAAGAAGCGAGAGAAACTCTTCCAGTTTCGAAATCTCAACGAAAACGGGAAGCAGAATATCGGAATGTATGGTTACACCCCGTAGATATTTTACTAGGTTATCCACAAAGCACTGGACTTGGAATTTTTTGGCCATTAGGCTATGCTCCGTAACGAAATTCTGGAGGTACAACTCTACGGGTTTTTCACGTCATGTTTCACTAGACACTACTCGTCAAGCAAGCATTTGCCTAAGCACGAATTCACAGCCGTGAGCGAACGGAAGCCAAGGCTTGTCTCAGTGGTAACTTGACCACGCCCCTCTTGGTGTCTCTGTACTTAGGTTCTCTTTGACATTTGAAAGGGTCTGTATAACAATCATCATTGGTGGCATAGAAAAGTACATCTGGGATACCACAGGGGAAGTATAGGAGACTTCTCCCATTTCGGTAATCAGCTGTTAGCTTAGAAAACTGAAACCCTTTGGGTCGGCTTCAAAAGTTGGTAACTGACTGGCTGTATATATCTCCTGCTGGGGGCATTCCCTCCTTCAGGGCATTACAACGCTGGCTCCAAGAGGTAAAAAAAAAAATTGTATTATCTGGAGTAAACTACCCTTATGAAATTATATTTTTGGATTTAAATAAAAGATTGTCCGGTTACTTCTTAGTTTTTATTTCCTCACTATATTCTACATTGCTTGCTTATACAATACTACTTACATCTATGACGTCACAACATTTACGACTAAACATTATGGATGGTACGTCACAACCTAGGACATCATCAATATGCATTCACGCCCTTCTACACGGTCAGTTCTTTTACGTCGTCACTCGTTACAAGCATTAATCTAGCCTTTTTCTCATCGCATTCTATTGGATCATTTCCTATCGAAATAACTGCGTTCTATGTGGTATTTATAAAGACATTTTTCCTCTTTACATTCGGAAGCTTTAAGTGAAAAAAAATATCTTTAATTAGGAAGATCTTACTTTCAAAGGTGTTAAGCCTGGTCTGTGCTCTAAATGGGTACTCGCAAATCTTTTATAGTTTTAGCCTTAGTATAAACGCCAAATTTTCTGCTCTCTCTCAATATAAACTCATTCACATTTTCTGCTCTCCCTCCCTATTTGCCTTGAGAACTTAAGTTTTAGCCATACTTTCTAAGACTTGCTTAGTTTAAACTTACTCGACCCTTCTATAGGAACTTGTAATTTCATGCACTTTAAAGCACCTTTACTAAAAGTCACGTGTGACTTTATGTATGGTTTATCTTACGTCCTTGAACTTGGTATTATTGTCACTCATTACTTTGTCTCAAACTTGACTTCTTGGCGGCTTGCAACCATCGCAGACTGTGAGAGAGAGAGAGAGAGAGAGAGAGAGAGAGAGAGAGAGAGAGAGAGAGAGAGAGAGAGAGAGAGAGAGGAGTTTTACCACACTACAGTGAAATATTGAGATGGTTTCACCTCTCTACAATGCAATGTTACGAGAGAGAGTGAGTTTTACCACACAACGATGAATTATGAGAGATAGTTTCACCTCTCTTCAATGGAATATCACGAGAGAGAGAGAGAGAGAGAGAGAGAGAGAGAGAGAGAGAGAGAGAGAGAGAGAGAGAGAGAGAGAGAGAGAGAGAGCTTTACCACACTACAATGAAATATTATGAGAGAATCACCTCTCTACAATAAAATATAACGAGACCCCTTACACTTTACATTACGAACCTTACAGTTCGTTCGGGTTGCCCCAGGTCCGTCAGTGTGAGACACCGCTGATGTCTACCAGAGAGAGAGAGAGAGAGAGAGAGAGAGAGAGAGAGAGAGAGAGAGAGAGAGAGAGAGAGAGAGAGAGAGAGAATTTTACCACACTACAATATTATGAGATAGTTTCACCTCTCCACAGTGAAATATAACGAGAGAGAGAGAGAGAGAGAGAGAGAGAGAGAGAGAGAGAGAGAGAGAGAGAGAGAGAGAGAGAGAGAGAGAGAGAGAGAGAGAAAGCTTTACCACACAATGAAATATTATGAGAGTGTTTCACCTCTCTACAACGAAATATAACTAGAGAGAGAGAGAGATAGTTTTACCACACTACAATGAAATATTATGAGAGATAGTTTCACCTCTCTACAATGAAATATTGAGAGAGAGAGAGAGAGAGAGAGAGAGAGAGAGAGAGAGAGAGAGAGAGAGAGAGAAAGTTTTACCACACTACAATGAAATATGAGATAGTTTCAACTTTCTGCAATGAAATATAAGGGGAGAGAGAGAGAGAGAGAGAGAGAGAGAGAGAGAGAGAGAGAGAGAGAGAGAGAGAGAGAGAGAGAGAGAGAGAGAGTTAGTTTTACCACACTACAATGAAATATTATGAGAGATAGTTTCACCTCTCTACAATGAAATATAACGAGAGAGAGAGAGAGAGAGAGAGAGAGAGAGAGAGAGAGAGAGAGAGAGAGAGAGAGAGAGAGAGAGAGAGAGAGAGAGAGAGAGAGTTTTACCACACTACAATGAAATATTATGAGATAGTTTCACCTCTCTACAATGAAATATTGTGAGAGAGAGAGAGAGAGAGAGAGAGAGAGAGAGAGAGAGAGAGAGAGAGAGAGAGAGAGAGAGAGAGCATATTACATAATCATTACCAAGAAATAAAACACAAGACATTTTATTTTTCAAAAAAAAAGTCATCAAAATACAAAGACATTTTCACAATTACAAATCCAAAAACAGTTTTTAGTCACATAACCTTCAAGTGCAACGAAAATATAATAAACTCCGAATCATTTTACCATATTCTCTTAATACTGAACAAGTAAACCTTATTATATCTTATCCACAGAGGGAATCTAACATCCCTTTTCATTACTGAGCACAAAGACCATCATTACAATAGCTGCTTCCTCGAGTGTGGCTTTAACAACATTTTTTCTTGGAGATGAAAGAGAAAGGGGGGGGGGGAATTTTTCTTACTGAGTTGCATTTTCCTTCTCATACGGCTCAGCTGACGTTTCTGGAAGAACAACTAACTGTAACTTAATATTTCATTTAAGCCTAGAATCACACTGAAAGGGGGAATACTTATCTGAAGAATTTGTTTCCAAGTGACAGGTGAGAACTGTAGCAAATGGAATGAACAACAACAACAACAACAACAACAACAACAACAACAACAACAATAATAATAATAATAATAATAATAATAATAATAATAATATAGTATTATTATTATTATTATTATTATTATTATTATTATTATTATTATTATTATTATTATTATTATTATTATTATTATTATTATTATTTCAGAAAATGAACCCTATCATATGGAACAAGCCCTCAAGGGCCATTGACTTGATATTCAGGCTTCCAAAGAATATGGTGTTCATTAGAAAGAAGTAACAGAAGGTAATGGGAAATACGGAAAGAAGAGATCACATATCAAAAATAAAAAACTGAATTAAACTAATAAATGGAAAAAATGGGAGCAAAAAATAGCAAGGGATTCACAGTAACTCAGAATAAGGAGAGAAAGAGGTCTCGTGGAAGGCTAAAAGAACCTTGGGGTCCATCTTATTAAATATTTCACCAAAGTCCAAAAAACCATAAAATTTTATTCTTTTAGAAACTAAATTACTATTCCTATGCTGACCCATACACCCATACCTTAACCTGGCCCAATTCATGCGTGGCACAAAGTCCCAGACAGCATAATCCACTGCAGACAAACAAGGGATAATTTGGTCCTGTAAGCTAGCACATGCAAGAGACAGTAGAGTTACTGATAGTTTATCTCATTAATAAATACAGTAGTTTAACCAGACCACTGAGTTTAAATTCTCATCTCCCATATTTTTTACTTGACGTATTTGCTCTTGGTGAACTACATTAGATCTTGTTTACTGGAGCTCCTTAAAAATTTAATATCTGGAAAACTGTCAAAAATTTCTTTCAGAAATTCATTTCCAATACTTGGGGCAATTCGTTGGTTGAGTGTTGAACAATCACTAACAATAGTTTTGATTGTAAGTGATATATGCATTCAGGGATGGAGTCATGTGGGATATTCATCAGATAGCCATGGGTCAGATGGGTGTGACCAATTCGAATATGGGACAATATTACTTCAATAAGGCATTCATTTTGAAAAGAGGAACACCAAAATCCAACAGTACATTTTATTACCATCAGATTCATTATTCCAGAATGCCACTGGTGGATGACCAAATCATTCTTTGGGTGAGGGATCAGGAGGAGGGCAATTTGCTTATAAGAAACAGGTTTGTGTAAACAAAAAATTACATTTGTTATTCACAAACTCATTACTTTAAACTAAGCTGTTGCAGTGCCAACCAGATGAAAAGATCCAGAGAAGACCAAAAAGGGAGCTCCCTGCATAAAAAAAGCAAGACTCCCAGGGCAAAAGGTTTCAGGAGCTGGACCGCAATTCTTCCAAAACAAGTTGATAACTTCTGAAAGGTGTGACAGATGGAAACCTCAGAAATGTCTTTAGATAAGGAAGTTGCATGGAAAATGAGGATGAAAGGGAAGATAGCTGACACAGAAACTTGTTCTGTTGTAGTTAGTAAGCCTGAAAAAAAGTTAAATGAAGCATCTCTACTCGTAGTGCTATTATTATTATCATTATTATTATTATTATTCAGAAAGTGAACCATATCCATATGGAACAAGCTCACAAGGGCCACTGACTTAAAATTTATGCTGAACAAACTCACAAGGGCCACTGACTTGAATTTCAAGCTACTCAGAGAATAAGTCAGTGAAATACACAAGTTGAAACCGAACCGTGAACACTGTTTCACTCTCTTAACTAATCAGAATGAGCAGCAATAACAGCTGTAACTCACTGAAATGCAGGACTTTTAACGAAATTTCAGAAAGAGAGACCAGACCTGAAGCGAATCTTGCTGACATAAAGGGGTGTAAACACATCAGTCTGTTAGAAAGGGTTGATGCTAAAGCATATGGGAACAAAGTCTGCAACCCATCTATTAAAAAGACCACCAATCAACTGGGAAAAGGCAATCAGTGACGTAAAAAGATTAATCCTGCAGTGCCTGGCGTTTCCTTGTTCCTTCTACAGTGGATTATAGTGCCTAAAAAGTCGCATTAATAAGTTTAATAGAATGGGCTTGTAATAGACAAAAAGGGATACAACATTTTAATAAGGAGAAGTTGATAAAATTTGTTGCTGCTTCTCAAAGAAATAATCTTAAAATCTAGCACAAAAGACTTGTATATACCTTGACCTATTCTTGACAATAACAGTCTTCTTAAAACAATAATCACTGACAAATCACCACTTATGATAACTTTATGTATATAAAGGGATGTCATGAACCATCAAAGCTAAAAATGTACCGTACATGACGGTAAAAAACAGCACAAAATTAGATTTGTCATGGTTTAAGAAATAACCAACAGTAAGTTTACGGATATGTTACAAAATCTAACAAAGTAAAAAATAAACTACACTTCTTATCAGCTTAATTGTTACTTTGGGCCACTGCTTTTAACTACAAGTAACTTGTTCCTTTAACTTAAAAAAAGATAATATAAAAGTGCTAAAAAGCAATGTAACGTCACCAATGCAGATTCTAAAATGAAAATATACTCAAAGATAAAATTACACTTACTAGAAATCATTGCCAAAATAAACCACTCCATCACAAAAGGCACCTTCACAATTGTAATATACGGCAATTCACCAAGGCCACAAGGCCGCATTGCTAGAACCTCACAGGGTTTGCCCTAGGACAATTCTTAAATTATTACAACCTGTATTGCTATGAGGTAAATTAAGCAAACCACAGGGGAAAAAAACTCTCGACTTTCATGGGACTCGTCCGACTATTTTGTTTCTAATGGCAAAACTTAAATTCTATTTAGTTCTTTAGAAAATACACAGCTGGGAAATACAAAAATGCTGAGGATTCTCACAAATTTTCTGTCATGTTTTTAACCTAACATTAACATGCTTCAATTTCATTTATTTCTTCTAAAACTAATTGGCATCAGTTTCTACAATAGGAAATTGAGGGTCAACAGATTGTTTAGCAATCTTTGAGAATGATAAAAGGCTGAACGATGTACAATAAATACCAAAAGAAAAAATTTAAAATCAAACAAAGCCAATTTGAAAAGCAAAAGTCAAAAAGCAATGCAGTTGGAGTCGAAGATATGCTAGTGAGAATCTTAGTACCATTACAGCGAGCCATGCAAGTTGCAATGTAACTGGTGGCCTCCTACATGGGTGTTATAGATCGAAAGCATCAGTTACCACTGTCAGCCAAGAAAGAACAAGACACTATAAGAACTCGTGACGCGGTTAACCGCCTCATGCATTCTCAGAGGGACACAGAAATAAGAAGACTTCAAATTCTGAAGAAGAATATGCAGATGATGATAGCAAGGCCTACGAGGAGAAGAGGAGGGAGGTCAAGAGGAACGTGGCTAGATGATGATGATGTTGTGGTGGATATGGAATTAGAGAAGAAGCATGCTTGGAACATAAGAAAGGGAAAAGGCAAAACAGTGAAGGCAGTGCTTCGAGATTCTTCTGTGAAGGGAAAGACTATGATCTGAAGGATGTTATAAAAGACGAATCAATACAGAATCCTTCACATATAATTAAATCAGCAAGAGAACTCATTTGTTAAGGAACTGTACTAAAGTACGTAGGAATAAATGTCTATTCAAAATCAGCAAACACTGCAAGTATCTGCAGTATGTGGAACAGGCGAAATGGAGATAAATAAATACCAACATATATACATCAACAAATACATATACAGTAAAGTATATAAATATAAACAAAGAATCAGTCACTAGAAGGAAATAATGCAAGGTACTTTAACGCAAAATTATAGAGGAGGAGATGGGACCAGAAGAAAGAGAGAGAGAAAAAAAACAATACGTATTATATGTAAAGGCTAAAGCAACTCACGACAATGAGCACAATCCTAAGGAGGAGCAAGACTGTTCAAACAAAGTGTACAATTGTATGGGTGATGAAAGAAATATTGAAAAATCTTTTAAAATTAATGACTACATAAAAAGAATCATGCAAGAATAGGAAGTTATATGTTAGTATATCTCGAGAAAGCTCTGAACAGAGTACCCAGACAAGTAGTTACACGAGGCCTTTACAAAGGCAAAGAGGTCTTACTAAACGAATGTTGGAACTTGATCCTGTTGTGAGAACTTGCGTGAAGATAGTGGCAGAAACAGCCAGAGAATCTACAATAAACTTTGGGGTCCATCACAGATCAGCACAGGGCACATCATCATTAATCATAGTCATAGAAGAAGTTACAGAGAAATGAAAAAAGGGAGGTCCCTAGGAGCTTCTGTATACAGATGTCCTGGTGTTAACTGCCGAGTCTGAGGAAGACGTCTTACAATATTTTTTGAAGGATTGGAAACTGGAAAGGGGAGTTATGGACTGAATATCAAAGCAAGAAAATCTAAGTTTATGGTGAAGGGAGAGGGAGATAAAGGTAAGGCATGTTTTGAAATCACATGGGTATTCTGACTGAAAGCGCACTAAGCATAAGGCAATGAAGAAAACTCTTCAATCATCTACACTCATATGAGGGAAACCTGACATAAAAATGTGAATGAAGCCGTGTAAAATACTGACATGGAAATTATATCAGTAACCAATTACAGGATACACAAACTGAGGATTTTACAATTGACCTGAAGTAAATCCAAGCTGAAGGTATAAGCTTGAGCACCACTACAAAGTAGATAGTACTAAAGAGTCTCTTTAATATCCTTTCAGCCTCAAGTGCACCGCTCTCTGTCTCTACTCTTCACCAGTTCCCCCTGGTCTCTTTTCACATTAGGCATCTAACTTCTGTTACTTTATCTCCTGTTATTTGTAATTCTGATTCAAGACAAATGAGAGAGGTACAGTGAGTCTAGCAGTTTGATTGAATCAAATTTCTTCAGGTGGATGGTACTTGTGTGCACGTGTTTGTGATTCTGTAAGCAATGTCTCCAAAACACAAAGCCCTCGACAATGCTAAATTTAATCGAAACCCCAATCAAACGTGGCCCCTTCATCTTCAAGTAACCTGTAATAGAAAAAAAAAAAATATAAATTCAATGTCGCAGTTTGGACACTTTTCATATATATAACAAAATAATGCAGTAACCTGCAATACCCTTTCTTAATAACACATGTTCTAACCAGAAAATTTAATTTTATGTTAATTATTACAGTATGTGAATACAAAATACTATTGCCAGAAGTCTTCCTGCATGTAAGATAGTATAAAGACTTCTCTATCAACAAAGAACAGGTTTAGAATACTTTATCTCCATTCATACAATACACAAACCTCTTGTTACACCTCTGTCTAATACCCAAAATGGAGCAGTTAGCTATTTGCTTCAAAGGCAGAGAGAATTGTTTACAGTTCTTTTCTCATGGTAGTAATTACACCGTCTCCATAGAGAGGAGAACCCTTGATCAGTGTTCTCATTTTCAGTTTGGTATAAATTGCCTGAGTGGTTTGGGGCCCCAGTGTTTCATGGTACTGTACTGTTGCATTTTCTTCCTATAAGGAAACATGATTGACATCACGTCTCTCATAGTTACAAAAATATGCACACACACTTGATTACAGTACTTCATATCAATTTGATACAAAACTTTCTCTTGTTTTCGATTACAGAGAAACTGTACAATTCAGGCAGGGTCTAGGGCAATAAAATTTTAGTTCATTCCATAAACAATAAAGATGAATTTCCTTCCTGTTAGCATTGATGGAAAAATCAACAGGATCTAAAGAACAGATAAATAAGAGACTAAGCTCAAAAGTGTCATATGTCACTAAAGTGTTTGGTTATGTCAAAGGTTGCTGGCAATTCTCAGATTCTCTACAAAGGGGAAAAAGGATAACTCCCCGTTTTCTGACCTAACTGAAACTTTATGTAAGAGTGATGTTGGTAAGGCATCACTCTTTTGTAGACAATTCACCGTTACATTGTTATCATATTATGATCTTGTTTGCAGCAGTTAGTTACCCAAGTTCCTAACATATACAAGGATTTGAGGTACTGGTATTCGTGACTTCTGCTTATCAATCACAACTGGCATTTTGGCAATCATCTTCTCCGTGTAACACTTGGAAAAAATAAGTGCATTAAATAGTTTGCATGATCAGTGATTACTTCATATCAGACCGAGTATCTTCTACACAGTCACCTAAAGGTATTGTACGCGTTACACAATTCTAAGCATCAGGGATTTATTTAGACTGTCTCTGCGCATTAAAAAACAATTACCTATATCGCTTAAATTTACCTTGTAAACACAAGGTAACATTCAGTTCCTTGAGTTGAAAAAACTCATGCTCTTTTTATGCTGGTGTCAGTTAAGGGGGGACAAACCAAAATCCTGAATGACTAGTCAAAACCAACTTAGCCGAGGTTAACAGTAGGCAAAACCTTAGTCCGCTGCTGGGTTACCTATTCAAAATGTCAAGCCTTAACTCTTGAACTTTGGCTACACTTCAGATATGTACCAGTCAGACTGGATGCGATGAAAATGAACTCATAATATACAAGAACTTTTTAAATTCTAACTAGCCTCTCTAAGACACCTTAAAAGTATAGCAGCCGAGCATACCTGGAAAAAACTCCAATTTATTATTGTGGAAAGCTATAGTTTACAGCTACAGTAAACTCCAAGGTTTGAGAACATGGTTATGCAGGAACCAACCAATTTGGGAACACTGAACGTAACATCTAACTTAATAAGACCATCACAAATAAAAGCATAGACAATTGCAGATAAAATGCACCGCAGACATGAGGTAGGGATCCTGACTACTCCTAGATAACCAAGACACAATATACAATATTTTACAAAAATGAACAGAACAGTAGTAAAATGTATACTGTATAGAGTATTGTAGTTTACTCTTAAGGCCAATAAACTTGTATCTGGTAAAGACAAAGTAATAGAGGTTTGGAAACAGTAACCTACATAACACCAGATATGACGGGTCTGGACTTGAAATGCAAGCGATTACTCTCTTCTGTTGGTCACTTTTGGACTTCTGAATAAGACAGCATACAGCCTGCATCACCTAAGTTACTTTTAATTGTAACTATAGTTATCCCTCCAAATTTGCGAGGGTCAGAAGCACCTGCTTTCTTAGTCCACTGAGGAGAAAAGTAGTACTGTATGGAGAACTATGTATGGCACTCCAGTTCAAAGGGTGGGAAGGCAAGGCAGCCACCAGCACCCTACTTCAATTCCTAGGCAGCCTATTACTAATACAGAAAAGCGATTTGATAAAAGACGTGGGAAAAATATATCAGATATGCAGAATAAATCAATAAGGTGTCTAATGAATTAACGGCAGCACTGATAATTTCAGAAAAACAATAGAATACAAGATCTAAAAGGTCAGCCTGGGAGACCGTCATTACTTCACAGGAACTAATGATTCTTGGAGATGAAATTCACCAACAACTATCTATAGAAGCATTGTCTCTCCTGAAAAACCTATCAAAATAACTCAACAAAGGAAGCAGAAACACTGCAGCAATATTCCCTAAGCAAGCAACCTAAAATGATCAAGTGCTTTCTAGAACTTCTTAGTTCCAGTTTCTGTTAAAATTCAGCATGGTGACAGAACCTACACTTCCGTCTTCATACTAAATCCTCCGCTAGAGGAATAAAGTAACTTCCACTTGACCTAATCATCAGAGCATTAATGTCCTCCAAGTAAATACGTAATGGCACCAGTAACAGGTGTGTGACATTGTATGGTTGGCTCTTTAAACGGCACACATTCAAATCTATTTAAATTTTGGACTTTTCAATTGTTTAATAAAAATAGTAACAAATTTTCTTCAGTACTGATTACCAACTGCTATCAAGTATCCAATTTTTCCCGTTTTGATTACAAACTGCTATCAAGTAACAAATTTTGCTCAGTTGTTATTACAAACTGCTAACAAGCAAAAAATTGTGATCAGTTTTGATTACAAACTGCTTTCAAGTAACAAATTTTGTTCTGTTTTGATTATAAACTGCTAGCAAGGATAAAATTTTGTTCAGTTTTGATTACAAACAGATCTCGAGTAAAAAATTTTGTTCAGTTGTGATTTCAAACTGCTTTCAAGTAGCAAACTCAGTTCAGTTTTATAACAAACTGCTTTCAAGTAACAAATTTTGTCCAGTTTTGATTACAAACTGCTATCAAGTAGCAAGTTTTGTTCAGTTGTGATTACAAACAGCTTAAGGTAGCAAACTTAGTTCAGTTTTAATACAAACTGCTTTCAAGTAACAAATTTTGTTCAGTTTTGATTACAAACTGCTAGGAATGATCAAATTTTGTTCAGTTTTGATTACAAACTGATCTCAAGTAAAAAATTTTGTTCAGTTTTGATTACAAACTGCTTTCAAGTAACAAATTTCGTTCAGTTTTGATTACAAACTGCTATCAAGTAGCAAGTTTTGTTCAGTTGTTGATTACAAACTGCTTTCAAGTGGCAAACTTAGTTATTACAAACTGCTTTCACATAATAAATTTTCTTCTGTCTTGATTACAAACCGCAACAAAGTAGCAGATTTTGTTCAGTTGTGATTACAAACTGCTTTCAAGTAGCAAACTTAGTTCATTTTTTTTATGACAAACTGCTTTTAAGTAACAATTTTGTTCAGTTTTGATTACAAATTGCAATCAAGTATCAAACTTAGTTCAGTTTTGATTACAAACTGCTATCAAGCAAGGAATTTTGTTCAGTTTTAGTTACAAACTGTTTTCAAGTAAAAAAATTTGTTCAGTTTTGATTAAAAACTGCTAGCAAGTATCAAATTTTGTTCAGTTTCGATTACAAACTGCTTTCAAGTAACAAATCTTGTTCAGCTGTGATTGCAAACTGCTAGGTATCAAATTTTGTTCATTTTTTATTATTTTGTTCAGTTTGGTTACAAACAGCTATCAGGTACCAAATTCTGTTCAGTTGTGAATACAAACTGCTTTCAAGTACCAAACTTGGTTCAGTTTTTATTACAAACTGCTTTCAAGTAACAAATTTTGTTCAGTTTTGATTACAATCTGCATTCAGATAGCAAATTTTGATCTGTTGTGACTACAAACTGCTTTCATGCAGAAAACTTAGTTCAGTTTTTATTACAAACTGCTTTCAAGTAACAGATTTTATTAAGTTTTGATTACACACTGCATGCAGTCAAGTAACAAATTTTGTTCAGTTGTGATAACAAACTACTTTCAAGTACCAAACTTAGTTGTTTTTATAACAAACTGTTTTCAAATAATAAATTTTGTTCAGTTTTGATTACAAACTGCAATCAAGTAAAAAATTTTGTTCAGTTGTGATTACAAAACTGCTTTCAAGTAGCAAAAATACTTGATTACAAACTGCTTTCAAGTAACAAATTTTGTTCAGTTTGATTACAAACTGCAATCATGCAACAAATTTTGTTCAGTTGTGATTACAAACAGCTTTCAAGTAGCAAACTTAGTTCAGTTTTTATTACAAACTGCTTTCAAGTAAAATATTTTGTTCAGTTTCAATACAAACTGCAATCAAGCAACAAATTTTGTTCAATTGTGATTACAAACTGCTTTCAAGTAGCAAATTTTGTTCAGTTTTGATTACAAACTGCTAGCAAGTATCAAATTTTGTTCGGTTTTTATTACAAACTGCCTTCCAGTAACAAATTTTGTTCAGTTGTGATTACAAACTGCTAGCAAGTATCTAATTTTGTTAACTTTTGCTTGCATACTGCTTTCAAGTGGGAAACTTAGTTCAATTTTATTACAAACTGCTTTTAAGTAAAAAATTTTTGTTCAGTTTTGATTACAAACTGCAATCAAGTATCAAATTTTGTTCAGTTGTGATTTAAACTGCTTTGAAATAGCAAACTTAGTTCACTTTTTTTACAAACTGCTTTCAGGTAAGAAATTTTGTTCAGTTTTGATTACACATTGCAATCAAGTAGCAAGTTTTGTTCAGTTGTGATGACAAACTGCAATGAAGTAACATTTTGTTCAGTTGTGATTACAGACTACTTTCAAGTAGCAAACTTAGTTCAGTCTTTATTGCAAACTGCTATCTAGTAACAAATTTTGTTCAGTTTGATTACAAACTGCAATCAAGGAACAAATATTGATCAGTTGTGATTACAAACTGCTTTCAAGTAGCAAACTTAGTTCAGTTATTAAAAATGATTTCAAATAAATTTTGTTCAGTTTTGATTACAAGCTGAATACCAAGTAACAAATTTTGTTCAGTTTTGATTACAAACTGCTATCAAGTAACAAATGTTATTCAGTTTTGATTACAAACTGCAACCAAGTAGCAAATTTTGTTCAGTTTTGATTACAAACTGCTGTCAAACAAAAACATTTGTTCAGTTTTGATTACAAACTGCTTTCAAGTAACAAATTTTGTTCAGTTTTAATTACAAACTGCAATCAAGTATAAAATTTTGTTCAGTTTTGATTACAAACTGCTTTTATGTGTCAAATTTTGTTCAGTTTTGATCATAAACTGCCAGAAAATAAAAAAAATTGTTCAGTTTTGATTACAAACTACATTCAAGTATCAAATTTTGTTCAGTTTTGATTACAAACTGCCAGAAAGTAACGAATTTTGTTCAGTTTTGATCACAAACTGCATTCAAGTATCAAAATTTGTTCAGTTTTGATACCAAACTGCTATCAAGTAAAAAAATATTGTTCAGTTTTGATTACAAAACTGCACTCAAGCAGCAAATTTTGATCAGTTTTGATTACAAACTGCTATTAGGTGTTAAATATTGTTCAGTTGTGATTACAAACTGATATCAAGTAACAAATTTTGTTCAGAATTGATTACAAACTGCTATCAAATAAAGTCTATTCAGCTGTAATCTTAACCACAAACATACTGTACATTTATCTAGAATAGGAATGCTATATTGAAAATAACCTTACCAGACGACTTTGGTAAAAACAGTCGAAATTGATCAAAATGTGAGTGACGTCAAGTTCTCATCCCTCTTCTTTGTATGACCTTAAGTCCATCGTCCAATTTTGAGACAGCGATTTCATGTCTCTGTCTATTATGTTACTCCACCTAATTCTCTCCCTACCTCTGCTTCTTCTACCCTCCAAGGCCATATCATACCGTGGTGTCCTGACAAAAAGAAATAAAGTTAGCATATGAAGCACCCATTCTATAAAGGTCAGAAATTGAACATACCTGTTACAGATGCCCATTTGCCATACCAGACCGGGGCAACTCTGAACCCATAAACATATATGTAAGGAATCACAGGTATGCGAGTTTTTTTACCATGTTCACATTACTTTCTAGATCAATAAATATTGCACACAGATATCTTTCATATATACACCAAAGGACTTCATTTTGTAAGAATTCTTGTTATTACAAAATTCTGTCAGTTGCTCATATATCAAATAAATATCAGGAATATTGGGAAAATTTCGTAAGTCAAATTAACAAAGATAAGGCATTTGCAGTCTGATTATAATAATAAATGTTCTTCATAAACAATAAGATGAAAATGACTACTGTTATTAGCAGCCTCCAAGGGACTCTACTATTAATACTGTCACCTAACGCAATGTAGCAATGGAGTGGAATTAAAATTCACACCAAAGGCCAAGCACTGGGACCTGTGCGGTCAATAAGTATTGAAAGGGAAATTGAGAGTAAAAAAGTTTTAAAGATGTAACAGGAAGAAAATCTTTTGCGGCAGCACTATGAAACAAATGTTAGGAGAGGGTTGAGGAAACTAAGGTGGAAGAAAGAGAATATAAACAGAGGTACATTAATAAGAATGAAAAGGGTTGCAACTAGGGGTCGAAGGGACGCTGCAAAGAACCTTAAGTAATGCCAGCAGTGCACTGCATGAGGTGCACTGACAGCACTATCCCCCCCCCCAAGGGCGTAGAGCAATGTTACTACCTCATTCCATACACATACCTTATCAGGATTCAACTACAAGAAACTTCCAGGGAGACATCAACCAGGACCATCAGTTCCTAGTACCCTGGTTCCTTCCATACTGGTACTTTGTGGATCACTGTTTAGACCCCAATAGCAGCACAGGATTTTACTGGATTCATCGCTCTGCAACACAAGGGAAAATCATGAATTCACTGCAACCTCCTTCCAATGACATATTTTAAAAAAAACATTCAAACAACTTCCCAAATGGAAATTACTGACGGTGCTATAAATCACAATCAATCCGAATTCTAAAGACAATCAATTCTTTGACAGCTTCGTAGTTCTGACCATGTCTTATCAGATCAACGTCATGAATACTATATTTAAGTCTGCCACATCTGAGGCCAAAGATAGGACCACCCTTTTATCTCATCCCTACAGCTGGCGAGGCATGACCTTGACAATTTTAGCACTGGATTACCAAACCAAATTGTTACTATCATGCTGTATTGACTCAGACCTGTTTTTAAAACAATTAACGTTTAATATAAGGTTACAATTCCATTTCATGTCAATGAGAGAGAGAGAGAGAGAGAGAGAGAGAGAGAGAGAGAGAGAGAGAGAGAGAGAGAGAGAGAGAGAAAATTTATTGTGATATAAAATTCAGTCTCATCTATTAAAGTGAACATCACCACTGTTTAACAATAATCAATGTTGGAAAAAATAGACCCAATTCTTATCTTGCAGTGAAGCTCGGTGCCTGACCTCAAGCAATGAATCTGAGACCAAAGATTGTGTCAGTCACAGTTTAAAGGCTACCATAAATATTTATTAGAAAATTAGGGACTTGGTCTCCACCTAGTATCAGGAAACTAAATACAACAATGGCAACGACCCATCTGTCTGTCACAAACAGTGTAAAGGTGAGCCCACTTGCATTAAAATATTGTGTGCAATAAGTTTCTGAAATGTTACACAAGAAAAAATATCAAATCATAAAAAAAGATAGCTGTTAAATTCCATAAGACGAAAAAGCTTCATCTTTTAACATTACAGTTTCTGTGGACAAATTCATCAACTGCATAAGTAATTGCTGATGAGGGCATATACAAACCCATTGGCACCAGGTTAAGAGTATCAGCAGTTTAAAGTTTTAAAAACTGAGCAATTTCAATCGCGGCTTTTTCTAATTCTGAATGCTGAAAATATAGATCCACTAACACACCACAGATATGACCACTCAAAATAGTTTTAATTACCACTAGCCTAACCCTACCAGCCAGCTCTGTGGTAAATATACGAGTATATGCTGGATACAAACCTCAAGGTTTTAAACGCACTGACGTAATCTCTGTTAGCCTATACAAAAGTGGAGAAACAAATCCAGTTATGTATAGGTACATATACTGTATTTAAAAATAATTCTCTACAGAAAGCTTTCGGAAATACATAACTGTGGATTTGTTTCTCCATTTCAAGACTCATGCTACTATGAGTATTTTCAGACACAAAAGTTTTTGTAAACTCCAAAACCTGATTTTGGAAAGCACCCATTCACACCAAATTAACTATTTTTGTAAATTTAGAGTGCAAATAAAAATTCGAAAGCATTTTGGGTTTACTATTTTTTTTAATACTTCAAACCATTTACCAAATTAATAAGCAGGGCAATAAAATACCAACAATGAAACTGGAAGCCAGTCCATGGTTCTGTGACTTAACTTTTGGGGGTGGGGACGCTCTCACTTCTCTGCTCTAGGTATGATTGGCCTATATTACCTAGGATGGGTTAAGATTGATGATTAAGGGTAACCCACAATACCCCTCGTAGGCTCAAGTGTGGTTCAGGTTATCCTCAAATAACTTTTCTCAATATACTTCGACCTGGATCAAAGGTCTTGGTTAAGTTTGGGGTATGCCATGCAAATTAGGGTACCAGTGGCCCAACAGACTTAATTACTAATGGTATACAGTTTCAGCTTTTAAATAATACAAATACCCGATTAGGAGAGGTTGGTGTTCCCCATACCCATAACCTGGGGCTAACATATCTCAAAGTTCTTGACTCAACCGGAATGATCACGCAGTACAACCCCCTACACAAGACTAACCTGACTCTCTCATTGGCCAAATGCCCAAAATGCCCATTGCAGGAAGCAATGCTACCAATCTTCCTAGGAGCTTCGAGATTGTCTAAACACTGTCAAAAGTCTCAATATAAATAAAGGTACCCAAAGAAGCAGGCTTCAGATGCCACTCAATACAAGGCACCCCGAATAACACTAGGACCAGACCGGATTTTGAACATACATTAATTCGCAAATTTGAGGTTGGTGTTTACGGAAAGGAAAATGTCTGTGTAATTTTCTAACATGGCAGACTATCCAAGAGGGTAGCTTATTCATAGTTATCAGCCATTTTGAAATGTCCTATGAGAGTATGAATGGAAAAACTAAATGTATATACCATGTAACTGGATCTTAAAAGATTCCTGCTTCAAATAAAGGGGAATAACTACATTGGGAAAAATAAATAGGCAAGAAAAAAAGATTTTGCCAACTCGAGAGGCAAGGAAGACACAACTGGCCTATGGATGGACGAAAACGAAAGTGAGAATAAAATGAACGACGAAAATTCAAACAGTGTCATGAAGGAGGCGTTAATTGTCGTGGAAACAGCCTCCCCAGAGAGAGAGAGAGAGAGAGAGAGAGAGAGAGAGAGAGAGAGAGAGAGAGAGAGAGAGAGAGAGGAATCTCACGTAAGATCAATCTGACCTCCTTCGGAGAAGGGAGGGGGGCGGTATAATTTGGCAGAGGTGGATGAATATGGAGAGGGGGAGGGAGAGGAAGAGGGAGAGAGGAAGAAGAAGGTGAGAGGAAGAGGGAGAGAGGAAGAAGAAGGTGAGAGGAAGAAGAAGGTGAGAGGAAGCGGATGGTGAGAGGAAGCGGATGGTGAGAGGGAGAGGGGATGGAGAGGGGTTGCAGAGGGAGAGTGGAGAGGGAGATGGCGAGGGAGAGAAAGAAAGAACGAGGAAGGGGAAGGGGGAGAGGGAGAGGGAGAGGGAGAGAAAGAAAGAAAGAAAGAGGGAGAGGAAGGGGAAGGGGAGATGAAGAGGAGAGGGAGAGGGAGGGGGAGGTGGTGGGCTCTAGAATGACACCAACGTACAATATCCAGTGGGGCCCGTAAACCCCAGTTAAATGAATTGAGATCTAAATGTGTTTCTCTTAGCGCTAATCACCGTAGAAGATGGACAGCCAATGACAGCTTACGATGTTTGAATATTGAATTTAGGCCAAAGGCCAAGCACTGGGACCTATGAGGTCATTCAGCGCTGAAAGGAAAACTGAAAGCGAAAGGTTACAAAGGTGTAACCTGAGGAAAACCTTGCAGTTGCACTATGAAACAAATGTTATAATAGGGGAGATAATAAGATGGAAGAAAAGAACATGAATGGAGGTACAGTAATGGGAAAGAAAAGGGTTGCAGCTAGGGGCCCAAGGGACACTGCAAAGAATCTTATTTGCACCGCATGGTGTCCACTGACAGCACTAACTCCCTACGGGGTACAATGTTTGTGCAAAGGACCTGAATGGAATCCATTTGGGTGTTAATACGTCCGATAGGGTTCATTGAAGAAACGGATCGAATGATAATTTTGACACCAACAGGGTTTACTTTGAACTTCAACTTCCGGTAACAAGGGGTTTCAATAATTATAAACAATCACTTGAGAATGTTTAACTGAAATACCACTTTCAGCACTACCCCCTACCGATGTTTAAATTTGGTATTCAAAAAACAAGGTATTCAGCCAGTAGTTTCACAACCTATACGATTTTACACCCTCTAATTTTAGATAACATATGTGAAACAATCGCCATTGCGTCCTACGTTACTTAACCATCAAGATTAGAATTCTCGGCGTCGCGATAAAAATGTCTTAGGACATCAAAGATATAGTGAATAGTCCACAGGCAGAATTTCAGTCGGGGGTGGTGGGGAGGGGAGGGGGAACTATAATTTAACTAAACGTAAATTATTAATGTAAAGTATTTGTGTCCATAAATCACTGACATTCTTTGGAATTGGCTTTTAATTACAAAATATGTCCTGCGTAATGTAGTATCGAACTCCATTTACTTACTTTTATGATATACGTCAAATGACAGTATTATTACAGCAAGAATGTGTGTTCCCGTCAGCTGTTAAGAATGTCAAGAATTTCAATACCCAGCATGAAAAACTTGAAGAATAGTCTCTATCCTTCTCTCTTGAGAAATCTTACACTAGGCACCACCACCTTGTTGAAAGTTTGACCAAGGAAACCAATTATGAGATCTTGGTTATTCCGGTTTGTCAAAAATGAAGACTGAAACCTTTAACACTTCAGATAATATATATTAAGAACATTTACAATGAAATTAGCATTCAAACAGTCCTCGGTGTACACTAGATTTTAAATTTTATTTCAACGACAGTTATGAAAACAATGTTTTTATCACCCAAGACCCGACTGTCGGGAATGCAAAGCTAATTTCCTTCAATATGTAACACACACCAGCCATACCATCAACTGATATCTCATGATGGGCGCTTCTTGTTGGACTAATTGAGGACCTATGTAAGTCCTGGAAAGATATAAATTAAAACCAAGGGTTTTCACGCTACTGCCTAGTCACTTGGTTCGCCGTCATTCTAAGAGATATTATTCCATATATCACTAATCAATAATACTGAAATTCAATTCCAGTTTCTTACCGGAAACGGTCGGCCATATAATAATTTTTCTGGATAGCTTACAACTTAAGGATGAAACACCTCCATAATTTGATTATTCTAAACTGAAACCAGCAACCTCGCTCTGTGGACGGACCCAAACCACAAAAAGCGTACCTTTTTCACAACAGCGTCCCAAAAATCTGTAAAAATCCTACGAATATTTGCTGAGAATCCCATGACGGACGAACCACAGTCAACACTGCAGTACTGCACCGGCTTGTATCCAGAAGTTCCGCCTGCTTTGAACACCCTATGAACCAATCAGAACCGTCCGTGATCTCCCTTTTCAAACAAATGAGGAGGCTTATTTACAGCTGACGTTACGTCACTGTGAGTGACACCGTAACGTGGAAAATGCACTGAAAAATTAATGCATTGGACCTTTAGCATACGAAGTGTTAATATATATATATAATTTCATATTTGATGCTTGATTGCATCAGTAGCTCAGTTAAGATGGGTAGTTTTACCTGAAGAGTCTCTTAATGCACCTTAAGCAAGGAACCAATATTTGTAAAAGGAGAGGCCATGATACAGAGACGACGGATTGGCTCAGCGTTGTATTCCCATGTGCACAAAAGTGCTTTCGATACTCTTTCGTATTCAGCAAAAGTCTCATAAATACGATGCATTGTACCTGACTAAAAAATTCAATTTAGAGTTCCTTTGCCTGGGTTACCTGCTGTATCTGAACGGCCAGAGGAACCACTACCATTATTGTTGACAGTCAAACTGAGATAGTCAATTTTCTTCTCCTTGAAAGGGTAGTCAGTTGACTTATACGTCATCAAAAGTTCAAATCACATCAAACAGAGTTGTAACGAACTTTCTGTGAGGCACTGAAGTGCCACTCAGAAAATGCTTGTAAATATAATAATTCAAACCCTGATAGTTTTTCTTCGGTAAAACTTGGAGATATAATTTGATGACAAGTACTGTGCAAGCGATATTGTCACTGAAAACCTTTCTTACTAAACATTTAGTGGAACGGCGATTAAATTCGCAGAAAACTTCACATTCCCAAACCTTTGCTGAGGTCAGTATGAGAAACTGCGACGCCACAACAGGGTACTCCTGACTCGAATTGGTGCTAGAAAGCATCGACTGGACATCGACGCCCAACACGAGGGACTTCTGGTCTGGTCCGGTCCAACGGAGGAAATTTGAGGAAGAACGAAAAGAGGCAAAAAGTCAAGATCATTACCCACACGAAGACAGAACGGTACATCACAATGCAAGGCCAGACGAGGAAGCTTGTCGAGAAATAAAGGAAATCATGAGGTTTACCCTCCACAGACGTCTACTCTCCACAGAGGTCTACCCTCCGCAGAAGTCTACTCTCCACAGAGGTCTACCTCCACAGAGGTCTATCCTCCACAGAGGTCTACCCTCCACAGAGGTCTCCTCTACAGAATAGTTCTCGACAGGGAGGAACAAGCATGGACATCGGGGAAAGGTAGTCTGACCACGGTCTGACAACTGCAGCTCTCTCTCTCTCTCTCTCTCTCTCTCTCTCTCTCTCTCTCTCTCTCTACTGTTTGATATGGACGGGAAATTAAATGGAAAGTATTCTTTAGGTATTTATATTGGTGTGAGGGACCGGAATATTTAACCCAGCCACGGGGGGTTAAGCGAGCCCGCCCAGCTCAGTGCTGGTCCTACTGGAGTCAGGAAAGGCACCTGTCTGTAAAACACTTGTCAAATTCAGTCATGAAAGAAGCCATTCAGGAGGGAAACAGCTGGGACAGCTCATCGAAAAAAAACTGAGAACAAGAATGAGAAAGATTTTTTCCCAATAAAACTCTTCCTCTCAGGTTAATCGCTGGTCGAGGTCGCTTTTTTGATGAGCCCACTCCAGCTGCTTCTATCTTAAATTGCTTTACGTTGGTGCTGATAATGATATCAACTTTACTAATGGTAGGAAAGCTATTGCCGATAGTAACTTTAAATTGAATATTTATTGCAAAGCAACATGCAAATACGTGTGCAATACAAATAAATCTCCTCCTCACATTAGGATCGAACCCAGGACTTTCAGATGAAAGGCAGGGACACTACCAACTGACTCGCATTAGTCGTGGAACGAAGCTGGAACCAAAATCCTTAACAAGCACCTAGAGTTTTACCTGGTCAGGCTGCACTCCTTGCGTACGAGCAAATTTAACCCAAGCATTTTATTTACTCTGCATGGACAATCAGAATAAACTGCTCTCAGAAGAGTCTCTGGAGGGTCGGGAAATTGGGTAAAACTCGCTTATATGCAAAGAATCCACTTTCATATATTTTTATGATTTATGTAGTTTAGTTGGTAGAGCTCTTGCCTTTCATTGCAGAGCCCTGGGTTCGATCACGGTGTAAGGAAGACTCTTAATATTAATATTACTGTCACAAATCATTCTGAAAGTGAAGAGCATATCTGAATATTTTGCAAAGAACAGCATAGTGTAGAAGTGCACCTTAAGATAATGGAAGCTGCATGGTGTAAAGGTGTACAATATGTGAATGGAATCTGCTGGGTGTAAAGGTGTACAATATGTAAATGGAATCAGCAAGGTGTTAAGGTGTACAATATGTGAATGGAATCTTCTAGGTGTAAAGATGTACAATATGTGAATGGAATCTGCATGATGTAAATGTGTACAATATGTGAATGGAATCCGCAGGGTGTTAAGGTATACAGTATGTGAATGGAATCTGCTAGGTGTAAGGATGTACAATATGTGAATGGAATCTGCTAGGTGTAAAGATGAACAATTTGTGAATGGAATCTGCTAAGTGTAAAGATGTACAATATGTGAATGGAATCTGCTAGGTGTAAAGACGTACAATATGTGAATGGAATCTGCTACGTGTAAAGTGTAAAGATGTACAATATGTGAATAGGATCTGCATGGTATAAAGGTGCAGAATATATTAATGGAATCTCTATGGTGTTAAGCTTAGTGCACAATATGTGAATGGAATCTGCTAGGTGTAAAGATGTACAATATGTGAATGGAATCTGCAGGGTGTAAAGATGTACAATATGTGAACGGAATCTGCATGGTATAAAGGTGCACAATATGTGAATGGAATCTGCAAGGTATAAAGGTGTACAATATGTGAATGGAATCTGCATGGTATAAAGGTGTACAATATGTGAATGTAATCTGCATGATATAAAGGTGTACAATATGTGAATGGAATCTGCATGGTATAAAGGTGTACAATATGTGAATGGAATCTGCATAGTATAAAGGTGTACAACATGTGAATGGACTCTGCTGGGTGTAAAGATGTACAACATGTGAATGGAATCTGCATGGTGTAAGGTGCACAATACGTGAATGGAATCTGCTAGGTGTAAATATGTACAATATGTGAATGGAATCTGCATGGTGTAAAGGTGTGCAATATGCGAATGGAATCTGTATGGTGTAAAGATGTATAATATATGAATGTATTCTGCATGGTGTTAAGGTGTACAATATGTGAATGGAATCTACATGGTGTTAGGTGGACAATATGTGAATGGAATCTGCATGTTATAAAGGTGCAGAGTATGTGAATGGAATCTGCACAGTGTTGAGGTGTACAATATGTGAATGGAATCTGCATGGTGTAAGGTGCTTCAATAGCTGTCAATAACTGTGAAATGTTCTGAGTTCATCACAGACAGGAGGAGAGTAAATCTTTGAAATTCCATCTAAGTCTTAATTGTCTCCATGATGGAAGTCAGCAAAATACACAGGAAATGAGAGAGAGAGAGAGAGAGAGAGAGAGAGAGAGAGAGAGAGAGAGAGAGAGAGAGAGAGAGAGAGAGAGAGATTTATGTTGAGGTTGAGCTCGCTTTGATATTGTTTATTATTGGTTCTGAATTGCGTCTTCCGTTCTTCTACTATATGGGCGCCATTTACACGCCAGTGTGGAATAGTTATAGTTTTATCATGGCGTGTTTCCTTTATAGAACTCTTCTAACTTACAGAATACATTATTTACAACGAATCCTCAAGAAAACCCGGAGAGTGTACGAAGAGATTTGCAAATCTCCCCCTGTGAGACGATCCATTTTAAACACCACTACTCTCTTTTATGGAAAATCTGTTAAGAAATTTCAAAAGCTAAATATAACTGAATCCCGTTTTTAGGATATTATCTAGTTTTAGAATGGAACATAGACTTTAGGCCAAAAGCCAAGCGCTGGGACCTATGAGGTCATTCAGCGCTGGAAGGGAAATCGACAGTAGGTAGGTTTGAAAGGTGCAACAGGAGGAAAACCTCGCAGATGCACTGTGAATCAAATGCTGGAGAGGGTGGGAAGTCAGACGGAAGAAAGAGAATATGAACGGAGGTACAGTAAAAGGAAAGAAAGGGGTTGCAGCTACGGGCCGAAGGGACGCTGCAAAGACCCTTAAGTAATGCCTACAGTGTACCCGATGAAGTGCACTATCGGCACTACCCCCTCACGGGGTTTTTATTATTTATTCAGGTTATTTACACGAACAAATTTATCGAATGAAAAGGTCAGAAAAGGAACCATATTGCGTCGCTTGTAGTTCCGAAATCGAGTGGCAGGGCGGAGCTACAGTGGATTAGTACAGTGGTGTCAAATGTACAATATTCACGGTATATTAATTATATTTAACTAGGATTTTGAAAGAATTCCTATATAGATTTGTCCCTAAAATCATTATTTTTTAAACTAAAAAGTCGTTAAATCCATTTTTATTACCAGATAAATAAAAATAAATTTTTACTCGTCGTAAACGTGGCTTGGTTTCTGAAGAGATTTGCTCTTAAGGGGGCCTTAATGTACTGTATGGTCAGGAAATCTTCTAATCTCATTCAACGACCCTGACCCAACCATACAAGATTATGGAAAGTCTCTTTAAAGCAGGTGGAAGCGCCCGGCCGCTGGAAATCGTCTGAAATGTTTTTAAATATTGACAGCATGAAAAAAGAAACGGCGGACCATTAATTGACATTTCAAGATTGATGGATCGTGTGGCTGCTGCAGCAGGAGTGAGTGAAAGAGCCATATTTCGGTTGAATCTGAAATATATACAAAATGGAATATCAAATATTATTTACCTTACTTTACGTATAAAAAATCAGAAGAAAACATTCTTATTGTATATACTTAATGTACTATATGCGTAACACATTTAAAAATGAAAATGATACTCAAATAACAGGATATATGTACTTTTATTATGCTGTGAACATTAAAACTCTCTCAGTATATTTATACATACGTATATACATATATACACACACATATACACACACACACACATATATATATATATATATATATATATATATATATATATATATATATATATATATATTATATATATGTGTGTGTGTATACTCTATATGTATGTGTTTGTATATATATATATATAAATAAATAAATATATATATATATATATATATATATATATATATATATATATATATATATATATATATATATATATATATATATATATATATATATGAACAGCCAGGCAAATGAAAGGAATAAGCTATATGCTATCAGACGCCAACGGCCAAGCATCTTAAAATTGAAAGTCATAGGCCAAAGTCATGGATTAAAGAGATGAACTCGTCCAGCACGGAAAGGCTGGCAGGAAAAAATTACCCCTATGCATATGGATTCAATTTAACAGAAAATGGTAATAATAAATATTTGTTGTCACTATTAGCTAATTAGTCCTTTAAATAATGTGTAACATATAGAAGGTATATTATTCTTTTCTGAACGATCATAACGATTTAAAAAATTCGGCGAGAATTTTAGTTGTGAATTTAATATGATGTCTTACCTATCACTAGGCAAGAAGAAGTTAGATTCATTTTTAATAATTCTTTGTAAGGTCTTGGAAACCTATAATTCTAATAGAAAAACACTTAGAACACTTATTAAACAGTAAACGCACATTACTGTTGATTTGAGACGCCACCCCACAAGAAAGAATCATTAACAATATATATGTATATATATACACATACATATACATATACATATACATATATATTATATATAAATTACATATATATATATATATATTATATATATATATATATATATATATATATAATATGTGTCAAAAGTGGCATCAATTGAATAATGCAAAGCTTGTATTCTATTCACTTTCACATAAACATTGTTGCGGTGCTGTTTAACGAGAAACATTTTTTTGGAATTTGATTTCTGATTGAAAAGTTCATTTAAAAAAAATTATCATCTATATAAAAAGTAACATTATTCATTTTATTTTACGCAGAATTCTGTAATTATATTGTAGACAAAAGGACATTGTTCCCATGTAGATTTTTAAGATTTGATTTTAAAGTCCTGAATCTACTGTCAAATATGCATAAAAAAAATCAATTTTCGTTTGAATAGTCATTATTCAAGCGGCCAGGTTCAAGTGCATAAGTGGAGTATCTCGAGAACCGAAACTACTCAATTCAAGGCTTGCAAGGTTCTCTATAATCCAACTTAGCTGCTAATCCGGCTGGCGCGTTCCCACGTTCTCCAGGAGTAGAGAGGGAAGTCTCCGAATAAATTTAAACTTTGAATAATTACACCATTGTTCAGTTCAAGGATCCGTAAGAGCAACATTATGATTAAATAAAAACATACCTTTCTGAAATTGCACATTACGATTGACGTGATATTCATGTTCACACACTTGTACCTTACAAATTGTGTGTTCACGCTTTTAAACTCTTTCCTGAATAGAAGCATAACATGATTTTCTCAGTCACTGACATTTACCTTTCCAGTTGGTTTAGTATCAATCATCACCGAAACAGTAAAGCATAAGTATATATATATATATATATATATATATATATATATATATATATATATATATATATATATATATATATATTTATATATATATATAATGTATATTTATATATATATATAATATATAATATACATATATATAATGTACAAACATACAAACACACACACATATATATGCATATATGTGTGTATATATATGCACACATACGTATATATACAATATATATATATATATATATATATATATATATATATGTATATATATATATATATATATATATATATATATATATATATATATATATATATATATATATATATATATATATATATATATATATATATATATATATATATATATATATATATACATACATATATATATACATACATATATATATATATACATACATATATATATACATACATATATATATACATACATATATATATACATACATATATATATACATATATATATATATATATATATATATATATATATATATATATATATATATATATGTGTGTGTGTGTGTGCGTGTGTATGTACTGTGTATTTAAATTCTTGTTATATACCCCAACATTTTTTTATATTTACATATATTAAGCCGCAAATATCGTTAAATATACCGTTCATTATACTTCGAGAAAGACTTATTACCCAAGGCGAGTTATGGATGATAAGTTTTTGACACCGGTGGGATTTGCGGTTCGAATCCCATTGGTGACGAAACACTTTATTAATCATAATTCCTCTTAGGTGTAATTTATTACTGAGGCATACTGACTTGGATATGAAACGATCTTTTGGGCTTGATATTGATAATATATTTTATATACTCTATATATATACACACACACACACACACATATATATATATATATATATATATATATATATATATATATATATACATATATATTTATATATATATATATATATATATATATATATATATATATGTATATATAAATATATATGTATATATATCGTAATTATATGTAGTTAGGTCGACATTTGTTAAGAAACTACTGATTACTTTGATCAGATATATATATTTTAGATATCTTTAATAGTCAAAATATGACCTCATAGCATTCCTCGCACATACACTAATCACCACAGGCCTTTATGTCTACCCGAGTACTAAATGACTTTGTCAGAGGACACCTGAAATCGGATTTCACGGACGAACTAACACTATCACCCATTCCCAAGCGAGTATTCCAGCGGATACGCCCACCAGACTCCACAATAAGCTGTAGGTCCCGTTGCTAAGAAACCAATTGGTTCTTAGCCACGTACAATAAGTCTAATCCTTGGGGCCAGCCCTAGGAGAGCTGTGAATCAGCTCAGTGGTCTGGTAAAACTAAGGTATACTTAACTTTCGACACAGGAGATTGAAGCTAACAAGGACTAAAAATAGTGACGGATTCACCACTTCCATCACAGGACAACTGCCACTTCCAATCCCACCGGCTTATTATTTCACACCTGCAGGTTTCGTATTATAAATTTATCACTTACCAGTCGTCAATGTTCACAAGTGATCACTATAGAAGTATTGTTATTTAAAATGTATGAATTTTTCGTGGTAATTGTTGTATTTTTATTGAATTTTAAACCATACGTATGTATGTAAATACACACATATATATATACATATATATATTATATATATATACTGTATATATATACACATATATATTATGTATATATGCATGTATATAAAATTTCATCTTTTATGTTTTTGGTATTCCTGACGTAGCAAAGTTCCATCTACTATCACCGTCAACGTGTAATCGTTAACGTTTAAAATCCTTTCATTTATAGCAATGTTTAATATCAGCCCTTAAATGCCTCTTTTAACGCACTGATCAGAGGTGCAGTTTCTCTCTCTGTATTTCTTTTTTATTTATTTGAGTTAATCTATATTCATATTTGTTCAACATCTTTCATTTTATTCCACGAAACAACTCGCTTTCTTTCGCTGGAGAGAAAAGTGAAGAGTCCTGTCCCTGAACTCCTCAAGTCCCACGTAATTAAGGAGCAGCCCTTTGATGCCTTTGGAGGAGATCAAAATCCTCTCTTCCCCTCCTTCTGCACCGACATACGAAGGATTAGATTTATTTTTGTGTTAGGCATTGCTGAATTACAAGTGAGGAGATAAAAATGAGTGCACCTACTTAGTAGCATAGGAAGAAATTCTCGTTATCCTTTCCCCTGATAAATAATTGAAAAAATCTTTAACTTCCAAAAAATTCCGTAAATCGGCTTATTTTACATAACAGCATGTGTTTGATTTGAATCGTTTAATTCACAGGATAAATCACATAATGCTGGCAGATCACGAGTATCGAATATTATATCAAGTTCAATGGTATCTCCATGATAAGAAAAATTCTGTAGATTCTCTATTGATTAGGATTGCTTGAATATTCTTTCTGCACGTGAAAACGTATTTTTTATTTTATATTTAAAATTCATCAGGACACTTTGAACAGTTTTCCACTTAACTTTAGACATTAAGCACACTCTTACAGTACATATTGTTCGAAAATTCATCGTGGGAAAAAAAAAGAGATAAAATACTTCACTTTAATTATAAATAAACAAATCAAAACAATCTTTACATTGTTTACAACTATGACTTAAAACCGTACAAAGAGTCTTTCATATTACAAAAGAATAAAAACAATTCTCTACATCAGAAGAGTTCTGGACATTTAACTGCATTTTTAAAGGAATATTAGATCACATGGCAGCAGATTCTCTCTTTTTCAACCTACTCCAGCACTCTCTCTCTCTCTCTCTCTCTCTCGGTAACCAGTCTTAATTTGTTCTCAACTTCGATGTATTACCAGAAGAAGATAGGTCTCAGAAGATTTGATAAAGGATTTTCTTCGCTTTCTTCCTTGCAAAAGAAATGAAATCTTTCCAGGAACTGCCTACATGGGTCTTCATTGCAGATATTTCTTTCTTAGAGCACCACTTGCAATTTTGCATATTGTATCACGGGCCATGACGAGTGGCGCCGAGTAAAAATAATGAAATTCCTTTAATATTATCCTTCTCCCCTCTCTTCTACGGCATTGCTGGATCCTTATCCTCTCTTCCATATTTTCCCGATTTATTTATAGCATAAAATTGTTTTAAATACCATTCTGAAGATGGCAACAGAAAGTGAGTTAAAAAGAGTAAGTGTTCTTTGTAATTCCGTTTAATTTTCATGTCTGCTTTAGATTAAGTTATTTTTCCCTTTAAATTTCGTCGTCGGGGAATACTTTTATAGAAAATGTGTCCTTTCATGTGAATATCATAATAGTTGGTATTTTATCGCTTATTTCATTATTAATACGTTGTTTTATCTGTTTTAATATTTTAATATTTTAATATTCGCGAGCTGACGGGTGTGTCTATATCCGCCTCTTTTTAGTTTTTCTTAAATTTCAGAACAGAACTAACATTAAGAATATGCTGTCCCGTGTAATATCATTCTGATATGGTCATCAATCGTTCACCCATACATTATTTGTTTTTTCGTAAATATTATTTAGTGAAATGAAATATTGCAAATGGAGAACCTTCCACATGCTCATTTCCTGATCGGTGTATGAGGGATGATAACGCGGGGAATCGAAGAAGGAAGAAAAAAGTGAATCCGAACGAGGGACACTGTTCTGTATAACGACTGGCGTACAATTAGCTTTGGTAAATTTGACGTTTCATTTTTAAGTCTTTCTCTCTAGCTCTACACATGAGAATGAAATGGGAAAGGTGTTAAACTTATCCCCGGAATTCCCTTTCACTTATTTTCCGATAACCAATATATTAAGCATTATCGTTCCACGGTGAACTGCCAATATATTTGTAAACTCTGAAAATGGGTCACAATATTGATTACTTGCATTCGAGAATTGCTCGTCAAAAATATGGAGTATATATGATTAGCATATTTACTGAAGCATAGAGTTTCGAAGTATTTAAGAAAATATCATGAATAGGTTTCACTAGGGAAATTAATACCAACTGAAGATTGTTTGTTAAAGGAAGAATAGGGTCAGAATAAACGATTACAGCGAGTGATTCAAGTCTTTATGAGAATTCAGTGAAGAATTTCCCACCTCAAACTTCATCCAGAAAAAAACCAATTACAAAATATAAACACGAATTCCACAGGGTTTTCAAATCCATTATCTGTCTCAGTGATCAGCTCAGCTACTAAACTAAATAACTTGATGATACCAACCGCCAGTTTCAGTCTAAATGAATTATCGATTAACTACGGCATGATTATGACCCCAAACATTTGAGCTGGTTAAACAATTATTGTATCTCACCAAACACTTCAGAGAATGCAGCAGTCTTCAAGGACCTACTGACTCTCGGTATGTACTTGTCTAAGCCTAAGAACCGGCTTGGGGCAGGAATCATAAGAGCACCTGGTTTAGCTAAACGTATTGAAAGTGAAAATCCTCATCTTGCTGCTTTTCGGATACTTAGATAACCACCATGAAGAAAAAGAAACATAATCAAGAGAGCAACAAGAGTCAACGTTATAATAACAAAATCATGTTAAAAAATGGAAGGAAATCAAGGGATAACACTGCATAAAGTTTGAATATAGTCTCGTTTACTGCAGACCGTCGCATTGTAAAATTAGCAAGATTGAAAATTTCCCACGATTTTAATGTAAAACAATTGTAAAGAACAAAACCGAAAATATATAAGTCCCCTCTTTATTCACCCTATCCCCCAACCCTCTCTCTTTCTTCCCCTTACTTAAAAACTCATAACATGTTCTGGTCACTATTTTGAAAGTCTACTGGAACACCGTAAGGTTTATCTTCGTTAAAAAAACCATATGTAAATTTCTTTGTCAGTATGAAGGAATGAAATATTTCCTCGATCTAATTAACAGACTGATCTTTACTGAAGCACCATTGCTTTCAGTATGTAAGGCTGTCATATTGTACCGCAATCCATGTGTAAAAACCTGGATCGCATTTGTTCTTTTCCATACTCTCCTGAATAATTCAATTCAGTTCATCAAACCTTGCAGTAAAATGATATCTCTTTCAACGCAGTAGGAGGGAAGATCACTGAGACGAATGAATTTCCTTTGTTTTATTTTCCTTTTAATTTCACTGTCAGATTTAGATTTAGTCAGTTTTGAGAACTTAATTTCTTTATTAATTACAAAATAGTCTAAACTAAATGCTTTACATCTTCCTGGTGAATATTTCGTTGTTACATGAAGTTTTATCAATCATTTTTAATCAAAACGATTCATTATCTATTTTGCTAATTAGTTATTGTTAATCATTGATGAGTTGGAGGGTGATTCTCTGCATTTTAAAAAATTCTTTTTAGTGGTATGACAGAAGTAAATTAATACTATTGTCTAGAAATTCTTTAGTTTGGTCGTCTGTTGTTATCTCATACTTTATTTCTTAATCTTCTACAAGAATAATATTTAATGTATAGATATAAACTTTACTATAAGAAGTGTATAGGGACAAACGTGTACTTTCCTCCTTGCTGGTGAACTTTCAAGGGAAATCTCGGATGGGTATTTCAGGAAAAGGACTGCCAAGAGGAATTTAATGAACAGTAATCGTTTGTCGAGCGACTGGTATGTGATCAGGCTTTTCTAAAATACATTTGAGTCTCTCTCAGGTGCCACATTCCTGAGAGGAAAGGAAGAGGTATGCTCAGTTTAACCGTGCAGTGCCATAATTCGTAGGCATATGTTTAAGTGACTTATTTCTGAAAACCTGATGCATTCTATGGTGCACTGCTACTGTAACATTAAAATTGACTGTGGACATTGGTAAGATGGTAACTCGTGCTCGAGAAGTGCTTGACAAAGGACTGGAGTAGTTAATTAGCATATTCAATGGGACATGAATTTTCTGAAAATTTACTGAAAAGATCATGTAAGAGATCTAGCTGAGGACTGACAGACACAAAGGGACTTATCTTTAAGGGAGAACATTTTGAAATCAAACGAAAGCGACGAACGAACCACTTATCTATGAAACAGTTCTTTGGGAAATTTGAGCCAAGATTTTATACATCCACCGAAGAATACTTATTATAAAACTTTTATTTATCATCTTATCTACATATATATATATATATATATATATATATATATATATATATATATATATATATATATATATATATATATATATATATGTGCCTGAATGTGTGTAAATATTTTAAATATATATTTATATATACATATGTGTGTGTGTGTTTGCATGTATATGTATAAAAGTTAAGTATACCTTAGTTTTACCAGACCACTGAGCTGATAAACAGCTCTCCTAGGGCTGGCCCGAAGGATTAGACTTATTTTACGTGGCTAAGGACCAATTGGTTACTTAGCAACGGGACCTACAGCTTATTGTGGAATCCGAACCACATTATAGCGAGAAATGAATTTCTATCACCAGAAATAAATTCCTCTAACTCTTCATCCGCCGGCCGGGGGAATTGAACTCCAGCCCATCGAGTGACAGTCTGAAGCTCAACCGACTCAGCCAACGAAGGGCATGTATATGTATAAATATATATGTATATATATATATAAGTAAATATATACATGTATATATGAATAGATATATAAATCTATATATACATATGTGTATATATATATTTACACACACACACACACACACACATATATATATATATATATATTATATATGTTTGTATGCATATATATATATATATATATATAATATATATATATTATATGCATTGTATGTTTGTATGCATGTATGTAAGTATGTACATAACTTTGTGATACAGAAACTATATGATATACAGATATATATATATATATATATATATATATATATATATATATATATATATATATATATATATATATATTATACTTGTATGTATATGCATATTGTATATGTAGTATATATATTCACACTCAGATGTAGAGAACGAATTTTCTTTAGCTCCTTTTCGCTCGCGGGAAAAAGGGAGACGATTAATTAGAATGACCCGCAGGTTTTTCTGGAACTTTCTCACTTAATGATCTTCCTAATGAGAATCACCGGAAAGAACTTTTTTTTTATCTTATTTTCATATTTCATATATCAGTATCTAATGATTTCTGTGTACAAAAGGATATGAATACTAAAAAAATTGTTCTAATTATACGTCCTCCGTTCTTATCTAATTAATGCTGTATTATCAATAATAATTTTCCTCTAATAATCATTTTGAATAATATTCTACGAATAAAGCATTCAATACTATTGGTGCAAGGTATAAGATTATAATTAACAAAAAAAGGAAAATACTGATCTTTCCTCTCATAATCATTTTGAATAATATTCTACGAATAAAGCATTCAATACTATTGGTGCAAGGTATAAGACTATAATTAACCACTTAATGATTAACCCAATGCTTTGTTTTAACTCAGATCTTACATAAGTAATAAATAAATAAAGAGAAAAAACAACACGATGAACGATTTTTACAGGATGTTAAGGTTACACACCTAATCCAGTGTTAATCGCCTCTCAGTCAAATTTGTAAAGAGAAGTTGAACTTCCATATTTTCAAATTGACAAACTAGTTCTTAAACGAAATCTTTCCATTTTGTTGTTGGGCTACATTATTACGCGTTCCTCTTTCGCCATGGTATTACGGTTTAAAAAAAAAGAAGGTAAATTTAAGTCATGCTATTTCTTCCCTCTCTGGGCCCTTGAAATACCCAACCTATCCTAATTCTCACTTCGTAATGAACTCTTTTATTACCATAATAACTATTCGCTTCAGTTGGGCTAGTATTTGCCCCATAAATAGTTGCCCTCTTAATCTTCCAGAAATGATTGTAAAATAATAGAAACTGAGGAGATAAAAAATGAAGGCACTGCATAAATAAGTTAAATGCCCCAATACATTAATCTTTTGATCTGCTATCCTACTTATAAATATATGACAGTCCCAATCTCTTTCCAAGGACACCTTGTCTTCGGTAGAAGACGCATTTGCTTTGGCGGCTATCAGAGTAATTCTCTCTGCAGCTTCTATTTTCACTCGTACAGTGAACACTCTCGCACGTCCCAAGGAAAAAGGTTGTAAGACCAATCTCAGTAAGTTTTGGTGTTTTACTTTGTAGACTTACCACCAGTGCAAGTGCTGAACATTCTCAGGTTGTCCTGTCCTACCACGGAGGAGAGGGGACCATATTCTGCGTGCTACTGATCTCGTTCCTCGTGGGTCTCACATCAAAGTCCCAAATTGTCTTATAATAGGCGTAGTACCTCAGTATATCTGGAAAAGGGTCGTCACAGACAAAGTGTTCTCACTATCTACAGAGATCCTCCTCATCCCTTTCCCAGAAGAGGGGGTTTCACATGATTTTTCTTAGGAGGCCCTTTCTGTACGACTTTCTGGGACGCTTTTTTTTTTTAACGTTACGTACAGCCCACGGGGCACGTTCATTTTGCAGTTCATATGCTTCGGTTTGGGTGTTAATTCCTGTACATGCCCCTTTGGGTTATACACACAGCCTGAACATAGGGCATAGTTTTTAACATAAGCAATCCTTGTTGAATCCTTAAGATAATAGAAAAGCAACGTTCTTTCATATCCAAAAATAATGTTGAGGTAATCATAAAATTTTTATATTCTTAGAAGAAAGTTCTATGATTCAGCAGTCTTATTGCTAATTTAACATACATTAAAAGGTGATATGGATGCATAACATTTTGTTTCTGAAGCAAGGATTCGGTTCTTTTCATTGAGAAATGCTTTTCGAGTTAGGACAAATGATTCTAATTTCCAGCCGATATAAAATAGTAAAATCTTATGTTACGATTATTTTAGACCTATACAACATAAACTTAAAAAAGTAATAACAATGAATTCAGATTTTTTTTTTTAGAGAGAAATCTAATATTTTCCCATCATGCCTAGTCTAAGGATCCTTCGTGGAGTTGAAAATATGGAAACAGTTATTTTTGATT
The DNA here is from genome assembly GCF_040412425.1 of Macrobrachium rosenbergii. Classification (NCBI taxonomy): domain Eukaryota; kingdom Metazoa; phylum Arthropoda; class Malacostraca; order Decapoda; family Palaemonidae; genus Macrobrachium; species Macrobrachium rosenbergii. Next base: position 27,800,096 of record NC_089751.1, on the reverse strand, counting down.
AAAAACATTTTGAGATAACGAATCTTTTCGTGTTTTAATTATTAGTTAAATCATTTAACCGAAACGTTTAAATTCCAATAAAAAACTTATATTTCACTGTACACGTACAAGCCTCTAGAATAAAATGGTTTTAGATTTATTACACAATTCAGCAACTTTTGAGTATATTTCTTTGATATTTGAGTGTTTATGATAAATGCTGAAGGCTATCGTCAATCTAAAGAAAGACTGGCATATTTCAAAGAATTATACACCTTTTTTTATTTAAAATTCTGTTAAATAAAAATCGAATAACATTTCATCTCTCTCTCTCTCTCTCTCTCTCTCTCTCTCTCTCTCTCTCTCTCTAACACTGCACGATCTGGACACAGTTTTCAAGGCTTCCCAGAACTCTAGGGGCTTCATCCTCGTTGGGAAAAGACGTTTTCCAGTTCTCTTTATCGTTCCAAAAGAAATGAAATCATAATCTTTATAAATTCTCCTGGTATATGCTGCTACTGACTCCCACTGAACATCAAGATTATAGATTTCACTCATCCAGACTTTATATGCAAGTGCTTTCAAGGATGTTTGATGACAATGATGATTTAACTGGCTGCTACTTGTACCATGGTTTCACTATATAGAGGATATTTGAGCTCTTATACCTATAGAGGAAGATATATATTAACTCTAAGCAAAACTAAATTAATAAGTCCTATCTAATAAATTTATGCTAGAAATAGAAAAATGAGAGTTACTTCCCCCTTTTAGACAGTATCAACAGCACAAACCTTCTCATGGTAAATAAATAAGTAAATATATTTATGTGTATATATATATATATATATATATATATATATATATATATATATGTGTGTGTGTGTGTATATGTATGTATACATACATATATTTATATATTTACTTATATCTATCTATCTATATACTGTATATGTGTGTGTACTGAAAAGCCAAAAATAATTCAACAAAATTATTTAAAGCACATTTAGTTCTGTTTTCGAAATGATCGATTTTTCCTTAGAATTACTTTTACGATACGTGGAAATTAACTTTATTATTATTATTGCTTTCCTTATTAGTGTCTTTTCCTCACTTTCTGTGACTTTCCTCTGTTACATATCGTTTCTCTTTTGAATGAGAGAAAAGAGGTGCTCAATCTCTCATTATTCCTCAACCTGAACATTATTATTTTCCACTTGACATATTTATCTTCCGAGGCTTTTCTATTTTCTTCATTTATAAGCATGAGAAAATTACACTTGACATATTTCAAAAGTCAGTTCGTTTTGTTTCAGCAGCGAGAGCTTGATTCTAAAACATATGTCCTAATAAAAAAAGACCAAGGATTTGATCATAAACAGAGCCTATTTCCTTTTATCTAAGGTCAAATAGTTATTAACATCAAAGAGGACTTTGCATTAATTTAATACGTAATTTAAATAATGTTATATTATTTTTTTTTCGTTTTCGAGTGATAAGTGGTAATTTTTTCATATTCAGAATGAATGTTTAGGTAATCGTCATAATTACAGACTCTTCAGTGAATCATTAGTGATTTAACCATTTCCTCTATTAGATTACAGTGGTTTCTTAAAGAATGTTTTTTTTTTTTTTTCATTATAAAAATGTCTCATAAATGGGAGCAAATGAGCTTTATATCCTGGAGACATAATTGATTAAGTTTTAAGTTAACAGTTATTTTATTCCATGAAACTGGACTTCAAAACGTTTTGACTGTCAAATTCCTAGATAGAGTATATATTTTATCAACTTATCGCCTGACTTACAAAGTTTATACTTTCGCAATACGTTTTGGCTTCAGAATTTGCGTTAGGGAAAACGAAAAAACCATAAGTTAATTAAACAATTAAAACAACAGCTTAATTTTATGTAGCTACGAGTGAAAATCATTTAACAAAATACGGTTCTATTGCAGGATAAAGTGACAACAAAATCACCTTTTAAATAAGTATCCTTCATATTACTGCATTCCAAATAATAACTAGAGGTGTAAGTATTATTTATCAAAATGTAGTAAAAATAACATCCTACAGATTTCTTTATTCCTTTTGAGTAGGTAGAATTTAATGTTATTTGATTTCCTTGTTTAATGCTAAAAGCTCAAAGGTGAGGAAGTAGAGAAAGCTAACATAATCCCAAAGAAAGTTAGGCAATGTTAAGACACTGACTTACTTTTTTTCCCTGCATAAAACTTCCATAGAAAAATTTTAAAAAAATACAAGGTCTCTCTCTCTCTCTCTCTCTCTCTCTCTCTCTCTCTCTCTCTCTCTCTCTCTCCATAATAAACTCTGTTTTGGTCTTGTCTCTATAGGCTTACAATATCAAGTTAAGTATCATCTTAGGTGGCTAAGAAAGGTCAAATATTATCACCATGAAGGAAATGATAAAATATTAGTTTTTAATTCCAGATTAATTCGTAACAGTGTCTCTTTCTTTCATAAACATACAATTATGTTTACTGTATCATGACCTATGACATACTGTACTTCAATACAACAGGAACGGAGTCTGGGGAGAAGAAAGAATTTACTTTGTTTTTATTTTAACTTTAATGATGATTTAGGTATCATTGGGAAATAATATTAAAAAGTAAATATCTACTATTTCATCATTAACTGATAACTTTCAGGTGTTTTATTATTTATTCTACAACAAAAATGTCTACGTATTGCTTACCTAACTGGTCATGGTATTTAATCATGAGTAGATACTTGTTAAGGTGCTTGCTTTTCTCTTCTTATCTTAAATGTCAGGGCAGAGGCAACATTAGCATTAACATGTCTTCCACATATTGTTCTATCCTCTGAAAAAATCTTTGCTTCGAACATTTACTAACTTACGATTTTTTTCTCATTTGCTTTGCTCGAATGTTATGTACCGAACTGAAATAATCCTTCAATTCTGAAACTCTTACGGAACCACAACTTCTTCCTCAGTACATATTGGACATCACGCTTGTGTTTTAAAGGGAGAGGAATTCGATGAAGGGGCAGCATTTTGTTGAACGATTCCTGTGTAATAAGCTTTGGTAAACTTGAAATATATTTCCTCTCAAGTCTCTCTCTCGCGCTCCATATTTCAGAATGGAACGAGATAGGTTCTAAATCTAACCCCGGAATTTCGGTTCGCCGATATACCTTTTGCTGATTTACTTCCCAATATCCAGTATATCAAGTATTATAATATCCTAGTGGACTGCCGATATTTTAGTTAACTGCGAGATCTGGTGGGAATTTATTAACCTCTGGTCGAGGAGGGCGTCATCAAATAAAGGAGTAGATAACGATCGTACTTAGACGAAAACACAGTATCTACACACAACCTCAGACAAAAAAACACAGGTGCGTTTCAACTTAGAAAGTGACACAAGGACCTTCGAGGAAGCATGACATGGAATTACGCGGGATTGATGAGCGAATCAAGTGTTGATTAAACAGTTCTTCGAGAAATATAAGCCAAAGCTTTTGTCCAGAACCAGAATATATGTGATAAGACTATTCCCGATACATGCATGAAGATTTAAAACGATTGTAACTTGTTAGCTGAAGGTTTTAAGGCAACATGCAGTTCTAAATTTTTAGTCATAGTTACCCTAAGTATACTGGCCATATGCATAGGTCTGAAAACAAATTCTCATATAATTTCAAATTCTCTTTACTATTTCAGTTCTCGTTATATGCAAGACTTTAAAGAACATATCAACACAAAGTTACATGCAGTTACTGAGGGCAAATTTTATTTGGCTTTTTCCGCACAGCAAGAAGAAGAGCAAAGTTTAATTAGAATGTCCTGCATGTTTTTCTGGAATTTCTCATTTAATGATCTCGCTAATGAGCGTCACTGCAGAGATTTAGTTTTTGCATATTACCATCATTTTCCATGTATAGATATCTAATGATTTCTGGTTACAAAAAGATAGGGAACTGATTGCAAAAGTGTTCTCATTATACGTTTTGTTCCCAGCTAATTAGTGCTACAACCAAAAACATATTTTTTTATGTTATTATCTTTCGTTCCCAGTATAAATAAATATCTGAAATAAAGGTCTCCCTGCTGCTAATGGAAGGATGATTATCATAGGTTCAGTAATGGATAATAAAGATTCACTATTTTGTGAAATTTCATCGGTATTTCAATAATTTTTTATTTTAGGGAAATTAAATCAGGAAACCATGAAAGATAAATCATTTAATGGTATTTAGATAATATTAAAGACCACCGAAACTACACAAAGAAATAATGCATTCAAGAACAAAAAGGGTTAAAAAACATTCACTCTAACCTAATATATGGAGAGATGAACGCAAGAGAATTTTACAACAGAACGACCTTTTTTTCTCCCTCAATCTCCATATAATTAAATTTGTGGCGATTTAATCATGAGATAAACGCATCATAAATGATTGACAATATTATAAAGTATCCAATAATCACAATCTTTTTCAGACTCTCACAATAAGTATAAAAAATTAAAATATTACTTCCTGAAGACAATACGTCATGTTTAGTCATATATACGGAAATTATTAATTATATCTGTGGAGCAATAAATTAAGAAAAAATCTTTTCTTAAAATGGGCCTTAGACATCGTCATATTTTTTTTTCTGTACAGAAAATGGTAAGCTTCTGGATTTAAAGACTATAGGAATTAAAAAAGAAGTAATAATGTCACTAAAGTTCCTAATGTAGCTTACTAAACGAAGTTATTAATAATATTTTCACTGAATAGTAAAGTAACCATCAAAATATAATTATAGTTGTCATGCATGATAATTCATGAGAGCTGTCAGCTTAAATCTTCAATAAATTTTCCGTGATATTATATCGTGTTATCCTGATTATCTGATGACGTGGAAATGGTTGGTGCAAAATATACTCCACAATTTACAACAATCACTAATCTTTCTAGTTATGTCTCACAGAGGCCTCAAGATTTAGGGTCCCCCCCCACGATAATAACTGCCAAATGCGTTAATTTTGCCTTTACATCACTTTCCCAAGGATAATTAATGGGATGGTTTGTGTTGGTTTAGATTAATCTGAGCATCCGCAAGCACGGACCCTTTCCAAGTGGTGGCCTGTGAGAGTGTTGAAGTTTCCAAAAGGCTTGAATGCTTGTTGAGGACATTTGGCAGCTCCAACCAGCTGAGAGATCTTACTCTGACAACATTCTCACTTTACAACGAGTTTATGGAATTTTCAGACATACTCCACTGTACGGCACAGTCTTTTTCCAACTCCTTATGACAGGGTTCTGCAACGTTGTGAGACACACGTTTTAAAGCTGATGCATTACGAGTAAAAAAAAAATATATATATATTTAACGAGTTCGTCGATGGCACAAGAGGGTGGTTGGAACAGAAAGCCTTCCGGTTCACAATACCTGCAGGCTTAGAGACACTGGAATGTTCCGAGAATGAGAAATATCTGAAGGTCAATTTTCTGCTCTATTTTTTTTTTCTTGTAGTGCTTGAGGGCTTCTGCTGGAAGATATCTCTTTAATATTGAGTTTTAAGATATTATAATTAAGATTTTACATATGTGTATATATATATAATATATATACATATATATAAATATATATATATATATATATATATATATATATATATATATATATATATATATATATATATATATATATATATATGCCATCGCTGGAGTTACTTTGCCACCAACCAAGAAAAGGTACGAGTACGTCAATCAACGCCTTGAAGACCCTCGTGAAAAAGTATGATACCATCCTGGTTCTTGAATATCTTCGTGGCATTGCTCACAATTTATAGAAATACAGACTAGATTGATTTTTTGGTTTCAGATTTGATTTAATGAAATAAAAAAAATATAATGTCCGATAGGCATACTGTCCAGTAGGAAAACTATCCACAGGCATAATGTCCAGTACGCAAACTATCCATAGGCATAATGTCCAGTAGGCAAACTATCCATAGGCATAATGTCCAGTAGGCAAGCTATCCATTGGCATAATGTCCAGTAGGCAAACTATCCATTGGCATAATGTCCAGTAGGCAAACTATCCATAGGCATAATGTCCAGTAGGCAAACTATCCATAGGCATAATGTCCAGTAGGCAAACTATCCATAGGCATAATGTCCAGTAGGCAAACTATCCATTGGCATAATGTCCAGTAGGCAAACTATCCATAGGCATAATGTCCAGTAGGCAAACTATCCATTGGCATAATGTCCAGTAGGCAAACTATCCATAGGCATAATGTCCAGCAGGCAAACTATCCATAGGCGTAATGTCCAGTAGGCAAACTATCCATTGGCATAATGTCCAGCAGGCAAACTATCCATAGGCATAATGTCCAGTAGGCAAACTATCCATAGGCATAATGTCCAGTAGGCAAACTATCCATAGGCATAATGTCCAGTAGGCAAACTATCCATAGGCATAATGTCCAGTAGGCAAACTATCCATAGGCATAATGTCCAGCAGGCAAACTATCCATAGGCATAATGTCCAGTAGGCAAACTATCCATAGGCATAATGTCCAGTAGGCAAACTATCCATAGGCATAATGTCCAGTAGGCAAACTATCCATTGGCATAATGTCCAGCAGGCAAACTATCCATAGGCATAATGTCCAGTAGGCAAACTATCCATAGGCATAATGTCAGTAGGCAAACTATCCATAGGCATAATGTCCAGCAGGCAAACTATCCATAGGCATAATGTCCAGTAGGCAAACTATCCATAGGCATAATGTCCAGTAGGCAAACTATCCATTGGCATAATGTCCAGTACACAAACTATCCATAGGCATAATGTCCACTAGGCAAACTATCCACAGGCATAATGTCCACTAGGCAAACTATCCACTGGCATAATGTCCAGCAGGCAAACTATCCATTGGCATAATGTCCAGTAGGCAAACTATCCACAGGCATAATGTCCAGTAGGCAAACTATCCATTGGCATAATGTCCAGCAGGCAAACTATCCATTGGCATAATGTCCAGTAGGCAAACTATCCATAGGCATAATGTCCAGTAGGCAAACTATCCATAGGCATAATGTCCAGTAGGCAAACTATCCATAGGCATAATGTCCAGCAGGCAAACTATCCATAAGTAATAAAGTCCACTATGCAAACTATCCATAGGCATAATGTCCAGTACGCAAACTATCTTTAGGCAAACTGACCGGTAGGCACATTGTCCACAGGCAAACTGTAGTAGGCAAACTGTCCGGCCACGATAACGTTGGTGAAGTGGAATCCCAAGGTGTAACCCATAACAACGCCATCTTTGTGAAAGAACAGGTGCTCCAGAAATTCGTAAGATGTTGTTCAAAGACAGCATGTAGCAGCTGAGCTGAGGCTTTAGTGAACTTGATATTTGGAGAAGGGGAACTGATCGTTAATTGGATGTAGTGGGTTTCCAACCTTGTGGTTTATTATTTTTTATATTCAATTCATAGCCAAGATCACAGTCGCAGTTGGCAGGACGGCTGTGGTAATCATATTGGCAGCATTTTTAGGGTCTGTGGTTAATGCCTGTGTCTTGCCCAAATTAATTTTTCGTTTCCCCCTATCTCCACCTTCACTCATGACACTCATATTTCCCTATTGTATCTGTTTGTCTGTCTACTTACTTCTCCATCTACTCACACACACATACACACACACATAATGCATACATACATATATATATATAAATAGACACACATATATATTATATATATATATATGTGTATATATATATATATATATATATATATATATATATATATATATATATATATATATATATATATATATATTGTATTAGTTTCAGTGAAGACCTGTTTTTCAAACAGATTTATGCGAAATGAGCGGTAAACTAGCCTGTGTTCCGAAAGCCACATTATAGCTTATTACGTCCATTGGTGTAATATTCCGAAATGTTTTCACTGATATTACTGGATCATAACCGCTCAAAGCATGGACCAAGTACAATGCTCGTTTCACCTAAGCTAGACGCGTTATCCATTCAGCAAATTAGAGCTAAAGTAATTATGAAAGGCTTATCACCACCTTTGTATGGCTTTGATGTATCAACAAGCGTACAGATTAAGCACATACTAATTTCCTCGCCCAGGGGTTTGAAAAATTATTAAAATGAATAAAAGTTTCAATTTCTTTTTATTTCTCAATAATACTTTGAAATGTGATCAGATCTTGAAAAATTAATAAGGATCTTTTTATTCTTGAGATATGTTGGGAAGGTGGAAGGATTCCGTGCCCCATTTTCTCCCTGCCGTAAGGTTAGTCCCAAATAGTTATATATACATACATACATACATACATATATATATATATATAGTTTTATTTCTGGTAACTGCACAATTAATTTACTGTTTTCTATAGATCATCTATGATTCTTGTAAAGAAGGGCAAATTAATTTTTAGACTGTTCACCTTTGGTCGCTGCAAAATTGATTACGTTAATTAACATCAATCTTCTTTTATAACTTCTCTTGTTATGAATCATAGTGCTCCAATGTTATATCTTTAGATGTATCAACACGGTCTGCCAACATCCTTCCAACTTGAATTATTAACACATATATATATATATATATATATATATATATATATATATATATATGTATGTATATATATATATATATATATATATATATATATATATATATATATATATATATATATATATATATATATATATATATATATATATATATATATATATTTATATATATATAAAGTTTGAAGGATGTTGGCAGACCGTGTTTATACATCTAAAGATATAACATTGGAGCACTATGATTTATAACAACAGAAGTTCTAAAAAAAGATTGATATTCACGAACCAAATAAATTTTGCAGCGACCAAAGGTGAACAGCCTATAAATTAATTTGCTCTTCTTTCCGTGAACAGCCTATAAATTAATTTGCTCTTCTTTACAAGAATCATAAATGACTTATAAAAAAATAGTAACTTTATTGCGAAGTTATCAGGAATAAAACTAGAACGTGCTTCATCCCTGAACCCTTCCACCTGAGAATTAGGACCAGTTATGTTATCTTTTAGTGGGGACGATTTTGAAGAAATTCTGGGAACTTTTGGGGCTTTGATAGGAACTCTCATACAAAAGAACTTTTATGTTAGTTCGCTATTTGACTGAGGAGAAATAAATGATTTTATGTTATCTGATAATGACTTATTACTGAGTTTTCAGGATACTCCAGGAAGAATGGATTTGACTGAATTAGATATCAAAGTTGTCAACGATAAAGCAATTAAACAGTATCCTTTCAGGTTCAATTCTAAGTCAAAAGTTGTAAGTACTTATGGAAATATGTTTAAAACTAGAAAGCATAAACTCTCTTGTTGCCCCGTTTTCAAAAAGTATTGCATGTTGGTTAAAGACGGCTCTAACAATGGGATAACTTTTAATGCAAAAAGGCAATGAGGGCTTTGAGAACTCAGTTACTTACTGTTGCAAAGCGTTTCGTCAACATAAAAAATTATTTTTTACTTATGAGAAATGATGTTCTACTCTCATTTTGTCATTACAGTATTTTGAGGTATGCAATGCTTCTATCTGACATTTTCCCGGATCATTAATCATTTACTCGTCTTCTCATTTCACACGCACATACACACGCACACACACACACGGAAAAACTCTGAAGGACTCAAATCATCAATAACTTTCCTTTTCTCGGACTACCATCATTAGTGCTGCAGTCCTTCACTCTATGACTTACTGTGAAAACAACCGTATCATTTATTATAATTATTATCATTAATTATTATTATTATTATTATTATTATTATTATTATTATTTAGTCATGTCATGCAAGTAACTGTAAAGTTGTCTTATAACTGTATTAAGTTAAAATTACTGATATTATTATTATTATTATTATTATTATTATTATTATTATTATTATTATTATTATTATTATTATTATTATTATGCAAATCCACCGTGAGGAAATCCATATGGCACAGTGTTTCCCTACTCTCCCAATCCCCTACCTACCCTGTCCCACCAAAGGAGATCATGAATGTTATAAGAATATAAGGGATTGTCTGTTGCATGTTAATCATACGTCTGACAGCGCCTGGAAGAAAAACTGGAGCGTACATCTCACAGAAACTGCCTCACCGTCAACGAAAGCCTGTTCTAATGTTACACTTCCTCCCTGACCTCTCTCTCTCTCTCCCTTTCAGTCAGATTAGAATTTAACAGTATGATTTCACAACAATAATGAAAAAACAACCTCAACTGATGAAAGATGTCAGTAGGTCTACGGAGACAAAGTGTGGTTTGGGCATGCGCACAACTTCAGTTAACCAGGGACATTCAGTCGCCTGATTACCACCTCGTTTTCAGTATTGGTATGCGATCGTTATCACATGAAGCCAATATGGTAGGCAGTCAGCTTGACAAATAGCTTCAGAGTATCCGTAAGCTGTTAAGATAAAGTGTCTGTTGGCCGTATAAATATTAAATTATCACGATGGTAATTTTAGAAACTGTGAAGAGAGCTGCAATTGTTTTCGGTTTCTTGTGCATATTAACAAACGCGCTCAGTTTCCTCTGGCGTTGCTGAGGGAAAATGTAGGCTGAAATCTGAATGGTCTATTATAGAAATTGTCGATATAGGTTTTCAATGCTGATTCTATTGAGGTAATAAACAATTATATTAATAATTATCATAAATTATGATCAAAATTCCCGTAAATTCTGATCAAAAGTTGATGTTATAGGGGATTAATTGTTGCAGGTTAATCATACATCTGACAGCGCCTGAAAGAAAACATGGAGCGCTCAGGCAAAAAGTGACCTTAACCCATAAAACATCTGAAGGAAAACCTGACGGCATTGGTAAAAACAAAAATTTCATTCAGTTCGTCCGTGTTTGATGTCTGTAACCCGGGTGGGGGTTTGATTCTGAGTTATGGCCTTCTTGGGGTGGCATAGGGGCCACGTGCCAAATTTTGTCTGGGGCTGTCAAGCGGTTCGGATTTCTATAGCGGACATACAAGCATTCACTTTTATATACTGTATATACTAGCTGACCAACCTGTTCCTACCTGGAAAAACTCTGAAGGACTCAGAAAAAATTTTCTGCATCTCCTCTGAATAACTGACCTCTAGTAGCAAATATTCTTTACCCCACTCCCAACAAATAAAACTAACGATTTGATGAGGAAATTCGCATTTGAACGAATAAAATAATTCAACATCATACATCACGCACAGCGGGTTTACCCAGTATCTAATACACGTGTGGATGGTGGTTTTTAGTAGATTAAGTACGTGGATATGATGATGGTAATACCACAGGGTACTTAAGAATTTGTATTTTATTGGCAAGATATGAGTGCTTTATGACTAAATGAAAGAATTCTCATAGTGTCAAACACACCTGTTTAATTTTTTGGATGCACTAAACTGATAGTAGGGTTTGCAGTGGGAGGAGTTTAAATGACGTCACCAACAGAAAAGGTGGTGGTTTTCTGCCCAAGCTGCTGGTGACTCCCATAAAGTTACTGAGGAAAACGTGGACAGCACTGGGAAAAACAAATATTTCATTTGTTTTGTCTGTGTTTGTATGACTGTCACATGATAGCGGTTTGATTTTGAGTTATGACCTTTCTGGGGTGACATAGGGGCCACGTACAAAAATTTGTCTGGGCCTGTCAAGGAGTTCGGATTTCTGCATTGTGACTGAATTTGTTGTCACATCATGCGCAACCTGAGGTAAAACTGAATGGTATCGTATTTTTCAAATCTCTATTTACATTATGTGCATTCACTTTCATTGTTATTTGATAATGCATTAGTAGAATAAATGAAATTCAATATGTTAGGTGTTCTCGATTTTTATATATATACGGTATATATATATATATATATATATATATATATATATATATATATATATATATATATATATTATATATATATATATATATATATATATATATATATATATATATATATATATATATAATTACTAAAGGACCTCATTCAAACTGGATGGTATCTAATGGAGTTTTTATTCAGAAAAAGTTACAAGCTTTCTTGGACAAACAGTCCACATTATCTTAGGGCTCCCACAAGGAAGGGTGCCCGCTAAGACCGATCGTGGCATCGACGAGATCACCGCAGAGGAGGGTGGAGAAATTTCTTTCCAATATAATGGGAAAATGGGTAGGCTTAGTATCCGAAGGGCATTTAAAACATAACATGAACCTGATAGACGAATTATCCAAAATTAACGTAAAAGACTGTAAATTTGGAAGTTTGGATGTAACTTCCCTGTTCACTAACGTACCAGTAAAGACGACAATGGAAATAATAAAAAAAATATGGAGGGGGTTTATACATGCGACACAGATCATTAAGTTTTAATAAAACTGCTAACAGCGGCCCTCAGCGTTAATGTTTTCAAGTGGGGCGAAAACCATTATATACAAAAAAAAAAATGGCGTGGCCATGGGTTCAAGTCTTTCACCAATTCTAGCTAATATCTTTATGGAATGGTTTGAAAAGGAAGAGCTGGGCAAAGTAAATAAAGGGAACTTAAATATCGTAAAATGGGTAAGATACGTGGATGACATCTTGATTATTTACAAGGGAGAAAGGGAAGATCTACACAAGTTTTTAGAAAACATAAATAAACTAAATGAACACATCAAGTTCACAACAGAAGAAGAGAAGGAGGAGAAATTTTCTTTGTCTTGGTCAAGAGGGAAGGGGAAAATTTAAAATTCAAGGTATATAGGAAGAAAGACACACCAGTTCATACATACATACATAGGTTCTCCAGTCACAGGAAAGAAATAAAAATAGGATCAATGACAGGGTTGGCCATCAGGGCTTATAGGATTTGCAGTCCCGAATTTTTAGACGAAGAGCTGGATTACTTGAGGGAGAGTTTTAGGAGATTAGGCTACCTTAAGTATTGGTGGGAGTGGGCACACATCAAAGCAAGGAAAAACTATTTTGGGGAGAGGGAAAGGATAGAAAAGGAACACTTGGTAGGAAACAAAATAATTACAGTCCCGGACAACAACTCTATTGCACCCATCAACAGAAAGCTAAATAATTTCAAATTGATAGGCAGCTACAAAAACACCATTAGGAATAAAATAGTTAGAAACAAAAAGTCGGTAGAGGGGAAAAGATTAGGGGAGGGGGTATATATGGCAGCGTGTCTAGACTGTGAAGAAGTGTACTATGGCGAAACTGGCAAATCATGTAAAGAGCGAAGCAAACAACATCTGCAGATAAATATAATCACAGAAAAGACTGGGAAAAATCACAGATTTTTCTGAAAATAGGAACACCAACAAAACCTCTAGACTGGTTGTAGAGAACGCCTTCATAACTTGCGACAACAACACGATGGCAGGAACACCGGAAACGGCTTTGAAGACAGCATATCTAGAAAATCGTATACTCCACAGTAGCAAGGAAAGAAGGAAAACGCAAGAGAACGCATGGAATACGGACACCTGGAAGAAGGGATCAGAGAAAGACCAAGATCACAAGGGGTGGGGGTCACACAGGAGGGACTAGGCAATTATAGGATTAAAAGTACCCAGCACACAGATATAAATACAGCTGGACAACGTGTCTGCTCATTGTACGGATACTTGATAATGTGGACTGTTTGTCCAAGAAAGCTTGTAACTTTTTCTGAATAAAAACTCCATTAGATACCATCCAGTTTGAATGAGGTCCTTTTAGTAATTCTACTAATGCACAGAACAATTGTATGTATAAAGTGATAAAGTTAATATATATATATATATATATATATATATATATATATATATATATATATATATATATATATATATATATATATATATATATATATATATATATATGTATGTATATATATATATATATATATATATATATATATATATATATATATATGTATATGTATGTATGTATATATATATACATATATATGTATATATGACGGATATATATATATTATGGTCAATATCTAACAATCACGCGTGGGTTGTACATATGACGGAGGCCTTGTCAATGTCTCTTATCCTGGGCTATAAAAATAACTCTTACCTGGAAGGAAGTGATATAATCCTGTTATTTGATGTTATACATTGTATCCTGTATTGATGTATCAGTCCTAATTATCTCTGTCATAATTGATCCCATTTTCGTTGGAATTTTGGGTTAAGTAAAACTCATCGCTGACGATCTTGTTAGCGTGGATTATCTTCTATGTTTACAAAGCTGGAATAGAATATGGCGGGCTCGTTTAAATACTCACAACAATAATAAAATCTGGAAAACACAACCTTCGATGCCAGCAACAACAAAACACTTACTTATGTACAAAAGATCAGAATATTACATGGTGAATTACAATTTACATAAGCTTCACCAAAACTAGAGAAAAACAATCACACTTCTGCTTACCTAACAATATATATATATATATATATATATATATATATATATATATATATATATATATATATATATATTTATATATATATATATATATATATATATATATATATATATATATATATATATATATATATATTTATATATATATAATCGAGAACACCTAACATATTGAACTTTATTCATTCTACGAACGCATTATTTGACTCGATAAGTTACTTTAGAATGTGTGAATGTTTTGTTTTGTTTTGTTTCTCTCTGTCTCTGTCTCTCTCCCTATCGGGAGGTGCGTTATTGTGATGGAGCTGCCAACTGCCCGGTGTCCACACACACACACACACAGAGAGAGAGAGAGAGAGAGAGAGAGAGAGAGAGAGAGAGAGAGAGAGAGAGAGAGAGAAAACATTTACACACATTCTCAAGTAATTTATCGAGTCAAATAAGGCGTGCAAATCCCATAGTGTTTCCCCTCTTTTCTTTTTACGAAAAGGGACCAGGTTTCAATCCAGAGAAGACGTCATGCAGAATGCGAAGACCAGTTGCGTGCCATCTCAAAACAGGCGTTCCAGCGCTGCTTCCGACAGTGGCAGAATTGTCGGGAGAAATGTGTGGCAGTCCAAGGGGACCACTTTGAAGGAGATTAGTGTAAGATTGTTGTATCTGAATACGAATATTTTTTCTATGAATAAAGGTCGGATATTTTTAACATACCTTGTGTATATAAATATATATATATATATATATATATATATATATATATATATATATATATATATATATATATATATATATATATAAATATATATATATATATATATAAATATATACATATATATATATATATATATATATATATATATATATATATATATACAGTATATACAGTATATATATATATATATATATATATATATATATATATAAATATATATATATATATATATATATATATATATATATATATATATATATATATAAATATATACATATATATATATATATATATATATATATATATATATATATATATATAACAACATAGATAGACTGGTAACTTCTATAAGAAATTTTTCGGGGATACATATTGAACACTTAAGACATTGAATTGTGTTTATCAATTCACTCATTTTCGGACTATAAAGGTCGCAGTTCTATTGGTATTATGATGCAAGATTTACGTAAAATCACTGTATCCCCTATTCAGAAATTTGTCAATTTTTTTTTATTTCACAAAGTTTGACGGTTAGAGAGAGAGAGAGAGAGAGAGAGAGAGAGAGAGAAGGCTCTCATTATAGGAGAGTTGATGAACGTTTGGACGTTATCATTTACCTGCTGCCTTGGTTACTTAGCCCACCGGCATTAGGCAAATCCTCGACTGCAGCGAGGCGATTATTATGGCTTTTACTTAATCCTCGGGTGAGAGCTTTCAGTCCTTTTATTTCGTCAAGGAATATGAGTATCGCCTCTTTTCTTATTCCCAGAACTCGTTTTTGGATAGGTCTGTTACCTAATTTTCAGTTAGGAGGTGATTGTTACAAAATTAGATGTTTGTCGATTCGTAGAGGGTTCCGGCACTGTCACAGTAATCAGGTTTTGGTTTAAGTTTTATAAGTTTAAGAAATATTTTGTTTTTTAATTATAGGTTTATAATTACCGTTCACTGACGTTTGACAAGTTCTATTACACATCACTAGGTATTATTATTATTCTTATTATTACTCAGAAGATGGACCATATTCATATGGAACAAGCCTACAGGGGCCATGGACTAGCTTCTGAAGAATAGGGTATTCAGCATATTGGTTTGTACCTATTCGGTTACGGTATTTGACCTGTTCTTGTAAATGCACTATAACCAAACAGGGGTCATACAACCTTCCTTTCAACAGTACATCTTGTATGATACATTTAGGTAACAGCTGCCCTAAGCAGTCCTTGCAATAGTATTAACTGACTATATTCCGCACCATGGCCTGCATGTTTGGAGATGCGTTTCTTGTCGGTCACACAAAAATTCGAATTCACTGCTGACAGGCAAGTTGCAAGGCTCATATGATAGCACAACCTTTAGATTTATTTCCTTGTGGATACATTACCTTTCTTGCTTTTTACTTTTTCATCTATTTTATTCCAAAAACTAAAGGAGAGTTTAAATTAGCTGTTTTTGTTACCGTAAATCTGAAATTTTGTATTTTTTTTAAAGTTATTGTTTTACAAATCTTGAAGGTAAGAAGGAAATTAACATTAGTCTAGATGGTATAAGAGTGAAAAAGAAGGCAGCAATAACAACAGAGACGTAATTCTCTTCGAAATAAAGGATTAGGGGAGAAATGCCAAATGAAACTGGGGAAGTCTGGTTTTCTTAAGTTGTAGTGAAGCTGAATGAAAAAGCAGAAACGAGTTGTATACGTCTGGACGTGATTCATGAAGGGACCACTAACTGTGCAAGGTGTATTTAATGTTATTATTATTATTTATTATTATTAGACTGAATATATGAAACACAAAGGAGTTGCTGGGATTAAACGTAGTTGCTGTGGTACAAGGTGACACAATGAAGTGGTTGAACAGGCTTTGTAAGGTATACATGAATGAGGGAATTGCTCTGAAGAAATGGGTGCTGGAGCTGGAGATAGTTTTTCCACCGAAGAAAGCTAATGTTCAAAAGGGTGACTGTAATATTTGTAGGGTCATAATATAAAATGACTTGAATATTCTACGGAAACCAAGGTGGAAATGAATGACAGAAGTGTTTGGATACTGAATGTGAAGAGATAAAAAGAATGAAGGTTCAGAGGGCTGTTTTTATAGAGTATATGCAGTCTAATTAAAAGGATGAGAATGGTGGAGAATAATAAAAAAAAGTGGTAAAATGATATGTAATGTAAACAGAAGGTAGAGCGACAGGCTGGTGGAATGAGTATATTATTCGAAGGGTCAGGAGAGAGAAAGAGAGGGAGACCTACAGTGTTGTGTTCATAGAGTGAAAGCAGTACAGAAAAATGAAGTGCCGAAGTGCTTTAATATTCAGGATTATTATTATTATTATTATTATTATTATTATTATTATTATTATTATTATTATTATTATTATTATTATTATTCAGAAGATGAACCCTATTCATATGGAACAAGCCCATATGGGCGATTGACTTGAATTTCAATCTTCCAAAGAATATTAAGGTGTTTATTAGGAAGAAGTAAAAGAAGGTAAAGCGAAATACAGAAAGAAGAGATCTCACTTATTAAAAAAATAAATTAATATATTAATAAAGATAAAAATGTATTAAAATGCAAGGAGAATAGTATTAGGGTAATAATGCATTCCATCTTCGCCTGAACTTTCGAAGTTCCAACTGCACGACATCCTCAGGAGACTGTAGCAAAATTTGCTTGCAAGATAAATGTGTATTATACCGGGCATGAACGGAGTCTGGCACCATGCCTACTACCCCTTGTTAGTATATGAGGCAGTTAATTTTGTGGAACCTTTTTTTGCATAAGGCGTTCACCCACAATTCAGTAGTAGCTCAAGTTGCTGACACTTCAGTGGCAATGCCCGTTACGTTGTTGCTTCTCTTAACCGCCCCATCTTGGGTGTGATGACAGATTTGTAAGTAGATGTCAATTTGTAAGTTTTTATATAAGTGTATTAATTTAATTTTTATTTTTAATAAGTGATATCTATTCTTTCTGTATTTCTCTTTATCTCCTCTTACATCCTAATGAGCACCATATTCTTTGGAAGCTTGAGTTTCAAGTCACTGGCCACTGTGGCCTTCTTCCACATGAAAAGGGTTTTATCTTCTGAGTAATAATAATAATAATAATAATAATAATAATAATAATAATAATAATAATAATAATAATAATAATAATAATAATAGAGAACTAATCTTAGACGAACGAGATCACTGCTCCTCCCCTCAACCCGTTACGTGTGAATATTTGGTTCCAGCCGCCTGTATGTTTCTTCATATTGCCCCTGTAACACACACACACACACACACACACACACACACACACACACACACACATATATATATATATATATATATATATATATATATATATGAAATTTTTATCACACCGTGATTTATATACAATCATGAAGCTACAAATGTCGCTTAATATCGAATTCACGCTACCTCGGGATATCTCCGTTGGAGAATTGTCGCCGAGGGGAATTTATATAAGTGATAAATGAATTGGAATCGTCGGGACACGAACCCGTGACACGAAAACCTATTCAGCGACTCCAGTGGACGTTAACCATTCAGCCTTTCTTGATGGCTCAATGGTTAACGTCCACTCTCCCATTCTCCCAGTGGGATATTTTCACATATACATCACAAGTCTGGGTGATTATAATCATACACACACACACACACACACACACACACACACACACACACACACACACATATATATATATATATATATATATATATATATATGTATGTATGTATGTATGTATGTAAGTACATCCTTCATTTGTCTTGGAGACTCAATGCTGATTATTTTGTAACTACGTTATAATCTTTCTATTGCAAAATTAGTATTTGTTATGCTTCGTGCTATGTTCTCGTAATCACCGTATTACTTTCTAAAAAAAAGAAATACTGTTTAAGGACAAAGCCGATAATAATGATTCATATTTAAACAATGTATTGCATCATTATCCATGCTGATAATACTAATAATTTATTAGGTATTTGTCTTCAAAAATACGAGATTATAGATAATCCTTTAATGCGTGTGACCGGGTAATGAATAATAGTTATGTGTAGACAAATATTGAATTTATTACACAGATTGTTATATAAATGCGGGTTATATGCAAAGGGTGAATAAAATCAATATTTTCAAATAAAATCAATATTTCTGATTTGCGCGATAATATCTTGATCAAAATATAACCAACGTATGCAGACACCGTCTATGGCTAATTTATCTTCATATCTGTTATACCTGTTATTAAGGCGAAAGGGACGCTCCCTTTTGGAGGTCGCAAAAGAGGCAACGTAGTTTTGAGCCTTACACGAAGTCCAGCAGAAATTGCATCAGCGGTGCAACGTAAGAATATCATGCCGAGAAAACAAGATGCAGGACGAGCTCCCACCAGCAACAAAATCTCGGATGAAATTCGGAAGCCGAAGGAATTCCGGTTTTCATAAACCTTTTAATGTGTCAGCTGGGAAAGGGGAAAATATTGAATCTCTCTCTCTCTCTCTCTCTCTCTAACAAAGACACACAAACACGCTGAATAGAAGTTTTACAGATGATAATACGGCGTTAATCTAACATTGCCTTTACACGAATTGAATTAAGTCAATATATACGTTAAGGCTGCAGGAAGAAGTAATATTGTTAATTAATGAATATATAAAGAAACATTCAGTAATTCTGAAAGGTATAAAATTCTCAGTAGAATATGTGACTGGGGTATGAGAGCAATTGAAGCTCAACATAGTATTCCCTTAGCTGATGTTTACCGTCACAGAAGCAAGAGTTAGCTAACATATCACAAGAAATGACTGGGTTATGTTGTTCTGGTCCTCGTCACTGAAGATGAAGGCTCAGTGGCAGTGTTCAAGTTAACTAGACTTTCTTAGCTATCCAACTCAAGAAAGAAACAACATTTAATGAAGAACGACACAAACATGCTTTACACAAACGTGAAAAAGGAAGTCTTCCTGATTTTCCTAAAATGCACGTGGGATGCGACAAGGGGAACATATTACTTGCATATAAAGACCCTCCAATTTTGACAATGACAATAATGTAGTCCATCTTACATGAGCTGGATAGATACATCCATCACCTGTGTAAAGAAACTTACTCCTTCAATAGATTGTTTCCTGAAATTCTGCAGACTGCCTATAATAAAAAATATGAGCCAACCTTGCTTCTACACTGGTCAGGACTGCTTTGCATGGTATACTAGCTTTAAAGTCCAAATAGAAGAGTAACACTTCTACAGCTCTAATCCTTGTTAAGGTTCTGAAAATCAAAACCATGACGCAGCACTGATCACATGACCTTACATGCAGTAAACTACCTTCCACAACCTCAAAAGGGAATTCTAATTGTTCTGTACAAAGAGTAGATGTTGCAGGCTCGTAAATATAAAAACATTTAAAGAATCTAATGAAAAGACTTAAAATGTTTTTGCCTGAATATAATAATTAGAGCAGAGCAATTGGTCGAACACAATCTTGGTGAAAATATAGCTAAGAAGTACTAGGACATCTTAATTCTAAAATTCACCTTTCCACAATGGTCTGTGTCAAAGAATTGGCGGCACGGAAAAATCGGAAATACTAGTATGCTTAAAAAAAAAAAAAAAAAAAAAAAACCTTGAAGATTATGAATGATCTTATTCGTTTTATTTTTCATGAAAACATTTGATAGTTTTTCTTTTGACTATTTATAGACAGCCCAAAATGGTTGTACGAAATATAAAATGGACATATAATAGCAACTTTATCCAAGCCCAAAAAGAAATGGTTGAAGTTATTTAAACATTCATTCTTTTAAAGCAATGAAGATTATAACGGCGCAGTTTGGCTTGTGAACTGAGAAAGTTTGTCAAAATTAGTTTAATATTTGTATCAGTTTTGATCTTTAAAGCACAAAATGACTCTGGTAGAGAATTTAATCTCATTAATTTAAGTTTGTTAAGTAGAAAAAAATTTTGTAAATTCGCTTTGCACATACAAAGGTTCCAGGAATAAAAACACGAAGAATGTTTGCCAGCACGTGCGGGTAGCAGGATACAAAAGCCTTGTATTAATATCATTAATGCGGGGTTAATGGTAAAAATTCCAATTACATTCAATCATCGATAATGGTAATATTTTCCTCGACATCATTTTTATTGGGACACGAAAAGTTGAGTTGTTGACTCAAGGACGCACACACAAACAAACACACACACGCACACACTACACACATATATATATATATATATATATATATATATATATATATATATATATATATATATATATATATATATATATATATATATATATATATATATATATATATATGTACAGTATATAATATATATACATATATAATTTATATATACATACACACATCTATATATATATATATATATATATATATATATATATATATATATATATATATATATATATACACACATATATATATATATATATATATATATATATATATATATATATATATATATTATATATATATAATTCATTAAGGTTTCCATGAGCATTGGTCTCGTGTGATATGTAAATGAAGTTTTAATTAGAATATTAATTCACATTTTTTTTAGAAGAGATATAAAAAATTTGTGTGTGTGAGAGAGAGAGAGAGAGAGAGAGAGAGAGAGAGAGAGAGAGAGAGAGAGAGAGAGAGAGAGACTGCACCCAAAGGATAATCAAGCATGATAGAATACAATGGTTATAAGCAAGACAGAGCAGCTTGTTCCTCTCAAAGAGGTATTGTGAGGATCAACTTCCGTTGACCAGAGTCCCATCTGGATCAAGTTTGATGAAGCAATTTCCTTCCTCCAAACCGGCTGAACAGATTTTCCTTCATTTTTGCTGTTTGATGGTCTACTTGTTTCCTTTGAATATATATTCAATGTTTGTATAAATTTTTGCCCTGTCACACGTAGTAAGAATTGCCTACAATCTCATTTTTTGTTTTGAAGACAGATAGTTTATAAATATTTAATATCATCTGCATGGAATATGATAAACACCTGACCCAAATATCCATCATTATTGAGGATTTTCTCCTTAAAACCGCGTTCCTCATCTTACAAAACAACGCAAGGATTCGTAAGTAAGAGTAAAAAGCATGTACGAGTATAGACTAGTTTTGCAGAAAATGTATAGATCTTTTTATTGAAAGTCAGTAGGCTACTGAATGACCAATCCAAACAAAGGTCATGTACATATATGTATACAGTATATATATACTGTATATATGTATATATATATATATATATATATATATATATATATATATACATACATATATATATATATATATATATATATATATATATATATATATATATATATATATATATATATATATATATATATATATATATATATATATATATATATTTATATTTGGAAAGATGTATGAAAACCCTTTTACTGATAATCAGTATAAAATGACAAATCCAAACAAGTCATTGTATATGTGTATGTATATATATGTGTGTGTATGTGTATGTACATGTGTATATATATACATACATACATACATACATACATACATACATACATACATACATACATACATACATACATACATATATATAATGCCTTGTTTGGATTTGTCATTTTATACTGATTATCAGTAAAAGGGTTTTCATACATCTTCCGTAAATTTAGTAGTGTGTGTTATGCTTCATGATCATATTTGCATAATTGCCTTATTACTTTTGTAAACAGAGGCCTAATATTATTTATCATCCGCGCTCGTAATTTTAATCATATACTGACCAATCGTTTTGAAATAAAAAAAAAGGGTGACGATTGGTATTACTAGTTTTATGCAAATATTAAATATATATCTAAAGACAACAGGCAAGCATTGAAATACCAAAATTGAAGGAAAATCTGGTCAGTCACTTTCGGAGGAAGGAAACTGATTCACCAGACAAAAGTTGATCCTTACAATTTGCTCTCTCTCTCTCTCTCTCTCTCTCTCTCTCTCTCTCTCTCTCTCTCTCTCTTTTAATCTAAAAAAATATGCATAAACGAACTAATTGAAACTTCATTCACTTATCACGCTATAGCAATGGTTATTGGAAAACTCAATGAATTATTTATGTATAAACAGATAGCTGAATGTACGCAGTGTCCCGTCCTTTAATTGCATTTTATTTTGATAAATCAACACACACGCACACACACGTTATATATGTACAGTATGTATATATATATATATATATATATATATATATATATATATATATATATATATATATATATATATATATATATATATATGCAAGTATGTATACCCAGATGTTCAATCTTCTCTTTAACTGGAAGCGCTGGGCTAGAACCTAAACTTAAATCTTACTAACGCTGAATGTAAAAATATGTTATTTTTTATCTTCGCTATTTAAAACCTCATTAGTTCCTTTTTCTCCCTTTTTGCCAGATATCTGTAAAACCAGTTTCTTTTCATACTCAATTCTTTAGATCTTGTCTAAAGGACATTACTAAAAACAAGGATTTTTTATTTACTTCGTTGAAATGTTCCTCATCAAAATATTGAGAATTTAAACCTTTGTAGATTTTCACAGAATGTTCCTTTTTAGTAATCTTCTGACTGAAATGATCTTATGAAGATATAAATTATTTGTAATGCCATAATTTCGATAAAAATCTTTAATCAAAGCACACCACTCAGGGTCAAATTCCCTTGAAGAAAAACGATCATCTGCATTAGCTTTGAAAAAAAAGAATGTATATATTATATACATTTCCAAGGCACGAAACCTCTTTCACTTTGGAAATCTGACTGGGAAACGAACCACGTGAGCTGACCTCCACGTATGTAACTCCTTTCTATAGTAATAACAATGAAAGAGAAATAGAGTTTATTATACCTTCAATCTTTTCAAAGGAAACATTAGGGGTCTGCTTTACTTCCTTTTCCGCTCGGCAGTTCCCTTAATGCGTCCATATTCATCAATACGTGGAAGGTAACATCAAATATTCTTTTCTCCATCATAGTATTATAAGGTCCCCTAAAGGCATTCCTCTATTCACCGTTAAGACTAGAAAAATATGAGGAGCTTTTTATTAACCTTTACAAGGGGGCTTTTATGGTGGTGCTTTCCCCAGGCTCATACTAATAGCTTTCTTTATTATACTGGTTTGTTTCATTTATATTTCAACGTATTATTTTTCTGAGGAAAAAAAATGAATAACTTGATTTCTTTGTAGCTGTCTTTTTGGGAAGAAGTAAACGTAATTTTTAAGCTTTTTTATAATCTCTAATTCATGAGCTCAGCTGTCGAGTTCATGAAATTTTCGTTGCTTTGATTCAGCTTTCACCAAACCTTATCCATACAAATCTGAAGTGTTTCTTTCATATACTGTGTGTTTCCTTCTTTATTTCTCCCTTTTGAAGTATTTCCTGTGATTTGTGAAGTATAATCTTTCAAAAGCAACTACGATGATTATTTTTGGGCGAGAACCAGCTTTTTTAGTTTTCTGTAAAAGAGAACTATTGTGCCGGCTTTGTCTGTCCGTCCGCGCTTTTTCTGTCTGCCCCTAGATCTTAAAAATCACCGTGGCCAGAGGGCTGCAAATTGGTATGTTGATCATACACCTTCCAATTATCAAACATACCAAATTGCAGCCCTCTAGCCTCAGTAGTTTTGATCTTATTTAAGGTTAAAGTTAACCATGATCGTGCGTCTGGCACTGTTATAGGTGCCACCACCGGGCAGTGGCTGATAGTTTCACGGACCGCGGCTGCACTTCATGGGGTGTGGATGCGAGTCTCATACAACATTATAAGCTGTACAGAAAACTTGATTTTCCGAAGAAACGGAGTATTTATTACTTGTTTTATATTACTGTGCTTTTAATGTAAACAAGTTTTATTTTCCATGGTTACCCTAATGTTAGATCCGGCTATCAAGATAATCCCACGGGAGACGCGGATTTGTTTTGAGATATTATGTATTCTACACTGAACTTTTCTCATGATTTATACTAACAGGAATAATTACCTGTATTTTGTAACAGCAAAAAAGAACACTTCACATTATTCTGGTTCTGTGTCAGGGATCTCTAAACCGATTTATTTTAACCATTTGCAATTTAGAGTTAAAGTGAAATATGGTGACAGTGGGAAATTATATCTGTCAAATGACAAATATTTCCGATGACTAAAATTTGTCAGAGGTGAAAGAATACTTTCATCAAATCTTCAACGAAAATATGACCATGAAGAACACAATATAGGTAAAATTTCTCATGCTTTTTTCATAAAACATACGAAAGACATGACATGACTGAAAAGAGCCAGTTTTAAACAAATGAATGTTATGTGGCTAAAGGTTCACGCCTTGCGGTGACAATTTCAGGTCGTATAAGTTGCGACCTTTACTATTCTGTTGAAGCACACTTTCGCAATGGACGTAAGATTTTGTGAACTTTTTTTTTTACTCTGCAGTAAATACTGCTCAAATGCGACGATGTTCCACTTCCAAAATAAACAATTAAAAAAAAAGCGCCGAAGTTTCTTCAGCGCAATCGAGTTTTCTGTACAGCTTATAATGCTGTATGACACTCTCAGCCACGGCTCATGAAACTCTCAGCCGCGGCCCATGAAAAGTTAAGCCACGACCCGGTGGTGACCTGCGTTGTTGGTACCTATAGTGGTGCCAGACGCACGATTAAGGCAAACTTTAACATTAAATAAAAAAAACTACTGAGGCTAGAGGGCTGCAATTTGGTATGTTTGATGATTGGGAGGTGGATGATCAACAAACCAATTTGCAGCCCTCTATCCTCAATAGGTTTTAAGATCTGAGGGCGGACAGAAAAAGTGCGGACGGACAGACAAAGCCATCTCAATGGTTTTCTTTCACAGAAAACTAAAAACAAAATGCGTTTCGAAATAGCTGCATCCCAAGGTAAACCAGTGAGTGAAACCTGAAAACTTCTGAATACTCTAGCTTTATTCATTCTGAATAACAAATTCAAAGGCTAAACTACAATCCAGTAACTGTACAACTAAATTATATAATATCTTTGACACTTTAATTTATATGGTTTACATAGAAAATTCTGGGGCTTAAAGATCATTAACTTTACATTAATGATGACCTGAACAGATACGATATTTCATATCTGTATGCCACATCATCTAGAGAAAAGACACCCAAAAGTGTCCCAAATTCTGCTTTTATAATTCTGGTATTTCATTTCTCTTTTTTTTATTTACTTGCACTTAACGCCTTAACAATCTGACACCAGGGAACGCAAGTGGAACGTTTGCCTCATTTTTTGTTTTAAATCATTTTCGCCTGTTACCCAAACCCCAACGTTGTTGGCGAAAGGTGTTTTGTATCTTTTTATATATACTCCTTTTCGGTTTTCTCTCGCATCAGTTTCTTTTAGGCTGTTAAACCTTAATTGGACATCTTTGTTCCTTCCTCCCTTTCCCATTCAAAAGCCGAGACTCCTATAAGGATTGCCAGCGGGTCACAATGCTTCTTCTTTTTCAAGAAAATCATTTACACATGCACACACAGACTCAAACATACACACACACACACACACAAACATATATATATATACATATGTGTATATATGTTTACATATATGCATGTGTATATGCATTTATAAATATAAATATATACCTATATATATTTATACATATAAATATATATAGGTATATATATATATATATATATATATATATATATATATATATAAATATTTATATTAATTTATATAATATGTATTTATATATATATTTACACACACACACATATATGTATAACTGATACACAAAGATATGGAACACGATGAGTGTATAAATAAAGACAAGTTCCACAAAGGAAAAGTGAAACAACGGAGTGGTTGCTAGGCCTTTCGACACACGGTCCTATACTAGCGGACTGATAAAAATATAAAAGTAAAGCTACAAGAAAGCTCGTATAATTGACAGATGACTTAGAGATATCCCTGAGGATGTGGATTATAAGGAACAGAAGCACTTGGAATCCTATACAGTTGAAGAATTAGTGGACCTACCAAAACAAAGGTAAATCTTTGAGAGGTTTTACAAAGGATTAGGCCCAACTGGCTCAAAAGCAGGGAGGATTTAAGTACAGGATTGTACAGGGGCAGAGACTGACCACCAAAAGCGACCTGTGAATGAATAAGCTAATTACATATTTATAAAAGTACAACACTTAATATATTCTCCTTTTGGTACACAATAAAAAATCTTGCAAACTGAACATTTAAAAAAAATACTATTAAACATACGAATACATAGGAAATATATATAAGGTAACTAAATGGTAATTAACTCAGTGATTTTGTCTTTAAGGTCATTTTAGAACATTTTACTAATACAGGTGTCCAAATAATACATGCAAGGGCTAAGGCTGAAAATACAGCCGTAAGTAAGCTGTATGATTCCAGATTCTAAAAGATTTCGTGAAGAGAAATCTTTCGATCCAGCAATCACAGAACTGTTAGTCCAATTGATTCTGTAAGAGCTTTCACTTAAATGACTGAACATCGCATTGGATGTTTGCCCAGTTTTGACAGAATAATTCTCACTTAATTCTCACTTCTAAATCTTTACTAGACAGACCGATATAAAAAGAAGAGCAGTCCAAGCATGGAATTTTACATATTATGTTTGCTGCTTTCCTTAGGGCTATTTTTCCTTGTAACCCTACTTTTCTATTTTTCATCAATCTGCTAGTAAAGGACCATGTGTTGATAGGCCTAGCAACCACTCCATTGTTTCACTTTTCCTTCGTGGCATTTGCCTTTATTGACACAAACACATATATAAACATAATACGTATATATATAGTGTGTATATATATACGTGTATATACACACATATATATATGTATATTTATATTATTATATATATATATATATATATATATATATATATATATATATATATATATATATATATATATATATATATATATATATATATATATGACAGTGAATTATTTTCTGTTAAAACAGAATTCCATCTAGAATTCCATAGAAACGGCGCACCTATGGATCTTCTGGTGTAAATACTGCTTCTCTGTGACTTTTTCTCACTCACTATTTGCCTGAGGAGAGAGACAGTTCGGTCTCTGAAATATAGCCTTTATTTTCCACATTTTGGCGTTTCTATAGGTTCCCTTATATTATATTATATATATATATATATATATATATATATATATATATATATATATATATATATATATATATATATATATATATATATATATATATATATATATATATATATATGTATATGTATATATATATATATATATATATATATATATATATATATATATATATATATATATATATATATATATATATATATATATATATATATATATATATATATATATATATATATATAACTTACTAAAATAGATGATGATGCACTGGCCAATAAAGTGTGCCATACGTTAGTTAATAGAAGGGTTAAATCACTTCAAAAGGTTCAATGGAGCAAAATGCGAACTCAGGCTGTAATGTTTCGAAATCATATTTTTCGCCAGGCTGACAACAGATCCAGAAGGAAACCTGTGAATGTCAATGGGGAAAAACAAATTGAAAGGCAGAGAGAGAGAGAGAGAGAGAGAGAGAGAGAGAGAGAGAGAGAGAGAGAGAGAGAGAGAGAGAGAGAGAGAGAGAGAGAATTGGTCAGTCACAATCCTACTGTTGAAACAAAAATATGTGTCACATGCAAAAAAAAAAAATTTCTCTTTTCTATTTGTCCATTCGAATACGAATATTTATGTTTCTGCTCCATTTGACAATTTTCATTTTTTTTTTCGGCAGGAATTCTGACGATTTTGTGCATATTTATACAAACTTTTTTTTTTTATTACTTTCATGATATTCGCCAAGCGTTTGTGTTTTGTTTAGGATACAAGTAATACATTCTCGAATTTTGTTCCGGAAAACCACTTAATCCTTTCCATGAACTAGTTTCATATATAATCTTAAATATATATATATATATATATATATATATATATATATATATATATATATATATATATGTCTGTGTGTGTGTGTGTAGAGAGAGAGAGAGAGAGAGAGAGAGAGAGAGAGAGAGAGAGAGAGATAGATTGTAGGTCCCATTTAGTACTAAAAAATAATATTTTCAAATAGGTTCTTCTGCTCACGTAATTCATATAGGGAATACACATTCTAAAGGCATTATCAATAATACCCGAACCTTTTATAGTGAAATACTTGCACTTCCTTAAATATGTCATTAGCATTAATCAGTTTGAGAATATAATAAACAGCATTTTTTATCGATATATATAGTTATCCGAGCGTAGGACATATTTCCCCTCATGACATTTTCCCCTCTGACATATTCCCCCCCAGGACATATTCGTCCCCCGACATTTTCCCCTCTGGACATTTACCTACTGTATACAATGACAGCGAACGTTTGTTTGTTTCTTGGAGTCATGAATGATTTATTGTATTTTTACTAAGCAATAAAAACTGATAAAAACATAATTGCACTAAGGATTAAAATAGTTATGTGGGATATTTAAGGTCAAATACAGAAGAAAAGTGTCATTAATACTAGTTTATTTTTTGCATTAAGGATTAAAATATTCAATACATTCATATATTTAGGGTCGAATACAATAACCAACGGCCCTCAAAGTTTGTTTTACAGTCTTCTCACCATCTCGTCGAGCTACGCATATCTCAAAGCGCCGCTCCTGAAGTTGTCTTGTGGACCGTTTGACACGTTTTTTGGGAGGCTGACCACGTTCCTCCTGAAGCAAGGCAAGGGACACCAAAGAACAGTCCTTCCTTAATGCATCAATGAGTGTCCACAAAGGTGGATGCTTGTGGCCAACCAAGTGAGAGAACGCATTATCCAAGCTCTCACACATGTTATTTGTGCGGTCCCCTCCTGCCAGGGTAACATAGTGCACATTCCAAATTTGTGAAGGAAAGAGAGGTGGACGGCGCCGGATTCGTACTGATAGAACACTGGGTGATGGCTTTACACGACGAATGCTTTCAGATACATAAACTGAATCAAAGTAATCAACTAGTTCTTCTAGCCCTTCAAGAGTTGTATTTTCAGAAATGCTATGCCCTCCTCAACATCAGTCAAGGGTAGAAATGCTAGACCATCGAGCATACCAACAAAGTGTTTGATTTCCTCCTGGTTTTTATATCTCTGCACAAGACCAAGATCTTGAACTTTCCGCCAAGTGCTCTAGGTAAGATGGCAGAAGCGGCCATGCGTTCTGACATGGTGACCGAGGGCTGCTTGAACAGCATTCATGGCAGATTTCTCGAAGTCGGTGATTACGACAGTTGGATCAGGAGCAAATTCCAGTTCCTCACATCTGTCTACTACTGCCTTGATAATAACTTCATAGCTTCGCTATTGTTTGTTGGGTAGCAAAGCATAAACAGCTGAAACTGAAGAACTACCAAGTGGCACACGTATAACATACAGCTGCATGAATATATTTGGGGCTAAAGGAAAGTTACCATCCATGTACCATGTATCAGATATAGCTAAGTGATGCAGAACATTATCCGCTGCAAAAACAATTATCCTGTTTGAAGGGTGTGGTCCACTGCCATGTATCAGAAAGGGCTGTGGGTATTCGCCGCCTGTTGTTGACCATTCATCAGGCACGTGAAATTCTCCCAACAATACTGGTTCCTTTGGTAGTGAACCCAGCTTCTGACGTCGGATATTTCTTTTGACAGACTCTTCTCTTCCTAGATGTATTCTCACAGGTTCTGGAGTTTCTTGAATGGCTGTTGCAAGTATAGAAGTTGTACTCTCTCGTGATGTTTTTGCTTTTTGACGAATACTGCATCGCACCTTCTCTGCTCCAACACCAAAACAGTCATCTTCGTGGCTATGAGGCACAGTTACTCTCACATCATCCAGGGTTAAGCTTGTTGTTAATGCACCCTTACATGGTTTGGTTTTTCGTTGTGTACACTCCCATCGAATACGTGTCTTTTTTGTTTCTTTTTTCGCGTACATGTAGCCTTCGTAACAAATCTTGTCTCCACCCCTACTTGTTTTGATTACTCCCATGTCGTATGCAGGCTGTACCGAGATTTGGTGTCAACTAACAGGGCCCTGGGCGCCACTGTCCAAGTACACTGCGATGAGACTATCAACAGAATTGGCAGAACTAGCATCCCAACCACTTAAACTATCACTGGGGTAATTGAGTAACTTGGTGTATACTAGGGGGGAAATGTCCAGATGGGAAAATGTCAAGGAGCGAGGGGGGGGGGCCAATATGGCCGGACCCCTTGTTATCCAAGTTCCTCAATAAGTGTCATATTTACATTGCAAAGAAAATAAAGTACTAGATAGCCTTCAATGAGCAATATCTTCAAAATGACACACACTGTTGTTTTGCCTTGTTACCACTCAAGGAAACGAACCACTGCTAAATCAATATTACATCAGCTTTCTCTATCTGCGTTATCACTGCAAATAAAGCTTTTGATTCTCCGTATCCAGATATTCTGATGGACAAACTGAAGGTATGTCGTGTTCCTACAGGGTTTATGAATTTGTTAAGGAGGACAATCAAATGAAGTGTAACAGCGGTGCATATTATCAAGTCCTTTTTATTTTGGTTACTGCGTACTATGATAAGATAATTTAAACAGATTAAGGCCTTGGCAAGCGGGCGTTGAAATTTCGTAGGTTTTCTTTCAGAACGCGCATGAAACGTTAAGAGAATTAATGACAAACATTTAGTGTTGAATTGATGTATATATGATGGGGAAAGTGACATAGGAGATAGATTATGTCAAGGTCTTGAGATTAATACTCTCTAGACCTTGGATTATGTGCCTTGTATGTTGAGTACTTCGTGTCTATTCATCAGGCAACGTGTGCTTTTTACAAGGCATTAAAAATTGAATTTTTTATAAGCAGAGAATATATTTGAGTTGAAATGTTTAGTGCGAATTCTAGTGTGCATTTCCATTCTAACAATTTAGCGCACAGATCACTGTCTTGTTAAACAGGTAAATTTACTTAGGATGGCTGAATATTTGACTGCTCTAACTGTAACTTTCGTAACGTCGGTAGGAAAAGGCTTCTCTAGGAATCATAGGTTGCAACATGATACTGAAGCAGTAATCCTTGCAGCAGAACTGCATTAAGCACAGTCATTAAACATAAGCCAGATTTGCATAGATCATAAGAACTGATTCCTCTCTTTGAGCGGACTAGACCGGATTACTCCAGTATGAGTTTCGTTCTATTGGTAGGAACCAGAAAATAGGACAACTAAAATTAAAATAGTATACGAACCAGATTAAACCAGTGTTCCTTGAGAAGTTTATTTCATAACAGGAAACCGGTAGTAATTATCATGAATCCCGCAGTAAAACGAAAATTTTGGAAAATGAGATAGAAATGCTTTTCTTTTTGTGAACATGTATGATTAAGTGTCTGTAATGAATCTGAAAATCCGTGGTTATAATTATCTTTTAATTTTGTTCAATAATTTGCATGGATATACAGCAAATGTTCTTTTGTTTGACTTAAAAGTTTCTTTGGAGAGAGATCACTGGGACAACTTTTTATATGGAGTTATTTTTACTATTAATATAATCTTATTATGCCACAGCTTTAATTATAATTTATCAGCCACGACGAAGCAGCTTTCGTAGAATAAAGGAAATGACCGAACAAGAGACGACATGATTCAAACCGAATAAAAGAAAAACAGCAGTTACAAAGAATTAATTGTATAATTAACAGCCAAGATTTATGAGTGGTATATTACAGATATGAAACGAAAGGAACGTGTTTCCGAATGAACCGTAAGAATCTTTACCCAACATCAGTTTAAGAGGTGATAGCAAAGTTTTAAGACCTTTGGTTAAATGGTTCCCACTTTGTAACAGGATCTAAATCGGTCAACAGAGACTACTGTTCCCCAATATATATATATATATATATATATATATATATATATATATATATATATATATATATATATATATATATATATATATATATATATATATATATATATATATATATATATATATATATATATATATATATATATATATATATATATATATATATATATATATATATATATATATATATATATACATTGGCATTTATGAAGCTCAGTATCGAACTGTCATGAATATGGAACAACGCAAATTCGAGGAGGAACATTATTTTCGCGCCCAGCTTCGGAAAGTGCTGATACAGTCGCAAAGTTATGTATGAAAAGAAACTTACCTTAATGAAATGTACACAAACACAAGTACTAACGTGTTGACATACTTGTCAAAAATATGTTAACATTACTAAATGCACGGAAACCGCAGATCGTCAAGTTTTTCAAAATGTCAATAAAAAAAATCACTTCTCAGTGCTGAATACTTGAGTATTTGAAACGGATAATAAAACAATAAGAAATTCCCGTTCCTGGATATGTGCTGGCTCATAAAAATAATGGGATTCCTCTATTTTCTGTTGATAGGAAACTACAAATCCTTGTTCACTTATTTTTAATGTCTTCGCTTCATTATAAAAACCTTAAAATATTAACCACCTGCTCTTTGTTCTTAACATCATATAGGCTGTGTGATTTAATATTTCTGAGATTTTGATCATCAAAAGTGTACAGCATAACTGTCAACTTTTTGTTGATGAACTTTTTACAGATGATGCTCAATGGAAAGTTCATAGAAGGTGTTCTAATGATTGCAGTTCAATATACTCGTATAGTTTTTCTGACGGTAAGCAAACCGTTACTGGAGGAGAGAACAGTTTTGTGAAGCGCCGTGTAATGGCTGCAATAACGCATATTGCGGGGCCTGTTTCGGCGACTGAAAAGTCATTGTCAGTAAGAATAAATGAGCATAAATCTGACGAAGCAATAATAATATTTCAACCACTGTTTTAAACCATAAAAATATTAATAAAAAAGATCATACTAATAACTGGAATGGTGTTTGAAAGGTTTTATACCAGAAGTCCCTCGGACCTTGTTCACTTCAAAATGACTTGCTGACAAGTTACAGTTAGAAAAACTAGCGATAAGGATAATAGTTCCACTGTATTATTTGAAGGGTATTTATATGCTGTTTGGGTTAGTAAAAAGAAACGTTACTCGATAGAGGAAACAGATGCCTTTGTTAAGAGAAAATTTTATGATAGGTGGCTATTAAAAAATAATTACAAAGAAAGAATAAATAAAATTTTCACAAAAGAGTATATTAATTACATTTTTTGAGTGGCCAGTAACTAAAGCAAGATATGTAAATTTAAAGAAAAAAAGTTACTCTCCTTTGAAGTAATCATTTGACTGTAAACACCTTTCAAGCACCATGCCAGTCATTAGTATGACTTTTTTTTTTATTATTATTTTTATGTTTAAAACGGTGGTTGAAAGATTATTATTGCTTCGTCAGATTTATGCTCATTTATTCTTACTGACAATGACTTTTCAGTCGCCGAAACAG
>NC_089751.1:27745360-27760360 GCF_040412425.1 Macrobrachium rosenbergii | reverse complement strand
AGATGGTTACTATCGATTCAAGATCTTTGCAAAATATATATTTGGCTTTTCAACGAGGACAAAAATTTAGCCTTTGCAGTATTCATCAACAAATAATACTTTTGATCAACTGAATTATAACAAGTGACCAAAACAGCAACTGTTTTTCTATCAACTGGAAGCTTTCGACTTGAGAACTTAATGGACGAATCCATGAAAATGGTCCCAGCGCATCGATTTCATTGTAGTTCATAACAATTTTAATACAATTTGTTACACATTTTGCAGTTTAGAACTCCCGCTTAATTTAGACAGAAATAAGAAAGAACATTTGCTCGAAAATGAAGGAATGAAACATTGCAGAGTTGGATTCTATAATGATCAGCAACCTGCCAGTTTGGAACGTACTTAATCATGAGTTCCTCATTAGTGGCAGAAATCATTAATATAAGAGAAATTCACAATGTAACCGGGATTCTTTTAGCCTGTAAAAAAAATTTCTAATGTTCTCAAACTTCTCATTAATGCCAACGAAAATTTTGAGATTTAGACTCTGAATAAAATGGCATAGCTTTAGAGAAACAAATTTTAGTTTTCTGTAAAAGAAAACTATTGAGATGGCTCTGTTTGTCCTTCCGCACTTTTTCTGTCCACCCTCAGATCTTAAAAACTACTGAGGCTAGAGGGCTACAAATTGGTGTGTTGATCATCCACCCTCCAATCAGCAGCCCTCTGGCCTCAGTAGTTTTTATTTTATTTAAGGTTAAAGTTAGCCATGATCGTAGGTATGGCACCGCTATGGGTACAAACAACACAGGCCACCACCGGGCCGTGGCTGAAAGTTTCATGGGCCGCGGATGAGAGTTTCATGGGCAGTGACTGAAAGTTTCATACAGCATTATACGCTGTACAGAAAAGTCGATTGCGCCAAAGAAACTTCGGCGCATTTTTTATTTATTCTATGAAACAGAAAAGCTGGTTACATTTTCTCTAGAAGTTACTGAACTTTAAGAGGACTCCTTAGCTCTGAATCCGTTTCGCATATTTCTTTGTTGAATAAGAAAAAAATTGTCCTGTAAAAATACTTTATAATCTAATTTCTCGTGTTCCTTAAATTTATGCAGATAATAAAATCTGGTCAAGAGACAATGCAACCCCGCTGATATTAAGTTTACAGTTTTGTAAGAAAAGTTCATTTTTAAAACTTTCATGTAACGTTATTTTATCCTCCGTGATATCGTGTTTTTTTATTGCTCTCTCACTCTCCCCTTTTGGATCTTTCACTTTTAGAGCTATCAAATATCGTTGCTATAAGCTCTGTATTCAGATAACAATACAATTCTTTATGCAAATTCTGTAAAGGTCTGGAGTTATAGAAAGCAGCGGAATCTGCCACATCTTGAAACCCTTTGGAGTTTTATTCTTTAATCTTTATGAACTGCCGGAATCAGTCCCACATATTGCTGGTTGGTAAACATTGAACGCGGAGACCTATAAATTTCTGCTGATGCCTATCAAAAAAACTCAAACATATCTTGAAAGCCTGCCGCCTCGGTCCCATATATACAGTATAAGAGCTGGGTATCGAATATCAGTTTCTTGTCATAACTTATTTATTAACAAAGAGATGTAGTCCTGATATTCTTTTATGAGCCTTCCAACGAAATGCGAGGGTTGCTGCTGTTACCCCTGTTGTTTTTTCTTCTTTTTATTTTTTAGGCGTTGAGCATTTAGTTTGTTATTCATCGCATATATTTGGAAAGAGAATAATATACATGATTCCTGCAAACTTAGATGGTATTATGAATAACAAAAACAGAGATTATTCCGATGTCTGACAGCAAAGTGAAGGAAATAGTTAGGGAACCTTACATATATGTGAGATATGAGTTATTATTATTATTATTATTATTATTATTATTATTATTATTATTATTATTATTATTATAATGAACTTCCACAGCACTGATTATGATGATGATGATGAAGATGATGATGATGATGATGATGATGATGATGATGATGATGATGATTATTATTATTATTATGAACTTCCAGACCACTCTTCCGTAGATCTAAATGGTTATAAGGGTGGAAAAAGGATTGAGAAAAAGAAAGCGGAGGCACTAAATATACAAAGCAACAGAAAAAATCATATCTAACTAATGGTGAAGAAACATGAACATACTCAATAATAAAAGAAGGAGGATAAATCAAGTTTGATATGATGAAAAATAACTAAACAAAACAACAGTGTGTGTGTGTGAGTGTATTCTTAGGCCGGATAACTCAATTATAATATTCCAGGAATGTCTTAAAAAAAAAAGAAATATCTTGGCACGAAGGTCGCTGGACGTGGCACATGAGATTACCAGTTAGGCAGACAGTTACAGATTCCGAGTTCAAATCAGCAGAGTATTCCCAGGCTCTCCAAAGACTATAAATCAGAGCAGGTTACCTTGGGGAGGAAAAGAATAGGATACAGAAGATATGGTTTCGCAAAATCGCTCGGTTATCTAAGCTCGGAAACAATATTTTCTGCCTTGGCGATGAAAGAATAAATATAATACAGTGAATAAAAATAATGACGAATAAATTATTTCATGAGATACATGAGAGAAGGTCAGGGAGGAAGAAGTAGGTTCTGTGGCATTCGGAAAATTAAGGTCAGGAGAAAGTTGGAAGTTAAGTATATAATACAAAATAAAAATTATGGTATTAACTGGCTGTTGACACTCACGCTAAGTTTTCATTATCCTTCATTTTTTTTACATCTTGAACTGTTGCGTACACCGAAGAAATACAGAATATCGAATCATTTTTTTATGAATGCCTCACTGTTTTCTGAATGTCTACATTTTGCGTAATATTAATGAAGAAAATTTGCAGATTCATTTTTAGAGAGAGACAGATTTAGCTCGGCTCCTGACGATGGTTTCTGCTTCTAATTGTCGATAACTTTGCCCTTATAAAACAATCATTCCTAACTTCTGAAATGCACGTTATACTCTAACTACCTAAACAACTGATGGTAACATAATATAAATTTACAAAGGAAGTCGAGTCGTTAATTAAGCAGAAACTGTAAAATTCTTAGTTGTTTTCATAAGAAAAAACATTTAATCGGAAATTCTTCCATTTAAAAGATGTTGACTCCTTCCCTCTCCCGCTCCCTTTTGAACCATTTACTGCGGAATGAATGTCGAGGAAGGACACACTGCTCAGGTCAAAGGATATTTTGAGTGACTTCATCTGGATGACTAAAATCCGGGGGATGAAAGAAGAAGCCCAACTAAAAGAGGAGGAAGGACCAGAAAGGGAAACCTTCGGTAGGGACGGACCCATCTGTCTCTAACCAGCGTATTCCACATTTATGGAATATTTCGAGATGGAAGGTATATTGATCAGAGTGCAGTACGTTCGCGGATGGCAAGGTATTTACTTTGATGATTGTCTGTATGTATGCATTCTTGTGAGTTGTGTGTGTGTGTGTGTGTGTGTGTGTGTGTGAGAGAGAGAGAGAGAGAGAGAGAGAGAGAGAGAGAGAGAGAGAGAGAGAGAGAGAGAGAGAGAGAGGCGGGGGCGGGGAGGGGGTGAGAAGAAGAAGAAGTATACCTTAGTTTAACCAGACCACTGAGCTGATTAACAGCTCTCCTAGGGCTGGCCTCGAAGGATTAGACTTAATTTACGTGGCTAAGAACCAATTGGTTACCTAGCAACGGGACCTACAGCTTATGGAACCGAAGAAATACCGAGAAATTAATTTCAATCACCAGAAATAAATTCCTCTAATTCTGAGAGAGAGAGAGAGAGAGAGAGAGAGAGAGAGAGAGAGAGAGAGAGAGAGAGAGAGAGAGAGAGAGAGAGAGAGTTTACTGTTTATAAACTGTAACTTTCAGTGGGGTTTGTTTTAGGGTGACTAACAAAGCAAAAGCAATCGCCAAAGAGTCAGTGAGTTGACGATGTTAATCCCTGGGGAGCATTCAGGTGGCGAGATGATATTATCCTACAGTATAATAATGTTTCGATTTTTCCAAGTCATGGACACCCCACTCAAGTTTAACACATTGACAACCAATCTCACATTATCTTCTAAAAGTATATAGTGCACACGTCGCATTAATACAATGACAAAATAGCAGCCTGTGTATGATGGCAATTCCGCACGGGGAAAGAACAAAATTAGAGGAAAAACTACGTGGCACGAAGCATTTTATCGTACCTTTTTATATGTTTAATATTTCATGTAAAATTTGGCGAAATTTTCCGTCAGGAATCTTTCCTATCCTGTCACACTGGGATTCAGCTCGCGTGAATTTTTTTTTCAGCAAATTTGGTATTTAAATGAAGCCAAACCATGTAGGGTAGTGAACTCATAAGAAATTATTGCCGAGTTCTCAAGGGTTCCATTCTTAAAACGAAATTAGTATTCTTAATAATTAATAACTTGGTAGTAAAGAAATTTACTTTTTACACAGTAATGGATTTTTGTGAAGTATAACAAGTAAAAAAATGCAGATACCACTAAAACTACGGCAGTTAATGGTGCATAAATAACGAGTCACCATACTTCCGAAATTGTAGCATAAAATTTCATTTGAGTGGCACACAGTCATTATAACCATTATTTTGAAGATACTGACACCCTTGAACGCGATTGACCAAACTTCGGAATAGTTTTATAATAAGTTCACCAACTGACAAATATACGTGTTATTCCATTATAAGATATCTTGAAAGTTCAATAATTATTCAAGTTTACGATGTTGAAAGTTAATATTATAATCCAAATGAAGAAAAGGCAACTCGTTTGATTTTTTACATTCTTAAAGGAAGCATTTGAAGAATATTATTTGGGCGAAAGGGTGAGGTGATGCCAGTCTCTAAGAGTGGTGCCTAAAAAGAGAATATATCTAGAGAGAGAGAGAGAGAGAGAGAGAGAGAGAGAGAGAGAGAGAGAGAGAGAGAGAGAGAGAGAGAGAGAGAGATTGACTAAAAGGAACAGAACTAGGTGCTAGTAGGAAAACCTTGACAACTGACGATAAAGATAATTTCCATAATGCTATATTGTTCCTAATCAGAAATATGAAAATTCTAGCACTACAGAATAACAACAATTAATGACAAAGGAGTTGTATGAAATAAACTGGTTTGAAAATTTTAGTAATTATACTGCAGCCGATCTATTTCTTTTATATTCAACAAATAGACCAGTCAGTTAAAAATTTGTTTTTACTTGTAGTCTTTTAGTGTGTTAAAAAAATCTGTGCGTGCATTTTTCATGGTTTTCTTAGTTTTTATTTATTTCTCTGTTTTGCCTGTTCCTGTGCGTCCTTTGTGCAAAGTTTCCCTTTTTAGTTGATTTTCAATTTTTATACTCTGACTCTGCACTTGTGTGTGTGTTTTTTTTTGCTGTGAAATTTATTGCCAATGTATTTTTTTTAATTTTAGAACCTGAGATGATGTAAAGATGGGAATGAATGTGTAATCGAAAACCATTCAAGGGTACTTCTGTCGGCCTTTCCTGTCTGGTGCCAGTATATATATATATATATATATATATATATATATATATATATATATATATATATATATATATATATATATATATATATATATATATATAATATAAAATATATATATATATATATATATATATATATATATATATATATATATATATATATATTTTATATATATACATACATGGAATACGTTTTTTCTGGAATACTTTCAGTAGGCACAGGAGGAAAGTAATTATATCAAAAGAAAAACTTTAGGAATCATATAAAATTTGCTCGTTCCTAAACGTTTCATATAATTTCTGTTTTCTTTGCATACTGTCTAAAAAGCAAAGTGTATCTGAATATTTAACATTTTCTGTCAAGCTCGTAATTTATGAAATAAAAAAATTATGAACGTTGCCAAGTAAGCACAACAATCTCTAGAAGGGTGAAACCACACTTGGAAATAATTCGTAGATATATTCTCTTAGCACTTCAGGAAAGTGTTGTTTGCGTCTATTTCCTTGAACAAATTGAATCAAACCTTCACCTCTCTCTCTCTCTCTCTCCATCTCTCTCTGACTCTCTCTCTCCTCTCTTTGTTTTCGTCCACAAGAACAAAGTTTTGATTGTTGTGACGAGTGTTGCCTCCCTGGTCAACATACATTCGAGTGTCAGTTAAAATTTTGTAAAAGGCTCTGCAGCCAGTACTGCAAATCGTTGATATGGCAACGGCACGTAATACACGTTCATCTCCTGCGGTTTAACTTCGCAGAATTTCATCATAGCTTTGGGAAACCGCCAAAAGATATACTGTCATCAAACAACTCTCTCTCTCTTTCTCTCTCTCTCTCTCTCTCTCTCTCTTTAAAATACACATATAAATCAAGGCAATTTGTTAAAGAAACATCACTTATGGATACGACAAAATATTATGTTAGCGGTAATATATGTATGTTTTCAGATAAAGAAGATGAAATATAAATCGTATTTTATACCGCTGGAGTTACATGACAATAAGGATTCAATGAGGTATGCATTAATGAATAACACTGACACTGCAGAACGTACTGTAGGTGAGCATTACTATCATCCCACACATCAGTATGATATTTTCATCTTTCAGTCCTAAGGAATCCGTACGTAGTAAATGCACAGACACTGACTTTCATTAAATCACCCAGGTATTTGACGATCCACCTTGCTGTAGATTTAACTGGCGGACAATGCTCTATTGAATTGTGATGGTTAACCTACCGTTACTTCCATTGTTGCTGATTTCGCATAGAAAATGCTTTTACTGATTGACTGAATTTCTCATTATTGTGTCAAATTATTCGGATTTTCCGTGAAGGCTTAATTCCCGAAAGGATTAATTCAACACAATTACGTTGCATTACGGTTTGGAAAGTAGCTTAGTGTAATTAATATCATCTGTACTTGAACAGGCCATCATTCCGGTAATGAACATTTAATCTTTTAAAGTAAAGCACCTCGGCGGTCTCGTTAGCTTTTCAGAGTCCTACTTAACGTCGTGTGAATTGCGAGCAATTTCAGTATTGATGCTACGAAGTTTCATGATCGAACGCTGTAACAGACTGGGATCTAGCAGACACAGATGGTATTATCTGCTACTGTGAGCAAGTAAATTCTTGTATTGCGCTCAAGAGTGTTTGGTATTTAGGCATGGGCCTATGCAACAGATACAGATAAATGGGAGACAAATATTATAATTCATTCTTTGTCACACACAGAGAAGAAGTAAGCTCCATTCTGACAGTACGGTGTCCTGAAAAAAACACTGATATCATCTTCGCTGCTATAATGACTACGTAGATAGTTGAGTTACCCCTGAACCGTCGCCAGGTCAATGTTTTTCACAGTCTTAACACTTTCAAGGTTTTCCCTATTTTCTTCAGTTTTAATCTTTGGTTAGATCGGACTAATAACCGAAAATTAATATAACCTAGAATCAATATCAACACCAGAAATACAGTTTTAATCTTTAGTTTTATGTTAGATCGGACTAATAACTGAAAATTACTATAATCAAGAATTAATATCAACGCCAGAAATAATTGAGTTAGTAAGAAAAGCAGATAAGCATGTGGTAAACTGCTAAAGAAAATCATTATAAT
The DNA here is from genome assembly GCF_040412425.1 of Macrobrachium rosenbergii. NCBI lineage: Eukaryota > Metazoa > Arthropoda > Malacostraca > Decapoda > Palaemonidae > Macrobrachium > Macrobrachium rosenbergii. The sequence continues at coordinate 27,752,739 of NC_089751.1, read as the reverse complement.
GGACTTACTGCATAGAAATTTTTAGTTGTTTCCTTCGTATTACAAAACAAAGGAGGGAAAAAGAATGGACGAAATATTTCAGGTTCTTTCCTTTTCATGCACCTGTCATCTCTAACCATTTACAGTTGGAAAGTATATTTCCTCAGATGATGGGCAACCATTTGAAAATGGGTGCAAAACAATATGAAAATATAATAGAAATAGTTTTATAAAAACCACATTCTGCAAGAGACCAAAAATGTGAAACTATCTGATAAAAGAGAAATGAAAAATAAGACCGTTATCCATAGATTCAGAAGTATCGAAAACTGAACCAGCCCTCATTCAGATTTCATATATATTCCAGACAGATACCATTTTTTATGATTCCCCGATTTCAGACATATTCCGTTTTTTATGATTCCCCGATTTCAGACATATTCCGTTTTTTATGATTCCCCGATTTCAGTTCCATTTCGCTTTCAGTTACAGTATTTCTCCTGTTTTTCTTACTTGTTTTTCGGTTTCTGTCCTCTTCGTCCCTTCATATTACTTTATTTTGGAAAGTGAAGAAAATAGCTTTAACTTTCCTAACACTCACTTCACCATTTTTCTTTTACAGCTTTATGTTTTCATCCCCACTAAATTACTCTCATCAAAATCCAATTCAGCCTCCCTGGAAATATCCACATGATTATCATGACGTAAAGAGGTTTTCTGTTTATATACTTATGTATTTATTCTTTTATTTTGCCCAACTGACAGTATTACAGTTTGGTAATCTAGTGCTTAGTGATATTTATGCATTTAGTCCCATATCGGGTAACGTGTGTTTGTGTGTGTGCGTGTGTATATATATAAACATATATATATATATATATATATATATATCAAATCAGGGGAGGATGTCCAGAACAAATATTTATATATATATATATATATCATATAAAGATAAAAGGAAACAATTTAAAATTAACACACGTAGTAGTTGATTAAAACGATAAATATAGTTATATATGTATATTTAACCATATATAGTTATTATAGCTCTGTGGGCTGGTGTGTGTTAGACTTATTTTGTGTGTGTGTGTGTGTGTTACCAAATCAGGGGGACATACTCCAGTATTTTATAATGACTTACTAGAACAAATAAATTTCAAGATCACCGTCTCATCCTAAAGCCAAAAAGGAAACAATATAAAATGAACATGAGTAGTAGTTGATTGGCCAACGACAAATATAAAATCTTTGCGAAAATTATATAATAGGTTAAAATGACTCAAAAGGAAATGAAACTATCAGAGAAGGAGAAGGGGACAGAATGACAGCATAGGAGCACAACCAGACCACCAGAATTCACAAGATGTACAGTACAAAGGCACCGAAGAAGGCTGGCTGTTTAATTAGGGAACTTCCTGTCTGATAAATAACAACTCTAAAATCATCATCATTTAGTGGTTCGGCGCCCTTCCTAGAACTTTAAAATCTTTGCATTGGATAACACATGTGCATTCCTCTTCTTGCATGGTCTCGGATACTAGAGAATCCAGAAAAAAAATTAATTTAAGGCCAGCGCGATAACTGGCAACCAGTTCGTACCTCTGTGTGTCGATCCTATTTAAGTCCCCAAGTTACACCTTGAGCAATAACCTCTTTTGATAAATTTGCAGAATTGTTTAGTTTCAATTGTCAGAAAGTTGTGACCAAATCAGTTTTGGTGGAAACAATTAAGTCGGCATACGTCGAAGTTTGAATTTTTATAAATTTCTCCGAAAGTGCATGAATATAAATGAACCAATATCAATGAGAAGTCTTTCTATTAGGATAAATGTTACACAAACTCATCTGCCAATAAAAGATGAGCTATATCTTGTAATTTTTTAGCAGGAATGTTTATTAACTGCGTCATAACGGCTAATACAGATACAAATTATTTGTTTTTAAGTCTTTACAAAAGTTGGTAACATTCCCTGGTAGGATGTAGCACTATAGAGCATGGTCAGTATGTTGTAATTCCTGTCCAAACTGAGAGCGTGATTGTATTACAGGAAGAACCATAATACCTTCACAATAATCTACAATAAAATTCTGCAACAGTAGTCGTAACAAAGGGAATCTGTACCTTTCGCAATATCACTAGCAGTAATGCCATTTCTATCGACTTAGTCTGCCCCTCAGAGATTTTTGCTTCTCTCTCTCAATGTGAGTGTGTGTGTGTGTGTGTGTGTGTGTGTGTGTGTATGTGGACATTCGTCCCATTTTCTTTGATTGTTTCCTTATATGCTCCATTCTTTCAGTTTCCTACCGTAATTTCCCTCATTTCTACTAATAATTCCCTGTTTTATTTTTCTAATATGGCAATTCCCCTCTTTATCTCGATACTGGAATATTTTCAACATCCACTGGGGAGCAAAACCTAAAGTGATCTTATATCTGAGGCATGATGGAAACAAGACATTGACGAGAAACTAAAACGAAATAACAGTGAAGATGGCAACGGCTGAGTGCACCGCTTCTCTCTATAATGGACAAGACTATTATATTTGGGCTTTGTTGCCACTTCTAACAATGACAGTGAAGAAGTGAGTGAAACTTATTATAAAACTGCAATTTTTTAACAATCTTATTTTAGTTCAGTAATTCATAATATATTGAGAGAAACTAATATATGTTTCAGCATTGCGTATTTCATACATAGCAACAATATATGAAGGGAATAACATGTGACAATTATTCAATCAAGAAACTTTTTAATGAAGTGAACAAGAATTTATATCAGTGTAAGGGAAACGTTAAGAGGGAAATTTTAAAAGTGCAACCTAAAGGGATAATTCAAATTAACTATTTGCGGAGACAAAAGTTATATTTGTGTAACGTCAATGATGAATATTTTAAACATATTGAGCCATTGCAGAAGGCTGGGTCTCTAGAAATGGCCCAAAACGTAAGTCATTGCTTATGTTTACACCAGGAAAAGTAACTTTATGGATTTTTCCCTGCGTTCTTGAATGAAAAAGAATATATTTCGATGGTCAAATTTCAAAAACGGTAAATAAAAGACATTTGATTTCTTTCTTTTTACATTTTATGTTTGCGATAACCGAAATAGTAGTTTTAGGAATATCATCCCATCGTTCTGCATTTTTGAGGGTAAGACTGTAGATCGATGGGTCTATTTTCCATTCAGGCATGAGGTCTAGCATTAACTAGACCTTACATATCAAACATATATTTCAGCAGGAAAATGTTCTAACCAAACATTCCCTGGCTCTAACCATATCTAGGATGCTGCACCTTGATCGAATCAGGAGCACCAAGTTACAGTAAACATAAGATATTAGAGAGCAATGGTTGGCGATTTTTCGTTCAGACAAGTGGACTGGCTTGAGCTAAGGCATATATATATATATATATATATATATATATATATATATATATATATATATATATAGCATGCATTTCATATAGGGAATATGGACTAATATAAATATTTCTTATCAGCATTTCAGCAGGAATATTAACCAAACCTTTCTTAAGCTAAAATTTAATTTGCCTCCCCCCCCCGTTACTAAAACTGAACATCAACATTAAATATAACAGCAGGTAAGAAGTTCATGTTCGGACATGCTGCTTGACCTAGACTACCCTTTAATGGTAGGGTGTTGTCTTAAGAAAAACATTAAGATTTGTACCTAACCTAACAACTTAAAATTCCTCAACTCAGGGTGCCAAGCCCTTACCTAACCTAACCTAACCTAACCTAGGGCCTGTGGATCATGATGAATACACCGGCATCTCAGCTCAACAGACATCAGATTAGCGGATTTCATTACTTAATTAACGGACTCGATAGCGTGAAACAATAAGTTTACTTTTAAACGTTTGGTTTTGCAAGTTAAGTATGCGTGATTATCTTTTCTTGTGTGTTAAAAGTTGTAACTGGAGTGTACAGTACAGTTGCATAATATAATGTGCCTTCTTGACATTGTTAAATATACGCTTAAAAAGTATATTTTTTCTTAAAAGTGAAATGTTTGGTTAAACAACATGTAAATCCACGCATGTATGGGCTGTACCTGTATTTCAGAACAATCACACAACTGCAATCATTGTTAATAAAGTCTAAAAAACAGTTAAATTGAGTTTTGTTTCAGTTTGAGAATGTGCTTTGAAATTCTGACAGCATCCACTTGCAAAAGCCAAACAGCACAACTGTATCCAAAATAATGATAATTTTGATAAAAGTGTTGTATAGCACATAATATTATCGTGTTATCATATGAAATATGAGAGCAAGCGCCACCTGCATTCTGGTAATGTTTACATTTTCAAAATCATCAGCTGACTGAGTTTTACCGACTTCATTACTCTTAGGTGCTAACTGAAGCATCATTCGGAGATACATTTTTTTTTTTTTTTTACAAATTCAGCCTATATTTATCTATGCAAACAATTTTTAAATGAAGTAAAGCTGTGATTTCGTCATTTTCAGACGTTGCTTTCGCCTGTGCAGAACGTTTTGCAGCCAGCACGCTATCTTTTTCTTCAGCCACACCTGCAGTTTTGGCGATATACATTCTTGAGACCTTTTTCTTCATTGCATGAAGTATTAACAAAATTCACTTTTTTCTTTACCTATGGAAGTCACCATTGAGAATCAGCAGGTTTTAGTTTTCTGTAAAAGAAAAGTATTGAGATGATATTTGTCTGTCCGTCAGCACTTTTTCTGTCCGCCCTCAGATCTTAAAAACTACAGAGGCTAGAGGGCTGCAAATTGGTATGTTGATTATCCACCCTCCAATCATCAAACACACCAAATTGCAGCCCTCTAGCCCCAATTTCTATTTCATTTAAGGTTGAAGTTAGCCATGATCGTGTGTCTGGCACCGCTATAGGTGCAAACAACACAGGCCACCACCGGGGCGTGGCTGAAAGTTTAATGGGCCGCGGCTGAGAGTTTCAGGGGCTGTGAGTGAGAGTTTCATACAGCATTATGCGCTGTCAAGAAAACTCGATTGCGCCGAAGAAACATCAGCGTATTTTTTACTCGTTTAAGATGTCGACAACTGTAACGGAGTTCTGAATAGACCTGCGATAGTTACGCTCACTAAGATCGCCAAACTGCTGTTTCTCGTCTAAGTTGTTCATGTCAGTACTAACTGGGCATGTTTTGCAGAGCGGCGGTCAGTGAAATAGTACATAAGAAATAACAATGAATAATTCAAAAAGCCAATAAGTTTGGTAAAGCTGGTTGAATGTATGTGTTTGCCCCCCACTCTCTCTCTCGCTCTTATTTCTTTATAAAAAATAGTTTAAGAGAGAGAGAGAGAGAGAGAGAGAGAGAGAGAGAGAGAGAGAGAGAGAGAGAGAGAGAGAAATAAAAACAAGCAAATGCTCAGTAAGCGCGCAGTTTACATTAAAACCATGCACACGTGTATGTACACACATACACACCTACACACACACAGATTGAAGTATATATGTATATCACACTACATTACTGTGTTGGTACAATACTGTACTGCATTAAATGAATGTCTATAAAAATGCTGTACGAGAGAGAGAGAGAGAGAGAGAGAGAGAGAGAGAGAGAGAGAGAGAGAGAGAGAGAGAGAGAGAGAGGCACAGTAAGTGGGTAGTGTTTTATCACTTATGTTAAAACAAATTTACTTGTGTTTTTTTATATATTAACTGATTTTTGTGTATCTTTTTTTCTAAGCGTACCTAGTAAGAGGGGGAACTACAGCAATCAGCTATGTTCTTGTTATGTTAAACTGTGTAGCACTGTATGGCATGTATTTTTAAAAGCAATTAAATTTGTAGATGTACATCTGAAACTGAATAAGTGAATAAATATTTTAGACCGAATGAAAAAATCAAAATACCACTTAGGATAGGCTATTACCATTTTATACGGAATTGCTGTGCACCAGAAGCAAAGCGAGTTGCTCCAGAGTGCTGTATTATGTTGGCTGCTTAATAATCTTTATTACTTAACAGATTTCGTTACTTAAGGGAGAGGCAGACCCCCTAACTGTCCGTTAGGTAGAGGTATCACTTTAGTAGGTTTGTGACCTAACCCATCACGCCTAAACTAACCCAGGGTGCTAAGTCCTTACCAGACCCCCTCCAACATAACTGAGTTACTATTGTGTAGTGCCAGTTAAGAAAAAAAAACCGAACTTTTATCACAATTAGAACTTCGAGAGGTATGGGGATGTAAAAATACATCCTTGTATTTCGCTCTTGTATTTTCCTCTATCCAAAAACTCCTCTGTCCAATTGTGATCCTAATAATTATAGGACATAAGAGGCGTCCAGTACCTCTTAAAAATGTGCCTAGCCTACGGATTTACTACCGAAATGAACGTCAGAAACAATCAAAACACACTTTATATATATAGGAAAACTATATTTTTTTTCCTCCAAAAACTATTGGTTTACAGTAAAAATTTGCCAAATGACCAAGCATTCAATAAACCTTACCTAATTAGAATCTAAACTTGCAAAAGTACGCTATCACTGGGATGTTAGACTACATCCTCATCACCTTTATATTTTCCAGGTTTCTCCCTGTGATCCACCTTAATTATAGGATATATGGGGTACCAGCAGCTTTAAACTACTTAGATGTTGCTGCAATGTAAGTAAAAAAAGTTCGAACCGCCCCCCCCAAAAAAATAAAAAAATCAGATCGCCCAAAATAATCCAGGGAAGAAGAGTTGCAGGTCTTCATCAAAGGAAGCATGATCACGAACTGAAGCTGCTGGTGGTTTTTTAAAGCAAAGTCTCAGTTCCAAAATACCACTTAATTGGTGCAACTTGAAACAAACAAGTTTCAGCCATTTTCACGTTTCCACGTTTTCCAGTGAAAGTAACGAAACACTTCTAAGTACAATGGTCATCCTTACACACAACGGATTGGAAAAAAAATCCGATCAGGAGCTGAACTCGCTTGACCATCAAAACATACATGAAGATTCTAGAAAAAGTCCAAGTATGTGACAACATTCGACAATAAACAACTCAGTAACAGTAAATTTGTAGTAAATTGTATCATGATTTTCAGAATAATCATATTATGCTGTATTATAAATACTGCATAAAAACTTTGATGTCGAGCACTGATATTAAAGTAAAATATTATTATTTCCCATGTGAAAAAAATTATATATATATATATATATATATATATATATATATATATATATATATATATATATATATATATATATATATATATATATATATATATATATATATATATATATATATATTGTAAAGAGTAGCCAAAATCCGCTAGGAAACTGTTCTCCTTTCCTGCTTTGGGTTGGTTTGAACCTTTGAAGGTCGGGGTATAGGGGCTCAGAGAATATAATAGTTTGGGGACAGTAAACTGG
>NC_089751.1:27711051-27744860 GCF_040412425.1 Macrobrachium rosenbergii | reverse complement strand
AAACAGTCTATCTGAAGCGTTGCCTTGCATGCCTATTGCACGTTAAATCCTGCAGCAAGTAAGGTCGAGCATTCAAGTCAGCAAGTATGATGTATTGTGGAGAGGAGAATGGTGCAGAGCTTTTAATCAAACATGATATAGAAAAATGGTACGTTTATAAGACAGATTTCATGTTAATCGATAAATATTTTAATGACAGTACATTCATCATATTAGTATAAACCACAATCTACTGCATTTACATTGCCAGTTAGAAAAAAATAAAAAACATCTCATGAAATATACATTTTAAAAGAAGAACGGAAATAGATAAAGAAACAATTGAGCGTATAAATAAATTACAATGCCTTTTTTGCAGTTAGTAAAAGTGGTTTTTTTACAGTTTAATAAAAGTTGAAAAAGTCATATTTTATAAGATGAAATCAATTGCATTTCTTTTATCTTTCAAAGCAGCATTTTGAAAAAAGGCATGAAACGGGAAACCTTTAACAATTTTATGGGAAAAAACAGCAGAAATACTGTAACAGAAAACAAAACGAAATGGCACGGAACGGGGTAGTCATAAAAATGGAATTTATCCAAGAATCTGAACGAAAGCAAAGTTCAGTTTTCGATATGTCGAAAATTTATAGATAAAAGTCCAATTTTCAATTTCACTTCTCCCAAAGAGTTTTGGACAGCAGGGATCCTCTCCTTACTCTTTTTTATTAACGGACAGTTGCCTGTTCAACTCTAAATTTTATTACTGTTTAAAAATATTTATTTATCTTAATGATAGACAAACCCTGAAATATATTGCATATGTTTATTTTTCACCTTTTATTGTCTTCTTTTTTTAAATACTATTTTTAAAAATATTCAGCTTAAAATAAAAAAGTGTCTCTTCAACTGTTCCATTTCATCACCCATATTTTGACTGTTATTTGCCTTAATATACTTCTATTACTCTCTCTCTCTCTCTCTCTCTCTCTCTTCCATTTCTTTCTCTCCATATATATATATATATATATATATATATATATATATATATATATATATATATATATATATATATATATATATATATATATTGCTTGTGGTTTACCTGAACCCCTTAGGTTGGAGATTACCTTGTTAGTTACCTCACCTGTAAGTTGGCTTCATTGTAACTTGTTACAGTTCTTGAAACAGGTATGTTAGCTTGACATCCTGAGTGCCGGAGCGAGTTGGTATTTCGGCCCTGTTAGCGCCAAGAAATGACCATTTTGCGTTTTATCAAAGTTCTTCCAGTTGGATATTGAGGACTTGGATACCCTCTTATCATATATCTGCGTTGGGTACCTTGTGACGCTTAGTTGAGGTATAAGTGTTCCGTAGGTCAGAAGCCGTGGAAGCAAATAAGGATGCACGTGCAATCTTCTCTTGGTTGTTATATATAATTGGTTGGGGCAATTCTAGGACTGTGGTATGGCAGAGATTTCTGGTCTCAATAAGTATCATGCTGTACCTGAAACAAATCCTTCTTTGACTTTACAGAAGTATAGAAATTTAGAGCATTCATGTCTATGCTGTTTGCTACCTAGTTTTATAACTTTCAGTCTAGCATTTATGTGTTTAGCATTTTGCTACGTTGCACATCTTCATGCCAATCTATGTCAGGGGAGGACATACTTCCGAGCAACAGCTATAATCAGTCTAAAATAACATCATCCATAGCTTCTACATGGAGTGGGTACCTCTTTAAAGCGAAGTTCTCAGCAGCCATGTCTACTGTCCATGACAGATTGTTATTTTTTCTTCGGTGATGGTGGCTATCAGGTTTCTACTTATTCTTTGTCCTAATGGGTATTTCCGGCTGGATTAAATAAGGGTCGAAATTTAGTGACTTCTTATCTTAGTGTAAGTTTTCAAATTCGGTTCCACTAAAGCTTGGTTCACTCTTCCTGTGGGTGACCTAAATTACTTACATCTTATAGAAAATGTGCACAGTTTTATCATAAATCTGATATGACTAAGGCACCGGAATCATCAGTTAATGAATAATTTAAGTGGGACTTGCTGATTGTTATCAGTAGTGCTTATCACGATGAGAGAGAGAGAGAGAGAGAGAGAGAGAGAGAGAGAGAGAGAGAGAGAGAGAGAGAGAAGAATGTACATTGCTATCACGTGTGCATTCTGTTAATTTTGAGTTCCCTTTTTTTGATCATCACCATTATCATCATCATTGAGCCCAAAATCGTACGATGTAATAGGTCTCTGTGAAAATCCACCACTCATTTGTTTCCCATTTCCAACCTACCATGAAACAGTTATCCAAGTAGGTCTGGTGCTTTCAAATCATCGGCGTCCTTGGATACAGTCCCGCATTGTTCCACCTGGGCTGTTGTAAAGTACATGCCCAAGCCTTCTGTTTCGCTTCCATCACTGTCTCATACACTTACAGAACTTCTTTAAATTCCCCTACGATGTAATTTCTCTCTGTCATGGGATCTGCCTTCAAATGCTCTTCCTAAAGCTTCATACTCAAAATGGCAAAATCTCGCAGATCTCGTTTCATTATCATGCCAAGACTCTTGTCTGTATGGCAATGCAGATCATACTTGACTTATATTGAACCAGACATTCTGCAGGCAATTTTATTCTATGTTTATTTGATTTCTAATCTTACTGAGCCTGCCCCTTGTTTGATATGCCCATTTTAGTGTCCCTGAATCCTGGTTCCAAAGACCCTGCATTGGATATCATTATTCTAAAATATTGAAAATTTCACCCTTGTTAATCCTTTTAACCTTTATTTCATCCTTTTCGTTTAATCTTTCTACATTGCTGAGTTTTCCCTAAATTTAGCCTAGGCCAATATCTGTCTGGATATATGATGCATTGTATCAAACAAGCTTTGTAATTGTACCTCATTCTGCCGATAAAGATAGCATTATCTCGATATTTCAGGACTATCAACTTTGAATCACCTCTCCAACCTAAACCTTCATGAGACGGGAAAACAGAAAAATTAAAATATCTTGAAGCAAATTACAATGTATTGTAAATATATCCCACCAGACCCCCTCAGCACTTATCCTTGTATCTGATTCGTTCACGGAAAATGTAAGTTAGATTTATATAAGTAACAGGAATACCATGGTGATTTACGACCTTCCCCAGTGTTGGTCTTGGGAAACTGCCAAAGGGATTTTCGTAGTCACCGATGCCGTCAGAGGAGGATTTCTCAATTTCAGACACTGCTGTAGACCATGCCCTAACACAATGAAAACTCGATCAGCAAAACTCCTGCCTTTTCTGAAACCAGCTAGATCATTTACAAGAATTTTATCAAATTCTTTCTCTAGCCAGTTTAGGGTGGATATGTTAAAGGTTTTCATCATGTTCGACGTAAGTTCAGTTGTGTGCTTCTGTAGTCACCGTATTCAGTCAGATCCCCTTTCAACGCTGTCTTGCATTGACTTCCTGTTCCCTGTGTTCAGGACTTTTCCCTTAATTCCTTGTTCTGCAGTATCAGCTTGATATTATGTTAGCTTCAATTTCGTTTTCAGCTCAGATCACATCTGCAACAATCCCATCACAGCAAGGTGCCTTCTATACCCAAGTTTCTATATATCTTATTCTAATGTACTTAAAAACAATGCATTTCATCTAGCAGTACATTGTCTGGTATTTCAGTGAAATTATTCTTTTCATGTCTGTTGTTCAGACCCCATAAAAATGTTCCATCTAGCACTGCCTTACATCTTTTGATGCTATTAAAAGGCAATCCCTCCTTGTAGTAGGCATTTCTTCTTATTTTTATTCATTGATATTTCATAAACAATCCAGATGGCTAACCTCACACCATTCCTCTGCCTAAACAACCTTATCAACATCACTGGCCTGTTTTGTCTGGAAATTCGTTTTTATCTCCTTTGATACCCCACATCTCCTCATTCCAGTATCTCAAAAATTCTGTTTTCTTTTACTATTTCTTATTTTATCCCAGGTCTCATCTAACCTCCATGAGAGAAAAAAGATGTGCTGTGAAATCAAAATATATGCAAAAGTGTTTGAGTCTATGTTTGTAAAATATAAAATACTGTTCGTGATAATCCTAATTTTTTCGTTTCTCATACAGATACGTCCACAGACTTCAAGCATCAAAGGAAATTACTTTTCGCTTCTTTTACACTCTTCCAAACATATTTAGTTTTCTCGTCGTTTTATGAAATATCTTTTCTAAAAACAATTCCTTTTCGTTGAAGACATTTCTATGAAATTTCTTTTAATTATAGCGGTAAAGATCATAAGGATTAATTTTCCTTAATCCTCCAAATTCTTAAGCACGAATTTCCCAATATAATCTGCAAAAGTTATGGAAATATTACTTCTGTTCTGGATAACTTGTATTACAAGAGGATTTTACTAGCCAGTATTACAAGAGGATTTTACTAGCTGGCGGGAAATTGCAGAAACAAGGTTTCATATTATCTAAGCCTCGATTCTAACATCAATCCTCAATCCTGTATAAAACACACTGCCCTTCCGTGTTTCTAATCCTCTCTTCTAACAATTATGGTCTTGAGTGATGAAGCTTTAACCCGCAGAGGATCGCTGAATAATGTTGTGGTGTTATGTGTGTGGTCTAATGGTAAGGTCTGTAAAAAAAAATTATACCAGTTTTCAGATTAAAAATTCTGTCCTTTTATATATTTCCATTTTAACTATACTAAATCGATTATTCAAAAATAGTTTCTTTTTTAAATAACATTAATGACCAGGCTTGATAAATTTATATCCTTCCTTGACAATTTTTTGTTCAAAGGATCAGTCTTTCCCCTTTTCAGAAACTTAAATTATTCCATTCTATCCATATTGAACGCTTTCATTTGTGCTTCGCTGTTGCGAGGCATAAAGAGTAGTTTCTTCAAATATCAGGGATGCAGGCAGAAAAGGAAATATGCATATGCAAAAGGAAAAACGTATAAAAACAAATTTAAGACGCTAGTAGCATAAAATATCTTTTATTTCTCTTACATTTTCCAGGACAGTATTGTTGCAAGCACTTTATCCTTTCCTTTTGCTTCAGAACGTCTGGAAAAATTATGGATTATCTTTTATCCAAAATACTCTGTTTCTTTCATGGACAAATACGCTGTGCTGTGAGGATAAAATTCTATTCAAAATTATATACATTCTTTATCGTAGTTAAACATTAAGTATTCAAACCTGGAAATTATACATATGTTTAATGATAAATGTCCCTAGACTTAAATGTATAGGTTGCTATCCTGGTTTTAGCAGAGGGACATTTATTTTTAAATATATGTATGATGTATTTTTGAGTGAATGTATAATTTCTAGGTTTGAGTACCTAATGTTTAACTTATGAAAAAGAACGTAATGTAATTTCGAATAACATTCCATCTTTACAGCACAACGCATTTGTTCGTGAAAGAAACATTGTATCGGAGGTACAGGACAATCCACAATTCTTCCAAACGTTTTCAGGCAAAGTTGCTGTGTTATAGCTGTTAGATATTTTAAGAAAAACCTTGCAATATCTTTATAAAATTATTATAGAACTGAAACATTGAAACGACTCACTGATTAGTAACAAGATTAAGGAGTATTTCCCCACCAAGGAGTCATTCCATATAATGCTCCAATAATAATAATAATAATAATAATAATAATAATAATAATAATAATAATAATAATAATAATAATAATAAGTATCAAGACCTGAAAATCGAAATAAGAAGGATGTGGGATGTGCCAGTGGGAATTGTACCCAAAATCTTAGGAACACTAAGCACGATCCCAAGATCCTTGAAAAGGAATCTGGAAAAACTAGATGCCGAAGTACCTCCAGGAATCATGCAGAAGAGTGTGCTACTAGAATCAGCGCATATAGTGAGAAAAGTGATGGACTCCTAAGGAAGCAGGATGCAATCCGAACCCCACACTATAAAAGCACCCAGTCGAATACGATGACTGTGATAGACGCCGCCCTCAAAAAATAATAACAACAATAACATTATTATTATTATTATTATTATTATTATTATTATTATTATTATTATTATTATTATTCAGAAGATGAACCTATTCATATGGATTCATATGGGGCCACTGACTTGGTATTCCAGCTTCCAAAGAGTACAGTATTCATTAGGAAGAAGCAAGATGAGGTAAGGAGAAATCGCTTATAATAATATAATAATAATAATATGGCTCACATTGGCAACGCTAGTTCTGGAAAAAAATCAAACGGACGTATTATCAAGAACAAGCCATTTAAAGGGAAGGCGAAAATCTTCCTGAATTTTTTCCCTAGAGACAAATAAAGACAAAATAATTTTGAAATGAGTTTGGAGCAAGAATGAATATATTTCAGTCAGAGGAACCAACAATTGTTCTACTAACTGGAGAAGAGGCTATGAAAACTATTTTTGTCCAGCAAAAATTTTACATTTAATGACATTTCAGAAATATATTAGGAAATAAAAAATTATTCACTGTTGGTTACTTCATTCTTCAAACGTTAACTTTTGTCAAATAGAAAAAAATAAATTTAATCAAGTCTACTAATTAAATTCTGTTCCATTCAGGGAAGCTAATATCACGTCCTAATTATGTTGCCATTGAATTTCATATTTAAATCCTGGCTTAGTAAACTGTTCATCGTTGCAGGTATATCTCATTGAAAAGCAAGCCCCACTTCCCATTAATTTGTTGTATGATAGTAGTGGTACAAGAATAATAACATTCCAACTAGAAGTACCGTCATCAGCTACAACTACCGTTACTCTTGTTATGTTATAATAACAACTGAAATAATGTAACAAATTTACAGTCACCAAATTAACCTACTGAAAAGCAGATGACAAAAGGTTTTTTTTTTGTCATGAAGTTGGTCCCATCTGCTCTGTTAATCCGAAGTTAAAGTCACTGAGGCATATTTCCAAAACACCAGTTTCTCACCAGATATACAGAATATACTTGGACAGGCCACATATTGCATAAGAATTTCTTCTAATCTTCCTCTGAATAAAGTTACGTGCATGTTTGATAATTACCTTTTGATCTCCATCACGGAGTTTGATTTTCTGATTTCATCAGGTTTATCTATAGATGTACTCTTTATGATTCTTATTCGGAAATTAACCCTTCCTGTCAGCTCTGTATTTACAGAATAACATGGTTGGCAGGCTTTAAAACAAGACCTTCGTAGCTATCTCGGTTAGTGAAATCTAACATATGCATGCTATTATAAAAAGATCTTAAATTGTTGACAAATAAAGAGATAAACGAAAAGATTATTAGAAAATGTTTCGTCGATGAGTACTGATTTCTTTTTTTCAATTATTTCACTTGTTATTGATAAGTGTATATTATGTAATCGTTCATGCAAAAATTAATATGATTATTGCGTAATAACTGGTTTTTTTATCAGTAGATATGAAGGTTTCAAATATTTTCCCAATTGAATAAAAATTTGTTTCACAAGGATGTTTTGGGATATTTATACATGTGACATGTCATTTAATAAGAGCATGGGGCTAAATTATATATTTCTAATAATATGTATTTCAGTCATATGTGTGACTCTTACCGTAACAAAAGAACAAGTGTGCCTATTAGTTTGGTGCAGTAGTCTATGCATTTAGCGAAGGATATATGAGACAAACAAGTAAAAGGTTGTTTTGTTACAAATGTTTTGATTTGCTCAAATGATTTCCCTGCCAAAACTGGGCCAGACTCGGAACAGGTGATGCACTCTAAAGGTACGAACTCAAGAGGGAACGAAAAGTTCATGAATAGCTAAACAGGGTGTAGTGTTGTGTAGTGTTTTGTAAATGTTTCACATTATTTTTCAGAGTATCATTCAGGTAACTTGTAAGAATGGAAACAACAAAGTTACCTTCATGCCTCTTAGAGAACACCAGACAAGATAGGATAAGATTTATTAAAGGGTCAATAACGACAGTTCTCTCCAAAAGGGCTCTTACCCTGATGTGAATGAGACACAGTTTGAAGTCTCCGATACGTAAGCTATGAAGTTTGGTGTCAACCGAATTAGAAAGAAAAACACCAATAAAATCATTTTAAATAAGTCTGAACTCATATCCGCAGTCCATGTTGCCTTAGACATGACTAGTTATAGCTAAAAGGGTACAGATAATAACAACAAAAATCACTGTGGTTTCCACTTGTGAACAAAGGCAACGCTTGGAGTAAAAATTGATAGATACAATGAAAACCGCGATGAAACGAACTTGCATTAGTTCGGCAAAATTTTAGCAAAATTTGCCTAATGACAGACGAAATCGTAGCATGCGAGTCAATGGCTTTGATTCTAGTGCAGCGCTTTTCGTCAAATTATAACTGATACCTAAGCAGTTCTCGGAAAGATAGTTTTACTCCTGTGTTAAATAGATAATCACATTACTCTTTGATTGGAATTAGATGTTAAGCTGAACGAACAAGTTCGTCGGTAAATATTCTTACTCATAATTTAGCACTCAGTCTTATCATTCATGTTGATTTATCATTACAACAAATGATGGACTGCAGTAATATCTCAATTCATTAAGGCATCTTGAATGTGCCGCTTTCAGCAATAATGAACTTGCATTAAACTGTAAGCGCGAAAAGCATCCTGGCTTTAGGTATGATGGGAATGAGCTTACTTTATGACGTATTCATTAACATCGAAATTGTAGGAAACAGAGAATTGCATTTCAGGGACAAGCGAGTTATGAACTACCGTATTGACGCATTAATGAACTTCTCCTAAAATCATTTAACAATATCATTTTTCCATTAGAAAAGGTGTTTAAAAGAAGAGAGAAATATATGTGAAAGCAATAGTGAAACAAAATAATAGCTAGAACAATGAGTTTCCGAGAGTGCGCGAATGAGTAGGAGGACGTTCGACTCACCAGCAAACGTCTGGCATTGATCCCAGAGCAAATCGAAACTCTCATGGTGAGTTCCTTTTGAAGATCACTGAGCATCAGTTGACCTGAGCAGTGAATTGTAAATTTATCAGTCAGTCGAATGTTTTGAGTTGCAACCAGGACGTAAGAACCCTTCCCCAACGACTTAGTGGAATGGCCCATTTAAAAAGGAAAACCAGACCGTGAAAACACACACACATACATACGCATTTATATGTATATGTATATGTATGTATATGTATATATATATATATATATATATATATATATATATATATATATATATATATATATATCAAATATATATTTGATGGAATTCTTTTTAACAGAAAATATTTCACAGTCATATATATATATATATATATATATATATATATATATATATATATATATATATATATATATATATATGAGTGTGTGTTTTTATGTGTATATCATATAGCCTACTGTTACGCAGCAATTGCAGTTTACATAAAGAAATAGCTATTCCTGAAGGTATGCAGGTCTGATCAGCATAAAAAACTGAACTCGGACAATTAAGATTTGTATAGCTCTACGGATCAACGTCCTCCTAGTTAAAATAAAAAAAAAACTACAAGTTACGCCACTTTAAAAAAACAAAGTACACTAGGACTGCCACAGGTCAAGCCTGTAAGGTGGAACGAGCAACGTGTCAAGAGAAAGAGTTGTTCTCTTATCTAAACGCCTGGGTTCTATCTTAGGTGCAGAAGGCTGCTGCACCTATCCCTGGCTTTGCTTTCTCCAGAAGTAAGTGGGTATCGAAAATGAACGCTGGAAGAACGTGGGTGGCGACAGGTGTAAAGTCAGCCACATTCATAGTTATCAGCCACTTCATTATCACGGCAGGCGTGGGTTCCTTCGCCCTCATAAATGACCTTCTAAAAGACACAGAGCAGGGGCAAAAAGTGCCGGTTCTGCTTTGAAGTGATTTCTTATTCATAAATGATTTTATATATTCGCAAATAAAATCACTTCAGGGGAAGATTATAACTGGGAAAGACTGATAAAGGGAAAATCATTGTTGAGTAAGGCTGATCAGGTAGATGTCAAGACTGCGCTAAGCAAGAAGACTGACCGACTTAATATTGAAGTGGTTACTGAATATAGCTTTTATGCTATAGTCTGTGGTCTAACCTAATCATCTGTGTTATTATGAAGTGTTGTTTGGCTTTGAAACATTCTTTTTTATATGTAATGGATTTTGTACTCTTAGCTAATAGGCTATTAATTATCTAATACCTATTTCTTTATTGGTTAATATTTTTCCTAAACTAACTGATCGTTTTTTTATTTATATATTTGGACATTCTCATAATCATTGGCCATCTTGAATTCAGTACATGATAAACAAAGCTTCTTATATGGGTGAAATTATCATGCTATCATAAAGATAAAAAATCAGACACAGTTAGTGGAAAGAATATTCCAAATCTGGCCGTTACGTGAACAAGAACTAGCTGTGATATCAATTAGATATGAAAGAGAAAATGTCTTTTTGGTAATTAATAGGCCTTTCACGGGTCCATTAACCAATTCTGCGATCCAATACATCCATATAATGAAAAAGTTAATCACTTTAATTAAGTCAAATTACACAATTAAACTCGCTTAATAGCCCAAAAAGTGTATCCTCCCATAAAAAGTGAAATATTGCCGGTGATGAAAATACTTCATGCCAATTAGCAATGGAAGAGCTAAATCTCTCCATTATAACTTCGCGGACTTAGAGGAAGAAACAGTCAATAAATGATTTCTGTTTTGAATAAAAATAGCATAATGTACAGTTTTAACTGAAGAGAAAGAAAAAAATAAAAACCTAAACTGAGCTACCCTTCTTCCTGCCGGGTTTTGGGAACTAGGTAAAAAGATTGTTACCTAATTATATCGTCTGCGTTGTTGACATAGTTTAAAGGTTGGGAAGAAGGTAGGTGTGAATGTCGAGTCAAATATTCCATAGGATGATCAACCCTTTTATGTACGTCATAACAAAGAGGTTTGAATATGACGTCACGAGATACTGCTCCTCATAGCATGGGGTGGTGGAGCTTGTGACCTGCGCATGCGCCGAAATTTCCTTTTCTAGAAGCCAGTGTGACCGCGTGACCTGTCCTCTGAGGACTGGTTATCGGTGCTACCTATTTAAACGCCTACAAAGCCGTCATTTTCTACAGTTCTGCAGATTTTTTTCAGTTGTGTTGCGAAGGTGTTACAAAGTGTGTTAGAGCGCTGTCTTATGAGGATAAAGGCCCTGCAAAAGAGAGTGAGCAGTTGGAGAAACCAGCATGTGAGGGCTTTATCAACCCCACACCCCAACAAGTTCCGTTTATCGGACCTTACTGAGTTCCAAAGCAAAATGTAACGCAACTCCTTCTGCCTTTTCTTGTTGGCATTGAAGGTAAAGGATGGTTTACGATTCCTGACCCCATCCCACCCCACCCCATTGCATGAATTGACAGATGTTTGGCGGCTGAAAGTGCCAGTACCAGCGAGTGCCTTAGGTTTCCTCCAGCTATTTTTCGCGCTAGAATGATTCCGTTGTTTGATGGAAGAAACCCTTCATTATACCATTTAATGCAAGGCTGTACTCAAGCAAAAGAGCTAACTTGTGTGCATTTTTATGGGGGTGCTGCAGTTCCCACAGGAACGGATGTATTACTGCAAACATAAATACTATCAAGGAGCTTGACAAATAGTGACCTCACGCATAAAGTTCGTGCAAATATCACGCTATTTTCATGCAATGAATCAATGGCTAGCGATACCACCAGATAATACCGATAGGCTTATTCTTGTGCGACCAGTGCTTGAATATATTATCCAAAACTTGTGTCGACATCTTGATGGGGCAGGAAAAGAACCTCCTGTTTTTGGATGCAGGTCTGCTTCCTTCCTTCCGTGCAAAGGCAGGTTCTCTTTCAAATTGTATAACCCTAAGAGGCCAGTGAGTGAAATATGGAATCAGAATTTATATTTTGTGTGAGGTAGAATCTGCTTATGTCCTGATTAAATGGTGTACCATGTTGCCAATCGTCCTCTGCGTGATATGGTTTTTCAATTGCTTGGCCCAAGTCTGAATAAAGGTTACCACTTGTCCATGGGTAATTGTTACAAATCCGTGAAGCTGACAGAAGAGCTGTATGAAACGGGGTGTCTACCAGTGGCACCTGACGGCTTATGAGGGGGCCACTGAAGGCACTCAAGGCAAAAAGATTAACCCTCCCGCTGCAGTATCAACTTCCGAAGGAAAGGCAATGCTTTTGTTTTGTGATGGATGGACAAACACGAAGTTGGTTACTGTCATGACCAACTTGCAGGACACGGACACGGAGGAGGAGTACGTTCAGAAAGAGAAGGGGAAGAGAGGCGGGAGTGACTAAGATGGTTTAACTACGGCAGTACAACTTCCTGTTGCCATTGGGGAATACCTACAGTATATGAGGGGAGTTGAACAAATGATCAAGTACTACAGCTTCATGCGGAAGACGGTGAAGTGGTCAAAGAAAATGCCGTGCTTGCCGCAAATTGCATTGCAAAATGCATTCAAGTTTACCACGGACCAAAATGAACTGAACCACTTACAGTTCCATGAACTGGTTTATACCAGTTTGATGGACTCAATCCAGATGAATGAGTGGCCTGCTGCTGCTGATCTTGTCATTCCCGTATTCTGCTGCTGCTGCTCCTCCTCCTCCTCCTCCTCCTCCTCCTCCTCCTCCTCCTCCTCCTCCGCCCAGTCATACGACGTGAACTGCAAGGTCTTCCGCATAGAGAAGGAGGCATGAGCAAGATATGAAGACCAGGATTGTTGGTGAGTACACCAGATTACATTTCATATTTGTACACTTATTATTTTGATATATTTTTGTACAGAACATTATTTTAGGAAGTTTTTATGTGATGTATGTATGTTTTCATTATTTTCTTGTGCTTTTATGTGTTATACGTTTTTTTTGGAGAAAAAGTTTTATGATTATGGACAATTTATCATGCATTTGTATTCAAAAATGTTACCAATTATAAGCATTTATAATTTTTTGCAAGTTTTAAATGAACATAGCTTGTGACATTTTGCAATTTGCATAAGTTCCGTCTGGCTCCTCAAGCAAATGAGTTTTTTACTTTAATTTTGGGGATGGGGACTGTGTCATACTTAAGACATACAGTAATGTATTATATATTATTGGAAAAATATCATTGTAATTTCTCTGTGTGCAGACATATTAGATATCGCAATTTACCTATTTTGGCAAATTTTTAATTTCAGTAACTAGTAAAATTTCTCTTTATGTCTAAGTTCTCCTGGCTGCTCTCATGAGCTTTTTTTTTTTTTGGGGCAGGGGAATTGTCATACATAACACATATAATAATGAATTATATATCATTGTAAACGAATATTATTGAACTTTCTCAGTGTGTAAACAAAAACTAGATATTTCAACTTAAACGTTTATTTTTTTTTTAATTATTAATTGCAAGTAGCATGAGAAATGTCCCTTTATATTATTCCTAAGTAACCCCTGGCTGCCCACGCGAGTTTGTTTGTGTACTGTTTTTGTTGGGGGTGTGCTGCGTTATACATAACACAAATAGTAATGAAGTATATATCATAAGAAACGCAAATTGTGTTACTTTCTCACTGTGTAAATAAAAATTATATATATCAATATACCTATTTTTGGTGATTTTTTGAAAAACAGGTGTCGAATAAAGAAAACTGAGGTATCTGTTTAGTGATTTTTGGTGCATTAATAAAAAAAAAAGTGGCAAAAAATTTTCCAATACGGCTAACTTCAACTCCTGATACGGATGCTCTATTTTGGTTTTAGGGACTTTACTGACATAAGAAATTGCAACTAACTAGCTTTACATTGACTTCAAATTCATTAACGTAGCATGAAATATAAGGTCAAACGGAGCAATATAAAAAAAAATTACCGCTATGTATGTTCGTACGGCACTGGTAGCGTAGGTATTAATAGTATCAATAAAACCAATTACAGTATCCAAATTAAATCAGTGTAAGACTTCTGATACCGGGCAGCGTGACACTGTGAAAAAACCAGCGTACTTGAAAAACAAAATAATTGCGTAAGTGCATAACAAACACTGGATCCGGGGATATATGCCATAATGAGCTAGTGGGAGTCCTTTGTCGAAATAAAAGTAGAGGAAAATAACCAAACAGGCCTGTTCCTGTGATTACCATGATTACTATGATTACCACTGCTTCGAAAAGCGAAAACTACTATTCTAAAGATGCAGATTTTTGGAAGCGGCAGACAACAAAATAGGAAAACAGTATTCCATTAAGTGTAGAACAACAGATGTTTTCATACAACTGTATCCTCAAATGAGACTCAGTAAAGAATCTCCTATTAATCTTACTTACGCTTCGGTTTCAAGGGCGAATGCTTCCTTCAACGTAAAAGATATTGTGCCAGTTCTTGGAAAATATTGAGTAATTTCGTGCCTCCACGTAAACTAATTTCCTTGTTAATATTGACTTTTTTTCAATAATTGCTGATCGTCAATTTCGGTGAATTTCTAGAGTCCTCATTTTATTTCTAAGAAACACTGTTATTTTTCTTTTATCATGAACTAGTTCAGTTGAAGCAGTTTGCAGTCCATATTGTGTTCTTTCATTCTAACCTAACTGTTGAGTAGAATAAGCGATGTTTCCGATAAATTTATAAATGAGGTAGAAAAAGGATAATGCATAAAATAACACTTTGATACACTATTAACCTCAGATGCTTATTTCCCTTTAATTTCTCATACATTGTTGTTGCAAACCTCTTGCTTTCATGAAAATTCCAAATTGTGACCTAAAAAAAAATCATATTGCAGTTTGAACTTCAGTAAGTCATATTTAGTGTCAAAAACCAATAGTTCCTATAAATATTGTGAAATAAATATTATTGCTTTAAAATGGTATTTACATAATTCTTTTCCAGTTTGACATTTATCAGGGAACGAAGTCTCTATCAGAGCCATAAATCACCGTCAGACTGATACTGTCTATAATTGAGAGGAGATTCATAAAAGGAGATCTTTATAGACTGGTCGTAAAACTCCAACGTAACGAAACGACGCACTCATGAATAATGAGATTTACGAGTATTCCCCCACTGAGGTGTCCTTAAATGAAAGAGGACGTATACCCCCACCCCCTCAAATGGTTCTGTTTCCCCGGGCGTGAAAGTTTCCTACATATCAAGGCAGTTACTGTAATACAGGATCTGTTGTCGTTACTAAAACTCGAATATATAATACTTGACTGCGAAAATAAATGGCGCGCATATCGTAGGATTATTATTGTTCACGTTTATGCTGTTCTGGAAATCATTCAGTAACCACAATAAAGGAGATGTTGGCATTGTGTGTTTCCTTTAATAAAGTAACGTATATTTTCCTCTAAACCCTGCTCATCAGTTCAGATGGATCTGCAATGTTATATCTTCATTTATTGGTATGTGCAGGCTTAGAATAAAATACATTGGGAAATACATGAATATATTATAGATGTCGAGATTTTTTTGCTTTGAATCTTAAAAAATAAAACAACTGGTGAATGGTGAAGGACCTGTAGCCGCTCCTGATAGTACTTTCTTTTTGTGAGGAAACGAAAAGCAAATATAGAATTTTAGATTTTCTAAAACACCAATATCTCCTCTTTTTGGAGAAAGGTTTCTGTACCTAATCTGTTTCATAGTTCAGGCTTAACTACTGCAATAAGTCCCATTACCTGTGCAAACCCCGCTATATTGCCCTTTAACACAGCAAATGGCGTAATGATGATGATAATTCTGGATTGATTGCCAGAAAAACAGGACTAATCTCTCCAATCAGATACAGCTTCATTTGATGGTATTATTGCCTTTGATACTGGGAAATATCTAGGTCGAGTGTGCAACATATATCTTGTGAATCCAATGTGATGTCATGCTCACTGTCTGCTCAAAGGCCTAAGTACCTAGCGCGTTCGTGATTTTATTACACGCTTCCTCAGGGCACAGAACAAAGTGACAGACAGCTGAGGGATGTCAGAAAGTAAAAGTGAACGTATAAGTTGAACAGAAAAACAACAAGCAAGAGCTAAAAACTAATAAAATAGGAAACGAGTCCATAACTGAAGAAATTGCAATTATATAAGAATTCCTAAAAAAACAGGTAAAAACGAAATTGTATGATTTTCAGTTTCTGAATAACACCCTTCATTAACCAGTCTTCCAGTTTATATAATCCCTTGCTAATATTAAAAACGCGATCTGCCCTAATTTTCTTGGGCTTGCTTCTTTGATATTTATTTTAACATTGTGTTTGCATAATATAACCTCCCTAGCATTTTTTCAGTCATTTGAAGGATTATAATTATTCATAGGCAAAACGATAGCATCAGAAATATTTCCTACATATTATTTATGTTCAATAATTCTGGCTGCCAGCATAATACCACTCTGATCGATATATTTCATATTTTAATCTTTACAGGGAATTTCACAGACACGGCCTACGCTATCAAATGGGCAATCTTTACTAAAATGGATTTAATAGTTTGTGAATCCTTAAAAACGTCATTAACACAGTGTTTGTTAAGTCCTGGTATAGTAACAAAAGGCCAACTAGAAAAACGATTATTCTCGCAAAGATAAAAATTTTATACTCAAAAGAAAATATCCACAAATGTTCGATAAACAAGCTTAGGAAACCTTATGCCGATAGTTAGGTGGTTCCGGTTTATTAGTGGGAGGAAGACCAAAAGGGAAGGAATATATTATTTGCGAAAAAAAGAATGGAAATTTAAGGCAAAGATCCCAGACAATGATTTCAGTTACAGAGGGAGAAGGGGAAAAAATTTGCATGAGAAAAAGAACGAAGGTGTAAGGTAAATATGCGACGTATTTTGGTAACTTATTTTGGGAATGAAAGAGTTAGACAATCCGCTAACTGGCATGGGACTAAAAAGTAAGGAAAAAATTAGCTAGAAAATAAGGGCAACTGTAATTCATGAAAGTATCTCGTTGTCTAAATGCTGAATACAAAGGGAATGTGTAGAGTAAACGAATTTTAAAGGCAATATGATCATTGAGGACGCTTTTGGTGCGGTTTCTGGTGCATGCGCCAAGCTCGTTTCGTTACTCTGTTTCTGATAAAGGTTATTCTTTTTCCTCTTTCATTGTGCATTCCAGGAATGACGAGAGAGGGAGCTGTAGTCTTTCAGAAGTAGTAATCCAGTCATTATTCTTATTATATTGGAGGCTTTAAAACTTTAAAAATAACGTGTTTAGGAGGACGGAGGAGAAGAGGGTGGTGGCGGGAGGGGGGAGAGTATAGAGAGGCTGGGAGGATAGCACTGACGTCTTCATCTTATGTTCTGGCTGCGTTGATAATGGGAAAGAAACGAAGAACCAAGTTATTCATGAAATCTATTTTCCCATGGGTTACTGTAGACTAAGGAAGTAGTGATGTAACGCGTATACGATCAAAAGTATCCCCTAAATTCTTTAAGGAATTAGATGATGTGAAAACATTGAGATACTCAGACCTATTGCCAAAAATTGTTATTAAAAGACTAGAATGACTGAATTAAGTCTCAAGAAATTTGCCACTCAGTTCTCAAATAAATGACTTTCTGACAAATGCCTTTTTAATTTCAAAATAAAGTGCAGATTACAACTGCAAGCTATAGAATGTAGCATAATCTGTTGAACCCTATATGCTTTTATTCGTAGAATATTCTTCCAAATCAGTTCTCGGTTTAGATTCTTTGGGTGCATACTAAAATCCTCATTCTGATGCAATAGCATCAATTTGCAGGGGGCAGCGAAGAGAGGATCGTGAACTGATTGCGTTTCATGTTTATGGTCTGAAGTGTAGTTTATTGAATTCCGCCGAATCCTGGTCGTGGTTTTAAAGGTCATGAAATTCGATTCCCAGAAGAATATTTACGAGCGGCCAACAATAACCTCGTCATCTGGAGAGGCATCTGGGAATCAATTTGTCATTTAAAGATTTCGAAAAATATTAGGGGTGTTGGTAAAATGCAATACATGCAGTTGGTATAATTTATTTATATTTTAGATCTTTTCAGATAAGACATAAGTCAGAGAGGCATCATAACTATGAGCATCTTTATAAAATTACACTGTTTGTCTAACAATAAAAAAACAAAACAAAAGCTGGCTGATAATTTCTTACCAGTGTAAGGGACTGTCTTATGCTTTTTGGAAAACAGACCACTAATTACTTTTTCAAATTAACCATTCCTTCTTTTCTTGTGCTTTGGATTGAGGATTCCAAATCTAGAAAAAAAAGGCTTCAAAGGAATAAAATATTCGACAAAAGGACCTAATAGAAAAGATATTGAAACTGTTTATTGCCTCCTCTTGCTGGTCATGAGCTGTTATATGATCTGATTTTCATACTGACTTCGAAGCTGTTCGATTGTGAATCAAATCTGCTTTCATTCTCCCTTCAACCATAGTATTTGCCCGTGAATAGTCAAGTGATTCACAATTAAATGTTGCTACACCACGAAAAACAAGTAAAAAATGCGCCGAAGTTTCTTCAGCGCAATCGGGTTTTCTGTACCGCCGCTACAGCGTATCATCAAGGCCACCGAAAATAGGTCTTTCGGTGATCTCAGTATAATGCTGTGTGAGCCGCGGCCCATGAAACTTTAACCACGGCCCGGTGGTGGCCTGTGCTATATCGCTGCCAGAAGCACGATTATGGCTAACTTTAACCTTAAACAAAATAAAAACTACTGAGGCTAAAGGGTTGCAATTTTGGTATGTTTGATGACTGGATCAACATACTAATTTGCATCCCTATAGCCTCAGTAGCTTTTAAGATCTAAGGGTGGACAGACAAAGCCGGCACAATAGTTTTCTTTTACAGAGAACTAAAAAGTAGGACAAACTTTACCAGGAACAGGAGAAAGAAAATAACTTGACGCGTGCCTCAAAACTCACCCCCAAACGAATCGTAAATGGCCCACTTACCTCTCCTTTAAAATCCCATTGTTCTCGACCTTCTCTTGCAATCAACACTTAGGAAGATATTTTTCTTCCATGAACTAGAATGACACTTTTTCTCTACTATGATTTTCACTTTACTTTTTGGTCCCATGTAAAATAGTGACTGTCTACCGCTCATCCCCGTAACTTAGTTATAGAAAGATATATATATATATATATATATATATATATATATATATATATATATATATATATATATATATATATATATATATATATATATGTATATATATGTATATATATATATATATATATATATATATATATATATATATATATATATATATATATATATATATATATATATATATAAATAAATACACACATATATAGATATACCTATACTTTCTTTTCTTGTGCAGAGCTTTTCCATTCCCGCTCAGAAACTGGAATATAACTCTGAAACCTTTTCCTTAAGCTTCCGTTTTTGTTTTTCCGTAAAAGAAAACTATTGTGCCGGCTTTGTCTGTCCGTCCGCACTTTTCCTGTCCGCCCTCAAGATGCACGGAAATTTTGCAATTCCAATCGTTTTTACATAGGTCCTTCTTGCAACAGGGACTGGTCGTTTGACATTTCAAGATTCTCTAAGGCTGTTGAAATATAACACACAAGTAACATGGTATGGACATATAAACAGCGAGCAGCAAACCAATAGGTGATGACCATTCCCTTTTACATCGTACTGCTGGTATCCTTTCAGTAAATTAACCAGAAGACTGTAATTAGTGAGCACCATAAGAGTTTGTTATGGTACTTTCAGGTTAACTAGCACCTTTCAGTCTTGTGTTTCTCAGGACCGTGGTGGGGGCCTCCGTTGTTCTACAGTAGTTTGCCGATGTTTTCCTTGGCTGAGTGAATCAAAATTTGTGGTGTGCAGGTGATGCCGCTCTTGCTTCAGTTATATACCCCAAAGAATAAGAAAAGGAGTTACCGTCAGCCTTAACAGAAACATGAGAAATGTAATTATGAGCCATGACGATGAAATGCGAAAAAAATCACTATCTATTGAGTTGGCAATCTCGTGCCAACTTCAGTCTCCAGTTCATTCTTCGACTTTCTGTGAGGGAAACTATCATAAGTTTTTGGTAACAGATGGCGTCAGCTTCGACTGTAGGCTGTCGTTCAAGAAGGCTGGGGAGAAATATTGGCATTCTCACAAACAGAAGAAACAAATATTCAAAACAATACATCATGAGATAAATTCGCGAACATTTATACTGGTAGTTAGGTATTTTCAGTTCATTATTGGTTGGAAGACCAAAGGGAAAGAAAATAAAAACTAGTAAAAAATGCGGCGAAGTTTCTTCGGCGCGGTAGAGCTTTCTGTACAGCGTATAATTAAGGCCATCGAAAATACATCTATCATTCGGTGGTCTCGGTATAAGTAATCCTGTATGAGCCGCGGCCCGTGGAAATTTAACCACAACCCAGTGGTGGCCTGTCCTATATCGTTGCCACACGCACGATTAAGGTTAAATTTAACTTTCAATAAAATAAAAACTACTGAGGCTAGAGGGCTGCAATTTGGTATGTTTAATGATTGGAGGGTGGATGATCAACATACCAATTTGCAGCCCTCTAGCCTCAACGGTAAAAATTAACAGGGTTAAAAATTAACAGTGGTAAAAAATAAAAAGGGGTAAAAATTAACAAGGGGTAAAAAATAACAAGGGTAAAAATTAACAGGCGGTAAAAAATATCAGGGGGTTAAAATTAACAGTGAGTAAAAAGTAACAGTGGGTAAAAATTAAGTGGTAAAAAACAGTGGGTAAAAATTAACAGGGGTAAAATTAACAGTGGAAAAAGTAACAGGGAGTAAAAATTGACAGGGGGAAAAATTAACAGTGGATGAAAAATAACGTGGTAAATATTAACAGGAGGTAAAAAATAACAAGGGTAAAAATAGCTGGTGGTAAAAGTTAACGGGGTAAAATTTAACGACGGTAAAAAATGACAGGGGTAAAAAATAACAAGAGGTAAAAATTAACAGAGGGTAAAAATTAACATGGGTAGAAAATAACAGGGGTAAAAAATAACGTGGTTTAAAACTTAACCGGGGTGAAAAAATAACTGAGGTAAATAATAACGGGGTAAAAAATACCTTGTAAAAATAACAGGAGGTAAAAAAATTAACAGGGGTAAAAATAACAGGTAAAAATTAACTAGAGGTAAAAAATAACAGGGGTAAAAAAATACGGGGTAAAAAATAACAAGGGTATTAAAAGGGGTAAAAATTAAGGGGATAAAAATTAACAGGGGCAAAAAATGACGAGGGTAAAAGTTAACGGGGGAAAAATAAAAGGGGGTAAAATTAACAGGAATATAAATTAACGGGT
This sequence comes from Macrobrachium rosenbergii, assembly GCF_040412425.1. Lineage (NCBI taxonomy): Eukaryota > Metazoa > Arthropoda > Malacostraca > Decapoda > Palaemonidae > Macrobrachium > Macrobrachium rosenbergii. The sequence continues at coordinate 27,723,533 of NC_089751.1, read as the reverse complement.
GTCAAAAAAGCGGAGTAAAAATATAACAGGTAAAAAATAACAGGGGTAAAAATTAACAGGTAAAAATTAACAGGGGGGTAAAAAATAAAAGGGGTAAAAAATAATAGGAGTAAACATTAACAACAGGGTAAAAAAAATAATATGAGTAAAAAAACTTGGGGAAAAAATTAATAGGGTAAAAGTAACAACAGTAAAGATTAACGGGGGTAAAAGTTAACAGGGTAAAAAAACAGGTAAAAAATAAGTGTAAAATTAACAGAGGATAGAAATATTGGGGTAAAAATTAACGGGGTATAAAAATAACACGGGGTAAAAAATAACAGGGGGTAAAAATTAACAGGTGGTACAAAGTAACAGGTGGCCAAAAATAACAGTGGATAAAAATTAGCAGGGTAAAAAATGAAGAGGGGTAAAAAGTAACGGGAAAAAATTAACGGCTAAAAATAATAGGGGGCCGAAAATAACAGGGGCAAAAATTAATAGGAAGTAATAATTAACAGAGGTAAATATTGATTGGGGTAAAAATTAACAGGGGTAAAAAATAACTGGGGTAAAAATTTACGGGGGTCAAAATTTACGGGGGTAAAAAATAACAGGGGGAAAAATTAACAGGAGGTAAAAAATAACAGCGGTAAAAAATAACAGTAAAAAATAATACGGGTGAAAAATAACATAGGATAAAAAATAACATGGGTTTAAAAATAACAGGGTGTAAAATTAACGGGTTAAAATTAACAGATAAAAATTAATGGGGGTAAAAATTAAAAGGGGATAAACATTAACATGGGTAAAAACTAACACTGGGTAAAAATTAACTGGTAAAAAATAACAGGTGGTAAAAAAAGAACGGGGTAAAAATTAACAGTTGGTGAAAATTAACAGGTGGTAAAAAATAACGGGGTAAATTTAACAGGGGTGAAAAATAACAGGGGATAAAAATTAACAGGGGTAAAAATTAACAGGTAAAAAATAACAAGGTGTAAAAATAACATGGAATAAAAAATAACGAGTAAAAAATAGGAGGGGGTAAAAATTAACAGGGGTAAAAAATAATGGGGTTAAAATTAACGGGTAAAAATAACAAGTGGTAAAAATTAACAGGTGTAAAAAATAACAGAATAAAAAATAACAGGGTAAAAATTAACAGGGGTAAAAAAATAACTGGGGAAAAATTAACAGTGGGTAAAAATTAACATGAGGCAAAAATAACTGGGGGTAAAATTAACAGTGTTAAAAATAGCCGGGGGTAAAAATTGACAGGGGAGGTAAAAATTAACAGGGTGGTAAAATTAACAGGGTAAAAGTTGACGGGGGTAAAAAAGTAACAGGAGGTAGAAATTAACACAGGGTGGAAAATTACGGGGTAAAAAATAACAGGAGGTAAAAAAAAATGGGTAAAAAATAGCAGGGGGTAAAAAATAATGGGGCAAAATTTTATAACAGGGGTGAAAAATAACATGGGGTAAAAATTAACAGAGAGTAAAAATTAACATTAACAGAGGGTAAAAATTAACATGGGGTAAAATATAACAAGTAAAAAATAACATGGTATAAAAATGAACAGGGGTAAAAAAATAACTTGGGTAAAAATTAAGAGGGAGTAAATATTGATAGAGGGGTAAAAAATACCTTGTTAAAATAACGGGGTGAAAAATAACGGGGGTAAAAAATTAACAGGGGTAAAAATTAACAGGGTGAAAATTAACGGGGTAAAAATTAATATGGGTTAAAAATAATGGGCGGAAAAAATTGACAGGGCGAAAAATAAGTGTGTAAAAATTAACAGCGTGTAAAAAGTAACGGGATAAAAATTAACAGGGGTAAAAATTAACAGGGGTAAAAATTATCAGGTCGTAAAAAATAACAGGGAGAAAAAATAATAGGGGTGAAAAATAAGAGGGAGTAAAAATTAAGTGGGGTAAAAAAATAACAGGGTGTAAAAATTTACACGGGGTAAAAATTAACAGGGGTAGAAAATAATGGGGGAGGGTAAAATTAACGGATAAAAAATTACAGGGGGTAAAAATTAACAGGGGAAAAAACAACACGGGGTAAGAATTTACAGGGGGATAAAAATTAACAAATGGTGAAAATTAACAGGGGATAAAAATAACGGGGTAAAATTTAACGTGGGGTAGAAAATAATAGGGGGTAAAAAATAACATACGGTAAAAATTAACAAAGGTAAAAATTAATAGGGATAAAAATTAACTGGGGTAATAAATATCAGGGGTAAAAATACCATGGGTAAAAATTAAAAGGGGTAAAAAATGACAAGTGGTAAAAAATAACGGGTAAAAATTAATAGGGGTGAAAAATAACGGGGTAAAAATTAACAATGGTAAAAATAATGGGGTAAGAAATAACGGGAGTAAAAAAATAACGGGGTAAAAATAACGTGGATAAAAAATAACAGGGGGTAAAAATTAACAGTAGGTAAAAAATAACTTTGGGTAAAAATTAACAGGGGTATAAAATAATGTGGTAAAAATAACAGGTAAAATGACTTGGTAAAATTAACAGGGGGTTAAAAATAACAGGGGTGTAAGAAATAACTTGGTAAAAATGATCAAGTAGTAAAAAATAATGGGGTAAAAAAATAACGGGGGTAAAAAGTAACAGGGGTAAAAAAATAAGTTGGTAAAAATTAACATGTGGTAAAAATTAACAGGAGGAAAAAAATTACAGAGGCAAAAAATAACAGGGTGTAAAAATGAACTTGTTCATTACAGAGTAATTAGTTAGAGGTGTTGTGTACAGTGCCGTGAATATGAATTAAGACAGACATGCTCATGTCTATAAACTCACCTATGCAAGTGAGAAACATAAATTTAATGGCGTTTTGATACATGAAAATGCATTTGAAGTCTAAACAGATAACATTTTGTCGCGGGATTTATTAAATACACTAGGAAATGTCAGAAAGTTTACTGGCAAGGAAATCTTGCTAAATAAATTTATTACTTCCGGAGAGGACACAGATCAGTAGTAAAAAAAATCTTATGGGAAACAGAAGAAAAACAAATCTGCGCACTGGATAAAAATACCTACAATGTTGAATATGTTTGTAAAAAAATATTTACAGAAAAAAATGGCTTTCTTTACGAGGTGGTCACCCTTCTCAGCCACCTTCACTCGTATTTAGAACTCAGCTGAAACCGCTGGCTGATAAGGAAGGCAGTGTGGTAATATTATACCTGACGTATAATAAATGCTGTGTGATGGACACCAGATTGTTTTAAAACGTGTTAGATTAGTGAGGCAGGATTTCTTGAGAACAAGCTATAATGGGTTAATGGGAAACAGCAGAGACCTTTCATTTTACCCAATATTGAAATGATTCTGCATATAAACTCTTATTACACAATATATCCATATAAGTTTTCAAGTAATTTGGATTTGTCTTCCTAAAACATGCTAAGTCACACACACACTCACATGCACTTGCGTGTATATGTATATATATATATATATATATATATATATATATATATATATATATATATATATATATATATATATATATATATATATATATAAACAGGGATGGCAAGTTTTCAGATATCTCTAAAAGTAAACAGATTAGAAATAAAAATGCTTTAAAAAAAGCTTATGCTTTACGGGCACACTAAAAGCTTTTCATATTTCTCAGTGAATCTCCGTCAACTGGAACTACCTCTTCGGCTTCATTTACCGCGACGTCAGGTTTGGATTTTTCTCTTTTGTGTGATTCGATTTTTCACATATCTTATTTTCAGCTGCAGAAGTATTTTTTGCTTACCCCCTTTTTTATCTCTGCTCGTTCTTATACTGCTACGAGTAGACCAAATCAATATCACCCTTTGTATTTAATTATTTCTTCGTTTTGTTCAGTCATGTCATGTCGCTTCCATTCTTTAATAATTCAAAAGCTCTTCACATTTTCTAGTCACCATTACGTCCTATGCTGGAGGAACTAATCCATCGTTATGAAAATGTACAAATACTTTTGAAAATAAAACTATACTGGGAGCTTCCCAGAATGTACGATTCTCCCCTTCAATCTCAACAATTCCCCTGTTCAGTCGAGACTCAAAGGTGAAAGAGCAAATCGTACAGATTCTCGGAAGCTCTCTGTGTAATCTTATTTTTAAATGTACATATAAAGTTACATAACTGTCGATTTGTTTCTTCATTTTATGATTCGTGCTACTGCGAGTGAGGTGTAAGTGTATTCATCTAAAATTCACACAAGTTAAAAACCCTTGCGGGCCGTAACGTAGTCCCAACCTTTCACAGGTAAGGAAAAGGGATTAAGCATAGGCCTCTGTGTTTCCTCACAGAGGCAAAAATACAATTATATAAGTATATAAAACGTAAGATTGCGAAATATATGTACATAGCTAAATGAACGGTGTTTTGGTACATAAGCTGGTACAATATCAAGAAGGTGACTATAACAACGTTGGAGATATTCGCCGACAACATCGTCTCGGGATTTTGTGTTTCCTTCTGATCTCGTGTCAACCGCATGGCGCTTTCTCCGAGGTGCGGTCATAATACATTATTGACATCTAAATGGGTACACCCAAGAAATTCTCGATAACAGAGCTTCATTGAAGACTTGTCTAAGCAGATATATTGCTCCTTTGGCTGCTTAACCTGTTCTGTGTTCAGTAAACCTAGTAGGCTTAGAGATCAGTTGTATGTATTTGTCAGGTTAGGTGGTAGTTTGTAAGGATCAGTCTTATTCAGATTGTTTCCTTCTGTCTGGTTGTCTCACCTGTGAGTTCAGTTTGCCACGTTAACAGGAAAGGTGCCGTCCGTCGAGCGTTGTGTGACGACAAGCAGTCAGTAGTAGGCCAGCATGGAGTCAAGAAGCAGTTAGTATTGGTCAGTCTCTCAGCAGCAGAGTCTCGGGTATGCCTACCTGAAGACCAGTCGGAGTAGCTTCAGGTGTTAGTTACATGGAGTACGAGATGGACTGGTGTACCTCGTCGTGTGGAGTATGGCCTCGACGTCGTGTGGAGTATGGCCTCGACGTCGTGTGGAGTATGGCCTCGACGTCGTGTGGAGTATGGCCTCGTTGTTTAGAGCGTGACTTCGTCTGCAGTTCGACCTGTTTTGGATGTTCGTTGCATTAGAGTGTTCTGGTCCGAGTATGGCGGATTTGCTTGCAGTGGGGAATGATTTCGTCTGCGGTCCGACCTGTTTTGGATGTTCGCTGCATTTGGGTGTTCTGGTCCGAGTATGGTGGACTTGCTTATGCTGGATGTTCACCTCTTCAGTTTAACCCCATGGTGGTCGTGTTTAACCCAATTATATCTATAAGATGCATAACGATTTGCGTGTGTTAAGGTTTCAGTGTATTTTTGGGTTTAAAGTATTCATAGCGACAAAGTTCTCGCAACGATGAGTGCATTTGTTCATGCAAACATGATTTTTGACAGGTTGTTTCATCTGTAAATTTCAGATTTGTGCTTTGAGGTCATATTTGACGTATTTTTCCGACTCCTGTTTAACCTAATGTTTATGAAAGTTTAATGTTTATGACTTTACATTTATATTTTTGATGGGTCATTTGTTTCATCTGTAATTTTCAGATTTGTGCTCTGAGGTCATATTTTAAGTATTTTTCCGACTCCTGTTTAACATAATGTTTGTGACTGTTTAATGTTTATGACTTTACACACACATTTGCTGATTAGATAGTTTATTGAACTATTTCGTTTGGTTTGTTTTTTGCTGTGACTGTTTAGTGTAAATTTTGTGATGGCCATTTGCATTTCATTGGGTTACTCATGTTCATGTGGGTTACTGAGTTTAATTATTTGTTGTACTGACCAGTTTATTTTTAATGCTGCTTCATTGTTATGAATTTAGTCTGTTAAAAATAATCTCTGAAATATAGTTGTGGTATTGAGTTTATTAACTCCTGTTTGTCGCATTACTTATGCTGCTCTGGTAATGTTTATGGATTTTGGTTAATTATTGGTATTTAATTGTCTCTTGTCACTTGTTGACTCATGTTTGTACTGAATTTTGTTTTATTATTTAGTTTTCAAGTAAATTTTGCTACTGACTCATTTGTGTAAATATTGGTGAGCCTGACTCATTTATACAATTGTATAAACGTTTAAATTTTTGTAAACAAATTAGTATTAAGGTTACTACTTTGGTTTTAGTTTGCTCCTTCCTCCTTTGTCTGCCTCAATTTCTGCCAGTCATTTCAGTCCCGATATTTTTATTTTAAAAGAACACAATGAACCCAATATGGGTTCATAACTATATATATATATATATATATATATATATATATATATATATATATATATATATATATATATATATATATATGTGTGTGTGTGCGCGCGCATGGGTGTGTGTGGAAATTCTTCCTTATTATTTATTATCTATTTGCTGTTCCCATATAATTTAAAGTTTTCTGTTAACATTTGCATATTCTTAAGGTGAAGCAAGCAAGTTAATTGTGCTATAAAACAGATTCAAGTTTTTGTAAATAATAATAATAATAATAATGATAATAATAATAAATAGTAATAATAATAATAATAAAATAACAACGATAATGATAATAGTAACATCCTTGCGACTGGAAATCGAAAAGCACCCAAGAACCTTTTAAAGTGATTGAAACGTATGTTGCAAGGAAAACCCTGCAGCTATTTACTTTTACTCTAATGAGAATGACATGTGGTTAATTGTTGTTTGAATTCTTCAGGAAAAGTGAAAAGGCAGTCTTGATGACCCCAAGAAAAAAAGTGTTTTAACATCACCGGATAATCTTTTTAAACTTAAAGGCAAAAATGTTCACGAAGGCAGTAATATTCACAACCACAACAAAAAAAGAAGAAAGGATTACTCATTAGCATAATTCGTTAATAACTATCTTTCTTACACCTTGAAACAGGCGAAAGAGAAAATGGTCGCATTTTCGGTGGTCAAACTTCACAACTCGAACTAATGATTGGCTGCCTCATAATGGTTTCCAATTTGTCATAATCATTCTATATGACGGGACACACTGCGTTTATGACCTAATTGAAATTATTGTCAGCCGAGGCTTTTGCAGGAGAGCGTATGGCTGTACGCACTGTCTTTTAGTTTTCATTCCCATCTGAGTATTTTATTTTTGTACGTTTGTGTTATATTGTCGAGCGTTTTACCTATGCTGGTATTATTATTATTATTATTATTATTAGAGAGAATGGCAACATCAGTGGAACTGATTTCATATATGGTCTTCTCAATTTTTCCTATTATTTTCTTCTCATCAGGGCTGATATTTGCTAATAACTGGCTCATGTTAATAGTCTGGATAAGGAATTGGTTTCTTGAAATACTAATTTTATTGCATATGAACAAAGAAGTTAAGAGTGGCGTGTGATCGCCGTAGAGTTCACAAATCACAGAATCTGGAAGTCACTGGGATGACCTCGACGAGATTTTCCAAGAGGATCTCCTGCCACGCTCAGGAAGGTGCCATCCGTAATCATGCTAAGAATATTTTCAATATCAGAATAACCAGAAAGGACATAATTCCTAATATCGGAATTATTGATAAGTCGGCAGACCACCGCCGCCTCCGCCTCCTGGAGGCCCTACTCATCGGAAAGGAGAGACCTAGCTTCAACACCATGCAGGAGACTTCCCTCCTCCCGTCGCCGGTGGCACGTAGGGCGCCGCCCGCCGGCACCCCAGAGCCGAACACACGAACCATTCAGATGGTGTCCCCATCTACCGACAGTGACCTTCCCAATACTACCCGCCGTCTCCAACGTCCGCACGCGGAGACCAGTGCGAGCATCGACCTCTGGGAGACGGTTCGGCTCAGGAACTTAATCCCCTGAACCAGCCAATGAAAATTCAGCCCTCACAACACGGGACACCCGGGACACCATAAATACCGTCTAACGACCCCATTGCCCATTCCAACCAGAACAAGCCCACCCTTCCGAGAATGAACCGATGATACGGTTGGAAATGTTGGAATTCCGCTACACCCGTAGAACAACGACGAAGATTCTACACGAATAATCCTGATTTCAGATTCTGTAATTAGTATTCAAGAAACCAATTCCTTATCAGACTATGAACATCGGCCAGTTATTAGCAAATATCAGCCCTGATGTGAAGAAAATAATAAGAATTGAGAAGACCATATATTATTATTGTTAGTCAATGTCTTCCCTTATTTCTGATTTTGGTGGAGATTGTTAGATAGATGATAATTTCACTCATATTTTAATCTCAAGTTATTTTTTCAAGGCCACTGGTCCAGGTCTGAAAGATATATTTATACATTTCTTTTCTTGGCCCATTTTACGGTCGGTGGTTAATTTAAAGGGCATATTCTAATCAGCATGTGTTAAAAAGTCAGTCTGTATGCTCATAGGTGTTGGTGGCCATTGTTCTAAAAACATTTTGTACCTTGACATATTAATAAAGTCAAAAGTGCAGTCTAGGATTAAATATCTCATTTGATGTTATTTCTATTAAATTCTGTAGGTAATATATTTTACCTGGAGTATTTTCCATGATTACTCTTCAGACCAAAGACTATAATTCTCCTGCTCAACATTAACTTGGTTTCATTTGACTGAACTTACTTGAATAAATATTTAATTAACATTTGATGCTCACCGAGTTTCGAATAAACTGTTAATGTAGGGACCTGATGGATTTGTGATCTTTTCACGAACTGCTTTTATCTCGGTCCTATTTTTTAGCGGACAAAACACAGGACAGAGCTAAATCCCCTCAAAATTTATCATCTATTTCTAAGCAAGATAGCCTGCTTGTAATGCACTATTATGATTAGTAGTGGTATTAGTAGTCAGAAAAATTTCAAATGGCCTAACAGGTATTCCGCAGTATAATTGCATTCAAGTTTGCTTTCCTTTTTTTTCGAACCCATATGTTTGTTCCTTTCATGTTTATATGACGTATTTCATACCTTTATACGTACCTGTGCTATTGCGCATAATATTTTGCAATGGCATCAGATGCATTACAACTCCTTCGTTTCCATTTAAAAAAAGGCAGCAAACAGAAGAGTAAATGATGACAAAAAAACATGTTCATAACAGCGCAGCGCTTGTTTTCAACCAGGAACTTAAGTTGTGTTTTGCTGACGGCTGAAAACTTTAATATCTTAAGTGATTCTTGTTTTTTTCCTGGCAGAGCTGTTTTTGTGGAATTACTCACACGGCATCAACAAGTACGTCTCACAGTCCAATAGTTTTAATTTCAGCTATTATTAGCATTATTATTTTGGTTTGTTTTTATCGCCTTTTATATAAATTTAAGTTTGAGAGCGAGACTTCGACAGGCGGTATGGTCAATCTCGCGTAAAGCATAGACATACCAAAAGTAAACCATAAAATAATGACCTTCTCAACGATTACAACACAATAGGCGCATCCATGATGAAGAGTATGCTACATTCGTGGTAACGATCAATGGAAGCAAAGCAAAAATTACAGATATAATTTTGTTGTAATTCCTTAATACAGAAGTGCTTGTACACTGATTAAAAATCACCGGACGATCACTGAATTCTTGAGACAGAGTGGATATTGGTTTTTCATTCATATAACGTTTGTTTAGATATGAGAAAAGTTAGAATGAACCGTTCGTGCTACATTTTATTTTATTTAATAGCTTTCGCTTTCTCTCGCACTTATTTTACAATTAAAAGTACATAAATGACTGAAATTGCAACATGGAGTGACATATATGATTATGGCTTTATAAAATTTAATTTCAGCTTATTTATTGGCTTGTAGTTCTCTCTTCTTTGTTGAATAATTTTACTGACGACAAAAGACAAAATAGATCTGATTTTACATGCAATAAATCTGTCCAACGAAAGAGCTGTGACTCTGCTCCAAATGAATACAATTCATTACCAAAGATAATTTCAGTAACATAACGTTTTGCCACTCTCAGGTTTGCACTACATATTCATTGGAGTACGTCACTGCATTATTGCCTTCGAGTTTTACGACCCTCCTGTAAAGATCTTTTAATGATACCTTATCAGTCACAGATAGCAACGTCCTTGGAATGATTCATTGTCGTAATCGAGATTTCATTTTCGAATGATTACAGATGTGTAATGGTCTTTTAACAGACCAGCATCTGTGAAATATAGTCTTGATATAATTTTTTTATATAGTGACATTCATCTCTCAAAAAGGAAGAGAATTTAAGTAATTGAGTTTACTAAATATGTTTTGTGGGGCATGAAATATTGCTCGCATTTTACCACGCAAGAAGTAGCGTATTTCAGATACGTGTTAAACTTCCTCCTTCCGCACTTGTAATGGCAAAAGGGGAGACTGAAAGGCTGGCAACATTACAGGTGTGAAAATTAAGTGAAAATTAAAGGAGGGACGACCTTTGTGGCTGCCTGCGCTTTCAGGTTTTTATTCAGTTTGATATTTTGCTCTGAAGGGTGTGGATGGGGTGAAGCTCACATGAGATTTTTCAATTTGAACGAGATAAACATTCTTCGTCTCACTGATCATTCAGATATGTAATTTAAACAGGAGTGTCATGGAAGAGGAGAAATTCATTGAAATTAATGAAAAAATGAGAAGGGAGAAGATTATAACATTATAAGCGGAATTAGGTCAGTGAATAAAAGACTAATGCTTTGTTTCTTTTTGGAATCACTGCGTTAGGCTTTGTACTAAAATATGCACAAAAACGTGGAAAATGACAGATGTTATAGATTTTGACTTTATAAAAGATTCATAATTTAAGACATGACGTTAGAAAGAAGTTTGGAAAAGCACACTTTTTTTGACAGTAGGAAGAGTAGAATTAAATCTCAATGTGAAGTTATGACATTTGAAAAAAAACAAGAGGTCTACTAATATCAAAGGATTATAAATGATTCTGGAGAATCTGTTCTGTGCAGAATACCAAATGTTTCTACAGTGACTTGAAATTTAGCTGGAATATGCTAAGGTTTAAATGAATGTGGCATTATATTGGCTAATGCTTGATAAGCTACAATGCAAAATTTGATCACTAATGTGAAATGAGTAAGACAGGTCTGTCTTGTCCTTTTCCTTACGGCGGCGTTCTGAGTCCTTTATTGTTTTTATAAGTATTCATGAAATGACTGTTTGACTGTGAAAGAAATGACCGGGCAATTATTCAATGGTAAGCTTGTTGTAGCCATTTGCTCCATCCTAAACAGAGTTATTTAGCGATTACCTAACTGGAACAAGAAATTATATTTTTATTTGGATACGCGGCAGTTTAGTGTTGACTTGTGATTAACGGTGCCATCAATATTGCCGGATATACTGTGGTAAATAATAATAATAATAATAATAATAATAATATTGTTACCTTTGTTTACAATAAAACTGTAATTCAGATTTATGGATAATCTACATGCATTCCCAATGTGGTGGTGCACCATCTTGCTGAAAAATGATGGTTGGTTGAAGGTTACTAGTTGTGGTGCCACATATTCAGTCAAAGGTCAAGGCAAACATCTGCCGTAATTTATGTCATTGAAGAAAATGGACCAATGATTCGATTGCACATGGTCCCACACCACACATTCACCTTTTAGACCATCCCGGTGAAGTTCCTTGTTACATGGGGATGTTCTGATCCCCAGATTCTCAAACTGTATGTGTTCAGTTTCCCTGAAACATGAAAGGTTGCCTCATCACTAAAACAAACTCTACTGAGGAATGTTTCATCCTCAGAAATTCTTCCCAGCATGTTACCTGCGAACTTTTTTCGTCTTGGTTTATCCTTTGGCTCGAGTGCCTGTATGAGTTGCACTTTGTAAGCTTACAATCGCAAGTTCTTGTGTGGGACTTTGTGCACTGTTGAACGTGGTAGCTGTAAGTGCCTGGTAGCAGTACGGATGGACTTTGTAAGAGAAACGATCAAAGGCTTGCCTTCCACAGTCGATGTTTTCCTCAGATGTTCTTAGTCGTCCACAAATTTCTTGTGCCACGCACGAATTGACGAACGTGACAGTGGATCTCTTCCATACTTAGTTCTGTAGTTTCGCTGAGTCTGCCTATCCGATTCTGTTTCAATAAACCGTGACAAATATTGTAACTTTCTTGAGGGGTAGCCATTTTTTAGGGGTTCATTTAACAGAACCTTTTCCATCCTCAGGGTACCTGAAATATCCAAATGCAATGTGATTAAACACTTTGATAATGGCTGAGTACAGAGAACAAAACCTGATTAAGGAAACTCATCAATAGCTTTTGTAATATATTTTTTAAATGTAAAGAGACTTTATGGCACCCTCTATCCAACGATTGATAATTCAACAAAGGCAAAAATTCATTACACTAAACTTCTGACGCAGTTTCAGATGAAATGAGTTTGCCAAATCCTGGCGGAAAGGTTAAAATTTTATTTTGGTATGATTAGATTATGCTACCCATTTTTTTTTATGTTTTCAGTGGAAACAATTCAGACTTCAAGATCTT
>NC_089751.1:27677127-27710551 GCF_040412425.1 Macrobrachium rosenbergii | reverse complement strand
TACTGTATTCGAAATCAACGTGTTGTTACACTCCCCTGGATTTGATTTGTGGGCCCCCAAACGCCCAAATGCTCTCCCGTGGATCTTTTAAACCTGTCCAGTATTGGAGTTCTCGCGTCAAGTTCTTGCAACTTTACCATTTTTAACTTACTAAGAGTATTTTCCACTTCGGGTATACAGTTTTGTTGCTCTCCGTAACTGAGAGTTAGTGCACTTCCTAACCCGTTTCCCTAATGTTTATAAATTTTAAGAAACATTTCTAATGCATTGCTGAAATATTTCTCATACGCAACCTTAAATCCTTTTATGGAAAATTATAGGCAAGAAACCATTGCTCTAATTATCTTAGTATATATAACTATTGAGTGGTAAAACTTTTCTAACCCTAATGCCCTCTATTAAAATTCTGAGAATATGAACTCTTGCATCGCACTAATTTAGCTGATCCGCTGGTATAGTGGCTAGTGTCGTGGCATGCCACTCAGATGTCGCGGGTTCGCGTCTCCCCCAGGGCGATGAAAAATCACTGGCTTTGTATCATGATCAGTTACCGCTGCAGTGTGGGGTCTGCTGGGGGGAGGTTGAAACCAACATTCTTTGGAAGCTTCAATTTCAAGTCATTGGCCCCAGTGTGCTTATTCCATGTGAATAGGTTTCATCTACTGAAATAATAATAATCATAGTGATAATTTTCTTATTTTTACTGAGCATCAAAACCTCGTTACCCTATTGATTTCCGCTGACAGGTACGAGCGAGTATATGCCATTTCTCGTCTATTGAGGGGCTTCACGGCTGAGGAGATGCTCGTAAATTCGGTTATTCATGAACACGTCGTTTCATTATCTTTGAGTTTTACGACCAGCCTATAAAGATCTCTTTTTAACGATTTGCCCTCAATCACAGATGGTATCGCTCTGGAAGTGATTTATCGTCCTAATCGAGTTGTCATTTTCGAACAACTATCAAATTTGAAATGGTGTTTTAACGAACCAGCTTCTGAAAAATATGCTCTTAATATCTCTTGCTGCATAATGACATTCATTGCTCAGCGAGAGAGGGAATTCATGCGAGTATTTTCCACTAAATACGTTTCATGTAACTCTCGTCATTTTCATGCCAGAAATAGTGTATTTCTGACAAACTGTTAAGCTTCCTCCCTTCCGCACTTGTAGTAATAGCATAAGGGGAGATTGAAAAGCGTGCAACATTACGTGGTGTGAAAACAAAGTGAAAACTAAAATGGGGTGGAGGTGAAATGACCTCTGTTGTTATTTGCGTATGCAGATTTTTATTAAATTCAGTTTAATATTTTTGAAGGCTGGGGAACCGGATGACGTTACGTTTATCCGAAATCAGCATATTGAAAGATAAACACTCTTGGCCTCACTCAAAATTTAGATATGTGATTTAGAAATAGAAGTGTCATGGGCGGAAACTAGGTGTACTCTAGAGCAATTTGTTCCATCCTACTAGGTGTAGAATGATTTGTTCCATCTTACTAGGTGTAGAATAATTTGTTCCATCCTACTAGGTGTAGAATGATTTGTTCCATCTTACTAGGTGTAGAATAATTTGTTCCATCCTACTAGGTGTAGAATTAATTGTTCCATCCCACTAGGTGTAGAATGGTTTGTTCTATTCTACTGGGTGTAGAGTAATTTCTTCCATCTTATTGGGTTAGAATAATTCGTTACTTCTTACTAGGTGTGTAATGATTTGCTCCATCTAGGTGTAGAATGATTTGTTCTATCTTGCTAGCAGTAGAATTTGTTCCATCTAGCTAAGTGTAGAATAATTCGTTCCATGTTACTAGGTGTAGAATGATTTGCTCCATCTTGCTAGATGTACAGTATTTTGCTCCATCCTACTAGGTGCAGAATTATTTGCTCTCTCTTACAAAACCCAGCAGAGTTGGGTGATCTCAATCCCCCACCCATCAGTTGGCTTTCCTGTGAAAATCCAGATTACATTGAAATTTAATTACGTGATTTATCACAAAAAGGGAATAATGTACACGTAATTAATGTCTGATCTCTTCGTGGAATATGTCACAGTAAATTCATCCACCGGTAAAAAAGCAAAGGAGGAAAAGAGGGCCTCTCTCTTACAGTAGGATGCGAAATAATGATGTGACCCAGTTTACTGTGATACTCATTAACGTAATAAGGTTATTCTGGAACAATGCAGGATAAAATAGGGTCGATGTATTAGTCTCCACTTAGAGAATTCAAAGAGAGGTGATTCCACCTTCGTATTGTCAGTATATAATTCAAGGGAGCAAGGTAAATCTTTAGTACCAAGAAAAATTCTGTAAAGATCATAATTGGAATTCAACAGGAATGATCAGCTGGAATTTGCTAATGTGTCAGATTTATTACGCTAATCCTGTTGAAGCAGAGAGTGAATTTAAAGTTCATACATCCTTGCACAATGCAGTGGAGAATTTTGCACTAAGATAACATGCAAAGGGGAACTACCTGAGCCCATAGTTTTTTATAAATGATGTATGCAACATAAGCTATGCAACATAAGCCATCATATAATGTAATATTATGGATGTTCCAACGCATGAAAGTTCTCTCTCAGACTTTGTTATTAAATGCCAAGTGAGAGTAATGAGCTTCCTTATTGAATATGAATATTTCGGTAAATTCTGATATCCTTTCAAAAAATAACTAATGTATTTATTCCAGTCACTGACGTGGATTGACCAAATATAAGTAACATTACTCTCTCTCTCTCTCTCTCTCTCTCTCTATATATATATATATATATATATATATATATATATATATATATACATACACACATATTAAAAACATGTGTGGATAGCGTATAATATGTAAAGATTATCTAATGCATGGTTTCACCCCAGCGGGGTACGGATTACCTCGTCGAGGCCCTCCACTTTTTATGACATACATTTTGACAACGGAATGAGTACTCATCTCTCTCTCTCTCTCTCTCTCTCTCTCTCTCTCTCTCTCTCTCTCTCTCAAATCTACTGTAAATGTGACTCCCAACAGTCGTCTAACAACTAGGTATTTAATTTCCGGCTTAGGTCCACAAATGCAAAATGGACTTTAGATAACACGCCATTTGTCCCGTTACACCGGGGTCGTGATTCGAACACAGGTCGTCTATCTGTGAACTAGAGACGCTACGACCTGAGCTTCTAAAGAGAGGGGATGAAGATTAAATGATAAGAAATTCAGGAGCCACACGCAGGGATGATTCAGATATACCTGCCATTTTGGTAAAGACTTATTTTAGTTTTCTGTAAAAGAAAACTATATTGCCTGCTTTGTCTGTCCGTCCGCACTTTTTTCTGTCCGCCCTCAGATCTTAAAAGCCACTGCGGCTAGAGGGCTGCAAATTAGTATGTTGATCATCCACCCTCCAATCATCAAGCATACCAAATTGCAGCCCTATAACCTCAATAGTTTTTATATTATTAAGGGTTAAAGTTAGCCATGATCGTGCTTCTGGCAACGATGTAGGATAGGCCACCACCGGTCCGTGGTTAAAGTTTCACGGACTGCGGCTGTTACAGCATTATACCGAGACCACCGAAAGATAGATCTATTTTCGGTGGCCTTGATTATACGTTGTAGCGGCTGTACAGAAAACTCGGTTGCGCTGAAGAAACTTCGGGGCATTTTTTATTTGTTTCTTGTTTTTTCAAGAAATCGTTGTTAGTGAATCACCAGCGCGCTGTTAACACTTTCTTGGGAGACTTCGGTTTCTACAGCATCGAGTGACAAATTCAACACGCTGACAAGAGGAAGAAATAAGGACTCGCCTTTATTTTAGCCAAGAGTTGGAACAGATCATTCAGCAACCCAAGCATAATATCTGTCAAGGCCTCGAAACGCATGCAGAAACAAAAGTGAGGTGAGCCCAAAACTTCAATGGAAACCAGAGAGATAAACGTCACTCTGTGAGGAGAGTCTGGGAGGCAACAAACCACAGTTACGAGACGGGAGCTTTTGCTGATCTGAATGTAGACATTTTCATCAGGGTTCGACGGTTAAATGATGTCCTCCTAAAATGTCACTTCTGGGGAGAATTCACAAGTTATTTTCCCAAATTTAAATGTCGTTTGCGGGTGGCTGTTTACTTTTTCCGTCATTTCTTTCACCGTCTGAACATGCTTCGATGCTTCGAAATTTGTGTCATCAAGACAAGCTCCAGGATTTAGATAAGTGGATAATTTGACTATTGAAATCCAGAGAAAGAACCTAGTAAAATTCTTCTTCTTCGTTTTAACGTGCTTTTTTCCCATTTTTTATATGGGGTAAGCACGATGTCTTCTTTTTGAAGGACTTTTTGATTTGGCGTTAGGGTAGGCCATAGCCTCGATCGGCTGCCCTGTCTGACATCGCTTAGACCCCGGTAACGATGTGTACGTGTATCGTACCAAATCCCCAGCTCCCTTTCTCCCAAGAACGTAGTAGAATGCTGATCAATAAATTTATCTGCTATTGATGTATCTGATGCGAAAAGGGTGAAAAATGTGATTTGTAAATTTAATTCGAGTTTCAGGTGGGATATTGGAAACGTCAATCATTTCACTTTTTTTAGACTAGCTCTCTCTCTCTCTCTCTCTCTCTCTCTCTCTCTCTCTCTCTCTCTCTCTCTCTCTCTCTCTCTCATTTAGTGTTCGCGTCAGCCTCTCTATGGGTTATCAAAATTTTGTTTCCAAGGGAACTGTTAAGGTAGAAAGACAGAGGAAAAGTTATCCCAAATAATGAATTTGCATAGAATCAATATATTAAAAATGCACTAGTTCAGTATTTGTCTTTTTAGATTGTTTGGGAATGGAAGTAATTATTTGTAAACAAAGGTCTCGTATTGTAATCATGAACAGTTTGAAAGCATTTTGATACTGGAGCTACATTTTGACAACAGATCTCAGCAAGTTACATTTTTAGTTACGCGGAGTTTTAAGAGGTAAGAAGCAATTTTCATAATAGAAAGGTATCCCAACAAAGACATGATTCAGAACAGAAAACACTAGAAATTTACTCTTACCGATTTCCGAGACTGTACGTGGCTGAAAGTATCTTGTTACTTTAGTCCAGTGCTGATAACTTCACAATTCCCATTGCCTGTATAATGCAGTCAGAGGTCATTATGAATAATGAGAAAGAACTAAGTAATCGGAATTTACGTTGCTGAAAACATTTACACTCCAACCAGCATAACAATAGTATACCAGTGATAAGACTGTCTTGAAAAATTACCATCCTATATTTTTCCAAAATCTACTAAAATACGAGATGCTGAGAATTGTTACATAAACCAAAAATGCCTTGAAGGAGATGACTCGCTTTCTAACTCTTCGCCTGAACAAATATTTCTGTTGCTAGCCTCTTTCCTTAAGCAGCTTGAAGTAATAAAGCGATGGGAACATTATGTAATTAGCAAAACTCATATTCACAGTTACTTGAACAAGCCAATTTGAATGAATAAATCATTTCAACGTGGTTATGGGAGCCGCTTTTCGCTGGAAAAATCGTCAAACACCGATATTAATTTTTACTTTTTTTTTAATTAAGTTTAGATGTCGGTTAAAAAGTGGGAAAGTGTATTAATCTGAACCAATTTTCATGAAAATCAATTAAAATAATCCTTTCTACAAAAACTCCCAGTTCAGATTAATTAAATTACCCCTTAAAGGCACACATTTCTGACGAGAAGTAGTGATGAACTTCCGTCAACGCTCCCGCAATTTTAAATATACTGCCATCATTCAGCACAAATGCAAAATAGGTTCAAGAGTTCGCTGAGGTACCCTCCCAGGCTGATATCCAGTTTATTTTGCTCAGACAGTGGTAATTGAGCTTTTCCTTTGCGGGAATGCTGCACAAATTCATGTTCTTTAGGTCTTCAAAGTCTTCTCTCATTATTTTCTGATTCAGTTTGTTCTCTATTACAATCTGTATGTTGAAAAGAAAAATAAACCCTTCATTGCGATTTTCCTGAGGACAACAGGGGCTTTTGAACCCAGACTGTACGGCATCCTATTTCAGAAAGTTCATTGTACTGACTCTTTTTCAGATATGTCATATGCCATACTGCCACTTGAGAGTTTAACTTACATAGGTATTATATCCTTTTTTAAATAACGTTCCATCTTTATATAGAATCAGCCTTCTTAATCTTTAAATTAGAACTGGCCAACGTCACAAGATGTCTTGAAATCCAGTTCAAGGTGAACTTTACAGTAGTATCTTTTTTTCCGTTGCCTTGTGACATTCGTTCGCTACTCTGTAGACTGTAGGCTCTCACATTACATCACTCTCAAAAACCAGATGTCTCATATCCTATCAGAGAATACAAAATGCTACTTTAAAGCTGAAATGTACCTTTGCCGTAATTTCCTCGATTGATAACCAGACCAGTTCACGTATTTGTTCCGCTGTTATATCTTCATTTCCGTATTACTCTTCGCTTCATGTCTCATTTGCATTCTGTTTTCAGGAATCTGGCATTACAAGCCTAACCGACATATTGCTTCTATGTATTGACGTATTCAGATTACTAACTAAATTGGTGGAGAGTTTTCATTATCCCATGACCATACTTTGCACGGCTATATCAGTCTTAAATATTCACTGTAAATAAATTATTGGGTAAGTTAAATTGCTGAAAACTTTTCATTATCTCATGGGCATACTTTGCACGGCCATATCAATCTTAAATATTCATTATAAATAAATTATAAGACAAATGAAAATTTCCTGACGAATATGCCTAAGGTGTCAACTCATGGTATATTGGAAACGATCCTAAAACAATAATTACTGACAAAGGCATTTTCAATCAAATATATGATAAATATATGAGCATTAACACATTGAGCGTCGAGCTACTAATAAAAGAAAAAACATTCTTTACCTGCAACTCCCAGTCCGTTTGGTTGGGAAGGCTCACTTTTAATTCATCCACGGACTTTCTTACTACTTCTGCCAGTGAAGTTTTAAAACCTCCTGTGAATCACTGAAATTTCTCTTATCAAAAGCAAAAAGCTTTTCCCTACTTTACGCAATTAAATGAGTTTATGGTGACGATGTGATTGTTGCTTTGAAAACGGAAGTGTTTCAGTCAGGTGATTCAACAGTCCTCGCTTCATTCGCTTCAACGAATGAAGCGAGGACTGTTGAATCACCTGTTGAAAACACTTCTCTTTCCATCGCTTCAACGAAATGGAAAGAGAAGTGACCTCTGACCTTGACGGATTTTTAATTGTCCAATAACACTCGTAAGCGTTTTAATGACTTTCCAATTCCGATCCACACTTTTATTCTATTATTTGATATGCAGAGGTGACAACGCACATTAAAGTTTTGAATATATGACAATACTCTATGCTGCCTTTCGACCAAAGCTTTTTTTTATAGTGCATGAAAAACCTATATGCCTAAGTGGCCATGAAACTTCTTACTTTAAGACGTATAACTCCAGTAGCACTAACTGCTTCAGGTATCTATTTGCCAATGTTGGTGTACTAATCTCCCATTTGCACGTCTGCGGAATCCAGGATTAATATATGCGAAAGAATATTGCTGTACGTATTAGATTATATAAACAATTGTATAATCATCCTCCATAAATTTCATTTCATTTTCAGTAGGAAACTTCCTCCTCTCTCTCTCTCTCTCTCTCTCTCTCTCTCTCTCTCTCTCTCTCTCTCTCTCTCTCTCGTTTGTCTCCTCAGGATTTGTGTACACTAATCGTTTAGCGGATCCTTTCAGTTTCGAACAACAGTGTTATAATTTATGTCCATAATAACGATAACACAAGAGTAAATCTCAGTGAATAGACATAACACTGCTTACTAGCATTTTCCGCAGGTGTGATAATTTTTGTTTTAATGCTAACGCGGAACATAAATTTCACAGTAAAGGTAAGGCCTCTTTTGTCCCAACTGTACAAGTGTATGTTAGCCGGGTAGCTCTCTCTGTCCCATGTCAAAAATGGAAGAGATACTCAGACTACAGTCTTTATGACGCTCAGAACAGCCAGTTAGTGATGCCAGTTTTATTATTTCGAGAATGATTTTCCGTCCAGTGGATTAAATACCTGAAAAAAGTTGGTCTGCTTGACAAGAAAAAAAAAAAAAAAAAAAAGGACAGCATATTGCCTAACAAAGAGAAGCTTCCAATGGTAGCTTTTACGACCCTAGTTTGCAAACATATATTTAACTGTTCGTATTCGGGGAGAGCCGAGCAGGGAATGAGATTACAAACGTTCGCCCATTTTTGACTGCAAGGGGATGGGCTTTGCAAACCTCTCGAGGATGAATACTGCTCCTAAAAGAAATTTTAGTCTTTAAATCTTGAATGTTGTTCTATCAGAGGTTTTACAGATATGAGTGTAGCTTCCCATTTAACGAAATGATACTCAAAACTAGTACACCCATGTTGGAAGGACTTTAATTATGAGACACTATATTGCAAGATAAAAACTTACTCTGCTGACTACATGGCGGGTACTTTTATTGTACCTACATAATTTCCATGTTTTCAGGACAATATTATATCTGGTTTATTATTTTATGTTTCTGTATGCGTTCACTTTATGTAACATGGATGTGATGAGGTGGCGTTATTCAATATACTGTATGATTTTATTTAGTTCCAGTTAGTCCATTTGCCCAAGCGGCAGATAAAAAAATCCACTTGAAGGAAAAGATAAACCCTAGCAAGATAAATTTAAGGCTGCATATTGAAGATGGAGAGTTACTTAAAAATGAGGAAATGCCGTTACAAGATCAGTATGAATACTACACAAGTTTGACGAAGAACAACTTCCTGTACTCCGAATGCGAGACTTGATCTGCACAGTCACATTAACTGTAAGTTTTTTCTACGAATGTAAACGACGAAACTCTTCTTGACAGTACATAAATTGACATTCTCTTTTTTTCTCTTTCTTGTGTGCATAAACACACGCCATTAATTCTATATTTTATGTGTCCTGTACTGCGTAGATTTTCCTGTGTGTGCTGTGAAGTTGACGAAGAAATGAAGCATAACTTAGTTGGTGTATATTCTGGTAATCCTCAATTCCCACAAGAGAAGTGAATTAAGTGAGAGGAAGAGTAATTTGAAGGGATGTTAGCACGAGGGAAGCAAGCTGTTACATGCGAAAAAAACGGAAAATTTAAAGATTTTGCTAGTCTGCAAGGCTATTATATTGCGAGTCAAATATTATTAGTATTCGTGTTAAGAAAGAAACATTTTTTCCATTATATTAAAGTTATTTACTTACAAAACAAGGTTTTCACGATATTGAAGGGTCGTATAAGCAAATTTATAGAACAGTTAGTTGAAATAGCCTATAAATAGACAAGCTACCATACCTATTAACACATATAAAGGACAGTCATAGACATCAAGAGCAAATGCTATATAGCAGGCCCTTCTACAGTACAGTTGCAGCCTCTCTCAAAACTTGTGAGCAGCAGCATCAATAATGCTGAGAGGAAAACGATTAAAGAATTTTCCAGCAACTGGGATGAAGGACTTCTGGTTTTGGGTTGCGGAAAAGCGTAATATCTCACCAAATTGTGGATGCTAATACTCAGGAAAGTGAATAACAGGCAATAGTTCCTGACTTCTTAGTGCCAACCGCTAATGGTACTAATAACAGTTACAAGCAGAACAGAAGCTATGGAATATAGCTAAGCAGAACATCATCCTGCGAGTGCCTTAATCTTCATCATCTTTTTTTTTTTTGGGGGGGGGTGGTATAACAGACGCATCAGGAAACTTTTTCTTAAAGATTAAGAAGATTCAGGAAGGCTTCAGGAGTCTAATCGCTATACA
This sequence comes from Macrobrachium rosenbergii, assembly GCF_040412425.1. Classification (NCBI taxonomy): domain Eukaryota; kingdom Metazoa; phylum Arthropoda; class Malacostraca; order Decapoda; family Palaemonidae; genus Macrobrachium; species Macrobrachium rosenbergii. Next base: position 27,700,714 of record NC_089751.1, on the reverse strand, counting down.
TGTAACATCGCTTTACGACCTGAGAACCAAGCAACCAGAGGTCTACAAAAGACTTCTTAGACTTGCTCACATCGAGATCTTCACTTTAAGTTGCTCCAGAAGCAAGAGGCCACACTGATATATTCTCCAGCTCAGTCTAACACCACCACAAAAACCAAGGAAGCTGCTTCCACTGAAAGGAGGGAACAGTATGTAAAGATGATGAAAGTGATGAGGCAACCTTTCATGTTTCAGGGAAACTGAACACATACAGTTTGAGAATCTGGGGATCAGAACATCCCCATGTAACAAGGGAACTTCACCGGGATGGTCTAAAGGTGAATGTGTGGTGTGGGACCATGTGCAATCGAATCATTGGTCCATTTTTCTTCAATGAGACATAAATTACGGCAGATGTTTGCCTTGACCTTTTGACTGAATATGTGGCACCACAACTAGGTAACCTTCAACCAACCATCATTTTTCAGCAAGATGGTGCACCACCACATTGGGGAATGCATGTAGATTATCCATAAATCTGAATTACAGTTTTATTGTAAACAAAGGTAACAATATTATTATTATTATTATTATTATTATTTACCACAGTATATCCGGCAATATTGATGGCACCGTTAATCACAAGTCAACACTAAACTGCCGCGTATCCAAATAAATCATATCATTTCTTGTTCCAGTTAAGGGTAATCGCTAAATAACTCTGTTTAGGATGGAGCAAATGGCTACAACAAGCTTACCATTGAATAATTGCCCGGTCATTTCTTTCACAGTCAAACAGTCATTTCATGAATACTTATAAAAACAATAAAGGACTCAGAACGCCGCCGTAAGGAAAAAAGGACAAGACAGACCTGGCTTACTCATTTCGCATTAGTGATCAAATTTTGCATTGTAGCTTATCATACATTAGCCAATATAATGCCACATTCATTTAAACCTTAGCATATTCCAGCTAAATTTCAAGTCACTGTAGAAACATTTGGTATTCTGCACAGAACAGATTCTCCACAATCATTTATAATCCTTTGATATTAGTAGACCTCTTGTTTTTTTCAAATGTCATAACTTCACATTGGAGATTTAATTCTACTCTTCCTACTGTCAAAAAAAGTGTGCTTTTCCAAACTTCTTTCTAACGTCATGTCTTAAATTATGAATCTTTTATAAAGTCAAAATCTATAACATCTGTCATTTTCCACGTTTTTGTGCATATTTTAGTACAAAGCCTAACGCAGTGATTCCAAAAAAGAAACAAAGCATTAGTCTTTTATTCACCTGACCTAATTCCGCTTATAATGTTATAATCTTCTCCCTTCTCATTTTTTCATTAATTTCAATGAATTTCTCCTCTTCCATGACACTCCTGTTTACATTACATATCTGAATGATCAGTGAGACGAAGAATGTTTATCTCGTTCAAATTGAAAAATCTCATGTGAGCTTCACCCCATCCACACCCTTCAGAGCAAAATATCAAACTGAATAAAAACCTGAAAGCGCAGGCAGCCCTAAAGGTCGTCCCTCCTTTAATTTTCACTTAATTTTCACACCCTGTAATGTTGCCAGCCTTTCAGTCTCCCCTTTTGCCATTACAAGTGCGGAAGGGAGGAAGTTTAACCACGTATCTGAAATACGCTACTTCTTGCGTGGTAAAAATGCGAGCAATATTTCATGCCCCACAAAACATATTTAGTAAACTCAATTACTTAAATTCTCTTCCTTTTTGAGAGATGAATGTCACTATATAAAAAATTATATCAAGACTATATTTCACAGATGCTGGTCTGTTAAAAGACCATTACACATCTGTAATCATTCGAAAAATGAAATCTCGATTACGACAATGAATCATTCCAAGGACGTTGCTATCTGTGACTGATAAGGTATCATTAAAAGATCTTTACAGGAGGGTCGTAAAACTCGAAGACAATAATGCAGTGACGTACTCATGAATATGTAGTGCAAACCTGAGAGTGGCAAAACGTTATGTTACTGAAATTATCTTTGGTAATGAATTGTATTCATTTGGAGCAGAGTCACAGCTCTTTCGTTGGACAGATTTATTGCATGTAAAATCAGATCTATTTTGTCTTTTGTCGTCAGTAAAATTATTCAACAAAGAAGAAAGAACTACAAGCCAATAAATAAGCTGAAATTAAATTTTATAAAGCCATAATCATATATGTCACTCCATGTTGCAATTTCAGTCATTTATGTACTTTTAATTGTAAAACAAGTGCGAGAGAAAGCGAAAGCTATTAAATAAAATAAAATGTAGCACGAACGGTTCATTCTAACTTTTTCTCATATCTAAACAAACGTTATATGAATGAAAAAACCAATATCCACTCTGTCTCAAGAATTCAGTGATCGTCCGGTGATTTTTAATCAGTGTACAAGCACTTCTGTATTAAGGAATTACAACAAAATTATATCTGTAATTTTTGCTTTGGCTTCCATTGATCGTTACCACGAATGTAGCATACTCTTCATCATGGATGCGCCTATTGTGTTGTAATCGTTGAGAAGGTCATTATTTTATGGTTTACTTTTTGGTATGTCTATGCTTTACGCGAGATTGACCATACCGCCTGTCGAAGTCTCGCTCTCAAACTTAAATTTATATAAAGGCGATAAAACAAAACCAAAATAATAATGCTAATAATAGCTGAAATTAAAACTATTGGACTGTGAGACGTACTTGTTGATGCCGTGTGAGTAATTCCACAAAAACAGCTCTGCCAGGAAAAAAACAAGAATCACTTAAGATATTAAAGTTTTCAGCCGTCAGCAAAACACAACTTAAGTTCCTGGTTGAAAACAAGCGCTGCGCTGTTATGAACATGTTTTTTTTGTCATCATTTACTCTTCTGTTTGCTGCCTTTTAAATGGAAACGAAGGGAGTTGTAATGCATCTGATGCCATTGCAAATATTATGCGCAATAGCACAGGTACGTATAAAGGTATGAAATACGTCATATAAACATGAAAGGAGCAAACATATGGGTTCGAAAAGCCAAGGAAAGCAAACTTGGAATGCAATTATACTGCGGAATACCTGTTAGGCCATTTGAAATTTTTTTCTGACTACTAATACCACTACTAATCATAATAGTGCATTACAAGCAGGCTATCTTGCTTAGAAATAGATGATAAATTTTGAGGGGATTTCAAGCTCTGTCCTGTGTTTTGTCCGCTAAAAATAGGACCGAGATAAAAGCAGTTCGTGAAAAAGATCACAAATCCATCAGGTCCCTACATTAACAGTTTATTCGAAACTCGGTGAGCATCAAATGTTAATTAAATATTTATTCAAGTAAGTTCAGTCAAAATGAAACCAAAGTTAATGTTGAGCAGGAGAATTATAGTCTTTGGTCTGAAGAGTAACCGCGGAAAATACTCCAGGTAAAATATATTACCTACAGAATTTAATAGAAATAACATCAAATGAGATATTTAATCCTAGACTGCACTTTTGACTTTATTAATATGTCAAGGTACAAAATGTTTTAGAACAATGGCCACCAACACCTATGAGCATACAGACTGACTTTTTAACAAATGCTGATTAGAATATGCCCTTTAAATTAACCACCGACCGTAAAAATGGGCCAAGAAAAGAAATGTATAAAATAATATCTTTCAGACCTGGACCAGTGGCCTTGAAAAATAACTTGAGATTAAAATATGAGTGAAATTATCATCTATCTAACAATCTCCACCAAAATCAGAAATAAGGCGGAAGACATTGACTAACAATAATAATATATGGTCTTCTCAATTCTTATTATTTTCTTCACATCAGGGCTGATATTTGCTAATAACTGGCCGATGTTCATAGTCTGGATAAGGAATTGGTTTCTTGAATACTAATTACAGAATCTGGAAATCAGGATTATTCGCGTGTAGAATCTTCGTCGTTGTTCTACGGGCGTAGCGGAATTCCAACGTTTCCAACCGTATCATCGGTTCATTCTCAAGGAAGGGTGGGCTTGTTCTGGTTGGAATGGGCAATGGGTTGTTGTTGTATTGTTGTATTGTATTAAGCCAACTCTTGTGTTGGCACGGGCCTTTCCCTTGTTTGGCCCGTAGGTGATCTGAAAATTTCAGAAGGTCTTTTGTTATAGGAAATGTGAAAGAGATTTAGTAGTAGAGACAGTTGTGGATGGAGGAAGGATGATGGTTGTAGTGGGAGGGGGGCCATCATGTCACGGATAGTAGTAGTTTGAAAATGTAAGGCCTTTGAAGGAAAAATAGAGAAACATTGCAGGTGGGGTTGTCCAACCCTTTAAGCCCTAGAGTCCCTGCAGAGTATTCTTAGTGGTAGAGTAGTTTAGTTGGAATAAGACAGAGATGATGTGTATAGGGCCTTACGGTGAGGGGATGGGATGAGTTGAGGAGGATGATGGTGGTAGTTAAAGAGGGCCATCTTGGTTAGTTTGTAGTGGTAGTATGAAAGTACATGTTAAGTGAGTTGGTGGCCAGTGCCACTCTGAACACACTTAACTTTACATTACTTAATTCAGCTGGAAAGTAGAAAGTGAGAAGTTTAAGTATTCTCATTGCATTGTTCTATCTTGGTGGCGGTAAGTTTACTAGCAGCTGGGCATGTGTCGATGTCCTCGACTATTGCCTTTGCAAGTGTTGCTGCTATTTTAGCTGCGTCTGGTGAGTTTACATCAGCTTGTACTTCGCCTCTGAGCAGTGCTGTCTCTCTGCATTCTAGCAGGTAGTGTAGGAGAGGCTGCTGTGTTTCTTCCTCACAGTGCTCACATGGTCTGACACTGGGGTTAACAATTTCCAGCAGGCTCTGTATCCCAGCCTTAGTCTGTGAATACATACAGCTAGTTTTTCTCGGTGTGTGCCTGTCTATGGGGGAGGCACTAGGTCGGTTGCCCATTTGTACCATCTGGCAGTCGGGGAGTGATCTGTCCATGCCCGTAGGTCTTCCAGCATGTTAGCTTTCATGAGCGGTTTTATGGCATTTTTGATCTGTTGTAGTGCAGGTTGTATGTGGATCTGCACTCTGTCAATGTACCTTGTGCTCTTGGCTAGTTCATCCGCTTTATCATTGCCTGGAATTCCTATGTGACTCGGTATCCAGTTCATAGTGACTGGTCTTCCTCTTTCACTGTGCTGGTAGAGCAGTGACTTGATCCCAGCCAGCAAGGTCTTGTTCTCTTTAATTCTAATTTGTTGCAAGGCCTGCATGGAGGATTTGGAGTCAGTGTGGATGATGACGGGTCCTTCCTCATTCTCCAGAGAGTACAGTAGTGCCTGTCTTATCGCTACTAATTCTGTCTGCATTGTTGAGGCACAGTTTGATGTTCTCCAGCATGCTTGGAAATTGTTTGAATATACTGCTGCTCCAGTAGTTTTATTCTCTGGATCCACAGTGCCGTCGGTGTAGTATGTTTGGGCCCCCAGACTTCAAGATCTTGACTGTTAGAATAAAAAAAAATTGCTCTCTCTTTAATAACTGACGTCATGCATTTTTGCATGATGCACTTCTGGCCTATTAAGCGCGCCTAAATGTGTAATTTGACTTCATAAAAGTGATTAACTTTTTCATTATATGCATGTATTGAGTCGCATAATTAGCTTACGGGCCCATGAAAAGCCTATTAATTTTGCAGCCTCCCCCCAAAACACCCCTCCCACCAACGACGTTTTCTCCATGCCTCGTCGATTTCAGCATTAGTTGTTGTTGAGATACCCTTGAAATTTTCAATATCATTTCTATGTTTGGGCTTATTATCGTTTTTTTTTTCTAAGTTTTATCTTAATAGTTACTTGGTAACGGACAGTATATTTTATGAAGCCTTTTCTGATACCGCAGTTATCACAACTGCGTATAAAAAATGTAATGCCGTGTTTTAATATTTCAGTATTTTGGCTGGTCTCTCGATCTGGAATCATGAAGTGTTAATTAGGTTCGTCCTTTATTCAAAAAGCAGACCTCCTCTCCCATGGTTCTGTACCCAAGTGGATGACCTCCCACCCGATAATGAGATGTTACGAAGTCTTATCTCTTTCGTCTTTTCAAGTTCATGCTTTAACATTTTTTTAGATCTTATGTTATTATCATTTTTTGACATTTTATGTTTTGTGACTTTAATCTGTGTAAATTTTATGTTTTATTGATTCCCATGAATATACTCTTAAATCTTATGTTATGTTATGTTTTACAGTTCTCGAAAATTTAGACAATAAATACACACAATGATACGGTGGCTGTTCTCTGTCTTTTCAGTTTCTCTCTCTCTCTCTCTCTCTCTCTCTCTCTCTCTCTCTCTGGTCCGCTGGTATAATGGTTAGTGTCGTGGCATGTCACTCAGATATCGCGGGTTCGCATCTCCCCCAGGCCGATGAAAAATCACTGGCTCTGTACCATGATCAGTTACTGCTGCAGTGTGGGTTCTGCGGTGGGAGATTGAAACCAACATTCTTTGGAAGCTTGAATTTCAAGTCAGTGGCCCTTGTGTCCTTGTTCCATGTGATTAGGTTTCATCTACTGAAATAATAATAATAATAATAATAATAATAATAATAATAATAATTAATAATAATGATTTTGGGAAAAAAGCTCTCTATCACGAGAGCTCATAAATTTTCTAAAGGGTTCACAATAATATAAACGAGCCTTAAACAGTATTAAATTTGCAGTTTTTAGGTGAAAATTTCAAATAAATACATGTGAACATAGGGCAAAAAAGAATTTAAGTGGTACAACGTATTTGGGACAGTATTTTACACGTTGATACATATTCAAGAAAATCTTCCTTCTTGAAGTATTTATTATTATTATTATTATTATTATTATTATTATTATTATTATTATTATTATTATTATTATTATTCAGTAGATGAACCTGTTCGTACGGAACAAATCCACAGGGGCCAATGACTTGAAATTCAAGCTTCCAAAGAATATGGTGTCATTAGGAAGACGTAAGAGGAAGTAAAGGGAAATAAATAAATAAAGTAAATTGCAATGCTGTCTTACAATTTACGAAAAAATATAAAGCCAAGAGTAAATAAATCTTTCTTTGTTGTTGAAAGTTTTAATAATGTTCGTGTAAATTTTTCTTCATAAAATCTGACATTGGGTTCTTGTGGAATCTTTCCTTAATGGAGCATATTGAAGATTGTATGTTCAGGGACATTGAAAGTCGACTTTGGTTACATGCAAAGGTCATTGCTATATCGTGTGATGATAAGCCGATCATATTATTACTCTTAACTTTTGTTGTTTCGGATGAAAATGTTTTTCAGATTCTTATATCTGTTCTTTTCTTTGATAGTTTTCATCGACAAGTTATATATATATATATATATATATATATATATATATATATATATATATATATATATATATATATATATATATATATATATATATATATATGTGTGTGTATGCGCATAGCATATAGTAAAAGTCTATATGTACCTGTGTGTGTCTGTAAATATGTATCTCCCGTATTTTCCAGCTAATTATTATTTATAGAGCGTTATCCCTTCATTAAATATGTCGACATTATTTTTATGCCGTTACCTCAGGTTGAATTTCCCATAATGTTACTTAATTCCTTTAATAGATTTGTCAGTAAACATTATAGTTTATATTCCTTTCTATTCCCTTATGAAAGAAAGTTTATAATATCCCAAATTAAACTCATCAGAATATCTATTCGAGGGCTGATGCTGTTTCGTAGGTTAGAATGTTTGAGAAACTTATTATCACGCCTTTCTTGGAGCCTGTCTGGAAAGCCAATTGTCAACTTTTCTATTCTTAGAGAGGATATTCAAAAATATACGTCGTCAGTCTATTGGATATAATATTGGATTTGAGCTAAGGAACAATATATTTACACTTTTCCGACATCACTTGTCTTAATAGGAAACAAACCACGATGAAGCACACGTCAGTATCATATATATATTTTCAATAGTTTTTTTATATTCTTTGATAAACGTCGTAGTTCTGTGAACGTAGTTCTGTTTAAGAAAAGTAATAGTATTATACTAAGTTCATAGTCGACCTCCTTCTCTTAGAAAATATTACTAATACCAGCCCAAATGCAAATTTCTGTAATTATTATAGGAGCTGGAAGAAAAACCTATTATACATCTGCCGTTTGTTATTCGGCTGGGTTAAATCACCCTGTATGGTTCCTCTACTTCTGTTTGCGTGTCGTTTGCTTGTTTGCAAAATGTCTGAGTCCACACTTTGTTTTTTCTGTTACTGTACTTCCGTTCATATTCTCTTTCTTCCATCTTACTATCCACTCTCTCCTAACGATTGATTCATAGTGCAACTGCGAGGTTTTCCTCCTGTTACGCCTTTCAGGCATTTGCACTGTCAATTTCTGTTTCAGCGCTGAATGGCCTTAGTTGCCCCAGTGTTTGGCATGTATGTCTAAAATCTATAAATCACTCAGTCAGTCAATCCACACTTATGTTTAGGATCCAGTCGGATGCTTTCATTTTTCTCTCTAATGCCATTAAATCACTCCCTCTCTCTGTTTCAGACCACATTTTCTTACATTAATTCATTGCATAATACTCTCTCTCTCTCTCTCTCTCTCTCTCTCTCTCTCTCTCTCTCTCTCATTAATCATCCTCCTTTATCTCCACTTTTCTAGCACTCGATAATGCAACTAATCGAATGATTCATCCCTCCGTTCTGGGTCTGCAAAGTTGCCCCTAATCTGATGTAGCCTGTCTATAGTACCAAAAAAAAAAAAAAAAAACCGTGCTATTTGAGTTTTGGTGTGAGAAATGAATAATGTATGCCTCTAGACGAAAATATGATGCGCGTTTTTTAATTATAAATAGATCCAGTAAAATATTTACGTCAAATTGTGTCTTATAAATTATATATAGTCTTCAAGCATGATTTTCAAACATTTTCCAGATCCTTTCATCATGCTTGTTTGTAAGCGGGTGACTACTTTTATTTAAAATTTGTTATACATACCCTTATATTATATCTGTGAATATTTTACCCAGCAACTGCAGTAATAATAATAATAATAATAATAATAATAATAATAATGATAATGATAATAGTGGTAACAGTAAGTGAGGCAAAATGAATATTTTCGTGTAGTTTTCTAAGCACATTGTCATATACCTACAAAATTCATTGGCTTTCGACGGGTTCAGCGCCCCCCACCCCCCAACCCCCGCCCCCAACCCCTCGTCAGAAGAACTGTGAATGATGATTTCCCACGAGATACCCTATTTATATAAGCCTTTGATATTTAAATTTCTGGGAAAGTAGTTTCATCAAAGTCCAAGTACTCCGCCGTAATTAGGATTACTTTTCTGAAGAAGGAGCAGTAGCTCTCAAAATTAAAAGAATTCTGAATTTTTATAATATTGCATGTGTAAAAATATATCCAATGTTTCTTTTTTTGACTCCTGAATTAGTCAAAACGTAATTACTCATTACAAGCCAGTAATAATGACCTCATTTTTTATGGGTAATACAAAAATGAAAATGAAAATGGAGATTGAGTTTCTGAGTGTCTGCTCAACTCCCATAGTGGATATTATTACTCAAATAATAATAACAATAATGATAGCAGTTTATTTTCCGAAGCGCATCCAATGTATTTCCACGTAGTCTCTGGTCATTTTTATTAATTTCTCTCAATTTATCCTTATATTATTGGTTGTAGTATTAAGTGCCACCAGCGGAGAAACCGGAGTTCATAAAATGAGTTCTGTCTTTAACGTAAACACCACGGCCTGATATGGAAAGGTTTTCATGCCCACTGGCAGCAATATTGATCGTTTTCTTAATCGTAAGTTTCGTTCGTCATATATTCGTAACGAATGGCTTAGAACTATACGAACGAAAACCGCACAAGGACGAAAGATGAATGGAAGGGGTAGTGTGAACAGCGCCACTGATTTCCACGTAAAAAATGATCGGCTCACGAGAGACATACGATAACGAACCGCATTATGTAAATCGACCCTTCCTAGGAAAGTATTGGAAGGTGGTCCTCAGCACCGAATTTTGGTATTTTGATCTCTTTTCGACAGTTTCTTTTAAGATAGGACATCTGCGATTTTCGTAAATTTCTCAAAGATTTTATGCAATGTATTTCCCTCTATCAATATTTGATTTTTCTCTTATAAATTTCTAAGGTCGTGGTTAGATGAAGAGACTTCTTTAACGGACTAGACGCATTTTTGAAGAAAATCAGGGGTTTAAGATGCACTAAAAACGGCAGTTTGTTTTATAGATGTATTATACCTGAAAAACAATGTCCTTAACTCCATAAGAAAATTCTTATATTTAAGATAAATACAGAGCAATGTATCCTGAAGAGTGGAATCCTGTTAGAATTATTTATATTTTTTTCTTTGTAACAGCTCTCAGAAGAGTATTTCTGATTTGTGAAGTGACGAGGATTAGGAATAAATTCAGGTTGTTTGAAATCTGCAGGTGAACTACTTTAGTTTTGTTTATGTTTATATAGTTGTGGGCATAATGCTCCCTGAGATTTATTTATTTAAGTCTTTATGCATCAGAAGGACTCATTAATGGTTAATGATCTTAAGACAGTTACTTATTAGATAGACTTCGAAACTGTCAAAGAAAGCATTACACCAGCTTATGACTTTGTCGTACTGAAGAAGAAGAAGAAGAAGAAGAAGAAGAAGAAGAAGAAGAAGAAGAAGAAGAAGAAGAAGAAGAAGGACAAACGTAAGAAAAAAATGAAGAAGACAAGAAAAAATAATAATAGAAGAGCAAGAACAAGAACAAAAACAAGAGCAAGTGGAGGAAGAGGAAAAAATAAAGAAGAAGAAGAAGGAGAAGAATGAAAGGAAAGAGAATAAGTAGAAAGCATCCGATTATTTGATGAAACTTAACACAAAGTGTAAGGTACAGTATTCTTTAAACTTCTTTATACTGTGATAAATAAATGGAAGAAATTGGCGTCTGTAATTTTACCTCGTCCATAGTTTCAAGCTTTTGCCAACCATAAAGTTAAACACTGAAATGGGAACTTCTCACGAACGGCCTCTGTGCCTCACTTCTGTCTCACTGATACCATGATTTTTGAGCCATCTGTTTAATTTACATCACTAGGTACTTACAAGCTATAGGATACTAAGGTTTTTGAGATATTTCTTGGTAATAAAACTCCTACTGTCATTTGGAGAGCTGCTAAAAATGTGTTGGATAGAAATATAAGGTTCTCTTTTATGGAAAAGAGCTTTTCGATGTGAATATAACTACCAGCCATAGCATGTAAGGCTTGTTCATTTCATATCTCCTTTTTTTTATCCTTCTCAACCTCCTTTCCATTTTTTTCCTTGCTAGATATTAGCTGGAAAAACTGATCGCTTTGAACATGCCCAGAAATTAAAGTTGCCCTCTCCTAAAGGGATTTTACATCTCGTTACTATCTAAAATGCTTGCGTCAGTTACCCTCTCCTTCCATTAACTCCTCCTCGTAGGAGGAGCTCTTCTTGGGAACGGTGGGTAGAGCTTTCGACTGTCCCAGCGTTCGACTCTCCGAGCCGCCAATGAAGAATTAGAGAAATTTATTTCTGGTGATAGAAATTCATTTCTCGTCATAATGTGGTTCGGATTCCACAATAAGCTGTAGGTCCCGTTGCTAGGTAACCAGTTGGTTCTTAGCCACGTAAAAATAAATCTAATCCTTCGGGCCAGTCCTAGGAGAGCTGTTAACCAGCTCAGTGGTCTGGTTAAACTAAGATATACTTAACTTTTTTTCCTCGTAGGAGGAAAGGGGTGCTTCTCAACGCAGGTACTATACCTTCAGCAACACCCTTTATCTGCTAATTAAGAAATTGTAATCAGTTGAAGAATTATATACCCGACACCGCTTACTTCGTCGGTACAGTATGAGAGATAAATTTTCGTTTATATCATTTTGAATTCAGTCTGGCAAGAGAAATCTATAAAAAAAAAACGTGTGAAAGCAGGTAACTTTGGTTGTTATTGCTCCTTTAAGTTTTACACCATTTTTGAAAACACTTATATCTGCACGGATGGAAGAGATGATCATTAATCTTATTAATAGTATTTCAAAATATCATGTATCTTTTTCGTACGCTTATGGAAAAATAAAAACAAAGCTGTAAGTTCTATTCAAGTTGAAAAATAAGCGTCCTGGTATTAAACACAAAATAAATATGTACAAGTAGAGTACCTATACTAAAATTTCATTTCTGGTTTAGAATTTGTTGTATTTTAATGCTTTCCATTCATTTATTCTGCAGCGTTATCTGAAGGAAACGTATTTCTTTATTGTTATATCCAATTAAGACATCTGCACTTCCTTCTCCTCTTCTAAAATATATATATAACAGAATAATCGACATATGATTCAATTATTGTAAGTGGTTGTACATCTACATATCGATATGTTTCATCATTATTATTTTGTGCAACGATGGAAAGCCGTAATGTTAGCAAATGTATAAGAGTTTAATGAATTTTAATAAAAAGTTGAGCGAACAACAGACCCAACCAGAGAAAAAGACATTTCACTTTAACACGATGCTTGTTTTCAACCAGAATCTTATCGAAGGTCCGTTTTCGGAGATTGCTGAGAAAATTTAATTTCTTAAGTGATTCTCGTCTTTCCAGGAAGAGATATTTTTATGGAATTACTCGTGAAGCCAATATAGCGAGTTTCAGGTCAGTACGTTCTGATATTCAGAATTATTACATTTATTCCATTCTCTCCGCATTGTTTAAATGAAAATATAATGTCGAGATTTGAAGCTACTGCTTAGTCACTATAAAGGAAAGAAAAGACTTGTAAAAGGAATTTAGGCCGTCAGTCATCGTCCTTGCTTTAGATCAATCAAACGGCATTCTATAAAAAAAAAGAGAAGAATCGTATTGTAAGCCAACGAAAAAAGTTAGATTATAGATGAAAGATGTGTCCATATCTTAAACTTCATTTTAGGGAGGTGAAAACATAGAACGAATTTAGATTTTTTAAAAATAATTGCTGCAATATTGTTTATCAAGCAGGACTAAAACAGAGGCGTGAATGAAGACCCGCACGCTGAAGTTATTCCATCTTCGAACTGGTCACTCTCACTAGACTCATGGAATTTTAATAAATCAACCACTTGACCCAATCCGTATATGCCAGAAATGCAGGTCAACACTAACGGCTAGATGTTTAGATACATTTCATGTGAGTGTACAGACTGCAGCCAATTTGGAAAGAGACTTGAACTGTCTAACGAATTACGGGTGTTAAATGTAAATAAAAGAAGACGTTACAGAGTCTGAGATTGATTTTCCATGGTGAAGGCTAAATATTCATTGTTAAGTTTGATCTCAACGTATCTGCTATAAGTAAACATTATTGATATCCAGGGCAAAACAGGAAAATTCGGGGTTGCTTTAGACACGTTTAAAGTGATCAATATTGCTTAAATCAGCAGAGGCTTCAAGTATGCAACACATCTTGCTCTTACCAAAGAAAGTTGTTCCTTTCCTTCATGCAGGAATCTGTGTATAATCCATGCACTTATTACTGTCATATCAAGTGTGCAAATGAAAAGGAACCAATGCCACTTCTTTCCCTGTAAAGATGCTGCATATTTTCCCGCCAACAATCGTGGTGATCTACAGGCATTGTAGTTGTTCAGAGTATTTAGCTAAGGAAGGTCACCTTTTCATTTTATATCTATTTGCCATTTCCTTACCTTTTTGACAGGCTTTTTTGTATTATAGTTTGTTCCGGGTCACACACACTTGTCACACCCGCCTGATATAAAGAATTGCTTTGTTGCTGTTGAACACAAAATCATAAGAACCTCCATTTTCCTTCATATATTTGCTGGTTTCAAGGAGCATTTGCTGAGCCTGTTTTCCTTGACTGTTCCAGTCGCTTAGTATCCAGGATTCCTGAGATGAACAAGTAAATCATACCCTGTGCAAAAGTTGTCAAACATAACTGTATGTGAACTAGGTTCAGGCACAAGATTTTCTTTTTCTGACTACTACAAATGACTTTATACGAGTATTACCTGTGGCACATTTCGTAGGAGACCGCGTGAACTTGGGCAGATATCTCACCAATAAGAACTTCACCGGCATCCTCCTCATCTGTCAGTTCATTTACATCTGGGGAAACAATTACAATTTTTCCATCATCATCCTCTTGATACAATATTCCAAGTGCTTTTCCCACTGTAACTGCAGAAAGTTGTGATTTCGCCATCTGAAATTAAACAAAATCGCATAGAAAAAGCTGGAAAGTAATTGTCATGTTGCAACAGAACAGAATCCTGTGTATTTAGCCTATATTTCATACAACATGTCCTGTGAATGAATATTAAGCAAAGTATAACATCAAGTTTATTTGATATATGAACTACATACACTAGCTGCATTATTTCACAAAAAACAACTTATAACATTTGTGCAACTTTTATGCATTATCAACCTGTATAGTATTGTCTTACTCGTGTCAGATGTGCAGTCTTTGAAGTTCTTAGCAGAAATGAGGTATCATTTGGTGTTTCAGGCTTTTCAGTCCACTTTCGTCTTCAGTTTAAGTTATCTGTCTGTGGGCTGACTTTTATGAATCAATTTATGATACACAGGACAGGAAAACTTCTAAAGAGTACAGGGCGGGAAAAATATGTCGGATTTCGGGTTTGTTGCATTCAGCATATTTATATAAGAATTCATTCTATTTTGAAAAGCAATTTCGCATGAAATTTAGACACCCAGTAACCTAATAACCATATGATAATTAACTATTGTGTTTTGTTCATTTTTTAGTTCAAAATCGATTAAACTTTCACTATTGTTTACATTTGTGTTGATATTTTAATTCACTGGTAAAGCTTTATGTTATTAGCTATTCTCAAGTGAGGGCACTTGGGTATAACGGGTTAAAAAGATGTGTTCCGTGCTCGCCATACCTCAAAAACTTTTTACATGCTTTTGTAGGTACCTTTCCCTCTATTAAGATAAATTCACCTCTCGTTTCAACCAGCTACTTTTAACTGGTACTTGGAATTGCATCACGGACAGCCGAAATATATCTTTAAAAAGAAAATATTTATCATTGTCAAAAATAAGAAGAGCACTTTCAACACCCATGTCAAGAAAGCTCTTTACAATGCATAAACAAATACTTGGTTAAACAACAATTACTCGTCTGGCAGTTCATAATACTTTGAGCTCTTCACGGTCATAGACACCCCAGAATATGGGCATTTCATTATCGACTTATACAGATACGTTCTCTGCTATTGGCTCAAAAGATTTTAAAGTCTCAGTTCAAGTTACGCCGCTCTCGTTATACAGGGCCCATTAATCTTAGAATAATTCCGATATTCCGGCGCTATTTATCATCGCATGGAAATAGACTTTAGTCTCGTTCCGGTTCTCGGAAAGGATATTCATAGTCTCTCTCTCTCTCTCTCTCTCTCTCTCTCTCTCTCTCTCTCTCTCTCTCTCTCTTTACTTTTAAGGGAATGATTTTATTTTAGAGTACTTAGCGTACACTCTAAGAATAACGGACGTTTCAGTTACTGGGGGTAATGGCCCAACTTAATCATACATGTTCGTAGATTTCCAAGTTAAATTTAAGTTGCTTAAGAATATTTTTTACTCGGATTAAAATTTTAAGAGATGAACGTTTAAATGTTTGACAAAGAATATCTTCTGTATTCAGACTTGTCACCAACCAATATTCGTTTATATATGTATGTGGGTGTCCGAGTCTGTATATAAAAAAAAAAGACAGCACAGAACATGAAAACATGAAAATGAGTGCTGTTCAAAAATAAGTCAGTTGTACGAAATTCGGCTCTTTTGAAAAATGATCTTACGACTGAAAACGAAACATTTTAAAAGAGATACTGGGTAAAATTGAAGAATAAAAAAACTAACGGCTTTCTTATTCACTTAACGAATACTTTTGTCACCGCATCTCCAAGGAAGCTGTATATTTCACGCGAGTCACTGACATCTTGCAATGAAATTTCTTGAAAGCATGAGGTAAGAGCATAGTCATTTACAAATAGATTCCAGTGGATAAGGTCCGATAACCTATGAAATATTTTTATGTACTTTTGTGAATCGAAAGAAGCAAAATATAAAAGTTGTGACCAGTTTTTTCTGATTATTCTGTAGAGTAAAGAAGTCAAGATGATCCCGTCTTAAAATGCAGCATTGGCTGTGGTGTCGCGACATAATGGTTTCTCTCAGTCGTCTAAAATGATGGTATGTTCTTAAAGTTTTATTGACTTCATTCAAATTCAGTCTCAGCACATTATCGAGTTAACCTTAAAATTACTTTCTTTGGAGAGAGAGAGAGAGAGAGAGAGAGAGAGAGAGAGAGAGAGATTTCATAGGCGATGAAAGTACAAAATTACATTCTTTTAAATATATATATACATATATTTAAAATGTACTTTTTGTATTTCTCATACCCTATAACAAACCTCTCTCTCTCTCTCTCTCTCTCTCTCTCTCTCTCTCTCTCTCTCTCTCTCTCTCTCTCTCTCTCTCACACACACACATATATATATATATTTATATATATATATATATATATATATATATATATATATATATATATATATATATATATATATATATATCACATATATATATACACATATACATATATATATATTTATATATATTTATATAAAGAGAGACAGGACAGTCAGACAGAACGTCTTTGTATCATACTCCATTGGACTAATAGCATAGAAAGAGACCCAGAAAGAAATGTATACAACAAAAGGTCACTTTGAGCAAAATTGTTAAATGTCAATTACTTTTTTGGACATCAAAGTCTTTACATAACAATGCTTGCATAGCTAACTTTCGAGGCCGATGAAACTGATATTCCTATATATATATATATATATATATATATATATATATATATATATATATATATATATATATATATATATATATATATATATATATATATATATATATATATACTGTATATATATATGCGTGTGTATGGATAGTTTTGTCACTAATTCGCACGAGACTTCATTTTATTCTCAAGTATTAATTTACAAATAACTGGTTGATATGAAATTCACTGTGCCACTGAAGAACCTTGTACCCAAATGAATTATATGTGGCAATTGCTCCCTACTGAAGCTACTAGCATTATTTCGCTGAAATATTTTGATTTTGCCTTTTTGCAGGTTTATGAAACCGTTACTTTCTTTTTAATTAATGTAAAAAGGATTATTCAGAACTTCCATTTCGAAAAACAACACTCATTTACCACTGAATGTCATTATCATTCAGGAAACGAAAACGTTAACATCATATACATATACATAACTAATGAGGGAAAAATGGCGGATTATTGTTAGACATATACATCCCTCTGGCATTCAGACTAAGTCGACATGTTTCCAATTGGCATTTTACTCATTTACGCAGGTACATACATTTATACACACACACACACACACACACACACACACACACACACACACATATATATATATATATATATATATATATATATATATATATATATATATATATATATATATATATATATATATGTATGTAAATATATAAACCCTTTTTGTTCTATTTTTTTATTGATATATACAGTTTTTTACTGTCGTTATACTGTAGTTGTTTTTGGGTTCCATGCTTATCCAAATGTCTGAAAGTAGATATCATTACGATCTTTATTTCTATTAGCAATTAAATACCAATTCTTATGCTTATACTACTTGTCATGACTGACAGCAAAACGTATGTATACCTAATAATGTTTTCCCTCTTAATGCCATTTGCGGTTTTTATGTCTATGTAGTTTTTCAGTTTACAGATAGAGGTTTATCTTTATGCACACTTTTCCCATATTCAGAGAGGGTATGGCGTAGAATTTTGCTCTAGGCTATTATTCATGAACGAGGTAATCGAATTGAATTGAATTGAATTGAATATAGAATTTAGGTTAAAGGCCAAGCACTGGGACCTATGAGGTCGTCCAGAGCTGAAATGGAAACTGACAGCAAAAGGTTTGAAAGGTGTAACAGGAGGAAACCCTTGCACTTGCACTATGAATCAATTGTTAAGAGAGGGTGGAAAGTAAGATGGAAGAAAGATAATATGAAAGGAGGTACAATAAAAGGAACGGAAGGGGTTGCAGCTAGTGGCCGAAGGCATGCTGCAAAGAACTTAAAGTAATGCCTGCAGTGCACCACATAAGGTGCGCTGACGGCGCTACCCTCCTACGGGGACTTACTGCCAGTTTCACAGAGGGAAACGAGCTTTCATTTAATCATTTCTCCAAACACTTGGTAATTAAAAATAGTATGGCTGTTTCACTAAAACTAGTGTATGCAAACCTATTGTCAGATTATATTTAATATTATACGATATATGTAGAGTTATAATAGCTTTAATATTTTACAGTTTGAAAGTAATAGCAACATTAACCGTCTGTGTATGAATATGTCTTGAATATGCATAACGAGTTGTCTCATTCCAATGACGCACGCTCCTTAATATCCACCGTTTAGCCTCCATTGAAGCGTTCCTCACGACTTTACCAGAATGAATATGAGGGACAACAAGTTTTCATTCCATAAGCAAAGCCAATTAATAACAGTATCCAACATATATCCGTATGATCTAGTTTCATAAAAATTCCTAACACGCAACCAAGTACGAAAGGCAAATTTGTGCGTTTGAATTAAACATTAAACAGAATAGCTGATTTACTTCTTCGTGACTTCTCTGATTTTTTTCTGCCCTGTCTCTCTCCATGCTCCTATGACAGATATTGGTCACTTTGATCCTGCTTTGGGAAACATAATGTCTTTTCCCAAATCCAACGCTTCCATTTTGTAACTGACATAAAACTGGTTTATTTGATTCCTTGCTTCATAAAAATTCTCTCGCATAACAGAGCAACGTTACCATTGTGCTTTTGAAACAAAATATGCGATGTATTTTTGTCAGGATTGCCTCTTTTGTTTTTTGCCACATTTCATGAGTTCTAATTAGAAACTAAGCAATTCTTTCCACCTACTTTACGGTAAAGCCATTGGCTAGCGTCAAATTATCTTCAGTTCTCACCGGCATTCCCGAAAATAACAGTCCTCACCGGCATTCTCGACAATAACATCATCGCTTCACGTCCCACAGGCTGTGTTGCTAGATTAAAGGGTTGGTGTCGTATTCACTATCAGTTTTCACTGCTACCTTTCCAGCTACGGCTTTATTGCATTAGCCAATAGGAACATTTTCCCTTTGTCACTTTGCTCTTTTTGTGTTCGTCTCCATTCGCGGAAACAAAACGAAAAAGAAGCCTAAAGTGAATTTAATCAATTCCCTCAAATGACAAGTCAAGCTCTTGGCGCTAAGGGTTGATTCACGGGAGATCAAAATAGACCCTTTTAAATGTTTTTTCATTGGTCAAGGGAATATTTTTCACGCTGCTTGTGGTGTGGTCCATGGGACAGCTTACATGCCACATCTAGATGCATAAAACAGGGTGGTGAATATATAAGCATGTTCTCAAGTCTCGTTCCCAAACTTGCATTGTGTCATAGCCTTCCACAGCACTCGGTTTTAGTTTCCTTTCGTCGGCGGTGTGTGCTTTAGCATTTCTCCCGTTTTTTTTTTTTATCAAGATATTCCCTTTCTCAATTCTTAACGTGTTCTTTGTTCTTGGCGTTTGTGTTTGTATACGAGTTTTTTTATTTAACGTAATTATATTGTTTTCATCTTGTTAACAGAGGAATTTTTCCTTTTGCAAAGCAAGACTTCTCTACAAAGTTGATCTTTGAATTATTATCAATATTTTTCCCTTTTTTATTGAGTTTACTTTTTGAGTGTAAATTTTTAGCAATGAAAGGTCTTTCCTTGATCGGCTTTTATATTTTACAAATACATCATAAACATTGCATATGTAGCCTTCATGCTTTCAGTTCTTTACTATAATGTGCATTGAAGCCTGGGACTTGGCATTTTAAAATAAAGCGAAATTTAAGACCAAAGGTAAATTTTCCTAATTTAAATATCATGCTTCGAAATGCAACTGGAACATTTGTTTTGCTATAACGTTTAACACAGCTATAATTTTCAGCTCTCAAGTATTGCATATTGTCGGATAATGACTGGGATCCCATTTGTGTCAGAATGACTTCCGATTTACTGACGATAATTTCGTTGGAAGAGCATCGTTAATTGCTGTTGGAAGATAGCATTATAATGCACGGAGCTACATCACAGCCATGTTTTCCTTGTTGTCTTGAGAAATGTTTTTTGCTGCTTGCGGGGAAAAAGCCCGCTGGGAACGAAAGATCTCCGTCATTCTGCAATGCAGCATTGCGACGCATCAAACAAACACAATTGCAATGCAAGCACTTTGGTTTTAAGGAAATCGAATCCCCGTCGCATGCACTTTGATTCACAAAGTTTTTAGGGATCCTTTGTTGAAGTATGATTAAACTAACAACACCGAGGAAGCAAAGTAATTGCATTCGCTTCTCTCGCCCACAGACTGTCTTGCAAGTTCCAAGTCGCCGGAGATTCTAAATAGATACAATTGTATTCGGCTTTGAAAGGGAGATTATGAATGAATTTTGATGTTTTATAACAAAAATCAGTAAGTGAATATTAGATGAAGTGTGGAGAACAATATGCATCGACATGCCAAACTTTCTGAAAGTATATAATATATATATATATATATATATATATATATATATATATATATATATATATATATATATATATATATATATATATATATATATATATATATATATATATATATATACACATACATATATACACACACACACACACATGTATTAGCTGACCAACCCGGCACTGCCTGGAAAAACTTTGAATAACAACTACGGGTAAGCCCGTTAAAACTCTGAATAACAGTCTACGGGTAGTAGGAGGGAAGAAGGAGGGGGGGAAGTGGAAAGAAGTGAGAAGATGAGGAGGAGGGAGAATGGGGAAGGGGAGGGGATGGGAAAGGTGGGGAAGGGAAGAGGGAGGTTGAGGGGATGGGAGGGTGAATGGGAGGGGAGGGAAGGGGGGAGTGGTATGGGAGAAGGAAGGGATAGGGGAGGGGAGGTGGAGGGAAAATGAAGGGAAAAGGGGGAGGGAGGGAGGGGGTGAGGAGAAGATAAAGGGGGAGAGGAAATGAAGAATGAGGAAGTATTCCTCACATTATCATGCATATTTTATTAATTGAAAATTATCACTAGGAAAATAATTTTTATATTAGACATAAAAAAGTCTTGATAATAATAATAATAATAATAATAATAATAATAATAATAATAATAGTGACAAATATACGATAGCAGCTGTTGCCGTCTCAGGTTAAAGAAAACAGGTTTTGAAAGAGAAAGAGAGAGAGAGAGAGAGAGAGAGAGAGAGAGAGAGAGAGAGAGAGAGAGGGAGCTTCAATGATGTTGAGTTTGAATTTCCTAATTGGGCCCCGCAATTCCTAGCACTAGCCCTGATAGAAATTGTCGATATATGGTGATAGTTTAGTGGATTAAGTACCTAGATATGATAATGGTGATACCTGAAGGTACTTAAGAATTTGTATTTCATTGGCAGAGTATCATAAAGATACGTTTGGCTCAAGATGAACACTAAAAAAATATGGTGATTCTGTCTCAAGTAATTTTTTAACGGGGGTAGTTTTGTTACAGAGGCATTTAGTCTGCTAATACGCTTCCACGGATGTAATGAATTAGTTGTGATCTCCCAAGTTATGCCCATAACTACAGTTTTTTTCTTTTTTTTTGTGGATTAGGTACTTAGATATGATGATGGTAATACCACAAGGTACTTGAGAATTTGTATTTTATTGGCAGGGTATGATTAAGATACGTTTGGCTTTAGATGAACACACTGAAAAAATGTGGTAATTTCGACGCGAGTAGTTTTTAATTAGCGGGTAACCTGTGACAGAAACATCTGGTCTGTTAGTGGCAAGAATTGTAAGGTCTGACTGGTGTGGTGGTAGAAGTTATATTTTGAATTACATTGCTTTATGACTGAATGAAAGTAATTCTAATACATTCAAACATCTGTTTAATTTTTTGGATGTACTAAACTGAAGATAGGGTTTGCAGTGGGAGGAGCTTATTGATATCATACGTCTGACAGCGCCTGGAATAAAAAGGTGGAGCGTCAGTGGAAAATGAGAGTTAGCCCAAAAAGTTGAATGAAAAGGTGACGTAAAAACGAAAAATCATTTGTTTTGTCAGTGTTTGTATGTCTGTTACAGTTAGGGGTTTAATTTCGAGTTATAAACCTTTTTGGAGTGATGTAGAATCCGTGTGCAAAATTTTGTCTGGGTCTGTCAAGTGGTTCGGATTTCTGTAGTGGACAAACAGATATACAAATATTCACATATATATATATATATATATATATATATATATATATATATATATATATATATATATATATATATATATATGTGTGTGTGTGTGTGTGTGTGTGTGTATTATAATGTATGTATATATCTATATATATACAGGGTGTCCATAAAGTCTCTTTACAATTTAAAAAATATATTACAAAAGCAAATGAACAGACATTGTGTGTGTTCAATTTCCCTGAAACATGAAAGGTTGCTTCATCACTAGAACAAACTCGGTTGAGGAATGTTTCATCTGCAGAAATTTGTTCCAACATGTTAACTGCAAACTCTTTTCATCTTGGTTTATCATTTGGCTCAAGTTCCTGTATGAGTTGCACTTTGTAAGCGTACAATCACAAATTCTTGTGTAGGACTTTGTGCACTGTTGAACGTGGTAGCTGTAAGTGTCTGGCAGCAGTACGGATGGACTTTGTAGGAGAACAATCAAAGGCTTTTCTTACATGATCAGTGTTTTCTTCAGATGTTCTTGGTTGTCCACTCTTCCCTCCATCCAACACTGTCCCTGTCTCCATAAATTTCTTGTGTCATGCACAAATTGATGGAAGTAATGGTGGATCTCTTCCTTACTTAGTTCTGTAGCTTCACTGGGTGTGCGTATCAGATTTTGTTTCAATAAACCATGACACACATTGTGCCTTTTCTTGAGGAGTAGCTTTTTCTTAGGGGTTGATTTAACAGCACCTCTTCCATCAACAGGGTATCTGAAATACACAAATGCAATGTGATTAAAAACTTTGATAACTGCTGAGTACATAGAACAAATCTGATTAAGACATCTCATCAGTTCCTTTTGTAATATATTTTTAAATTGTAGAGAGACTTTATGGACACCCTGTATATATATATATATATATATATATATATATATATATATATATATATATATATATATATATATATATATATATATATGCATGCACACACACACACACTCATATATTTATACATACATATATTTATGCATAAATACATATATATATATATATATATATATATATATATATATATATATATATATATATATATATATATATATATATATATATATATATATATATATATATATATATATATATATATATATATATATATATATATATATATATATCAAAAGCAAGGATAGGCGACGA
>NC_089751.1:27632127-27672127 GCF_040412425.1 Macrobrachium rosenbergii | reverse complement strand
AAAGTTCTCTTACCCGTAATTGATTTCAATCCGCATTAAAAAATAAACCAACGAGGTTACTTAAGCACGATCCTACGAGATCGATAAGAACGTAATTCAGCGTATACTACATGTTTATTTCCAATTTAGAGACATCCAATTAGCGCAGAAATACCATGAAATCCACAAAACAAAAATTACTCAAAAATCTATTCCCGCTCTGGCGAGATGACTGGCTTTAGTTTCTAAATGAACGAAAAATTGGAGAAAAAATGATCGAGATAGTTTCAACAACGACAAATTTATAATTTCCATCGCTGTCTAACGTAAGGTTAGTGAAACTTTTTACAATTAGCAGCCCCTTTATGATGCGATAATACCGAGACAATGTACTTCGTCTTTGCATTCCAATAATTTTCATTTTTGGTGAGTATTATCACCTCAGGCCGTGTAAATCTGTTTGGTAAGAACGTAAGACATTACGTAAGACCGTAAGAAATTGCTCAAGTTTCATGAGGATCCATTGCCCCATTCTTGAGATATCCCGCTCAAACTGATCAACACAACATACAAAATCACGAACGCGAGACAAAATATCACCTCATTTCACTTTATTGGACGAGGGTAATAAAAACAATATCGTTAAATTTACTGTGAATGTGTGGAAGGATTAGCAAAGCTTGAATTTTCCGTTATCCAAAGTTTTTCCTCTTCCTTTCCTAGACAGATTTATAGCATATTGTTTGGTTTATGCCCAAATATACCAATCACCTTTTACTCGTGCTCCGAGCCCCTCCCCCCCCCCTTCCCCACCATTTTTATCGAGTAATAACATGCGTTATGTTATCAACCAATTTTGAAAACAATGGAAGGGACTGTCGTAAACCATCCCTCCCGCAAAGATTAAAACGGAACTGGGGAGTAATTTAGTATTGGCATTCTCGTGAAGAGAGGGATCATAAATCTGGCCCATGTAACATTCCCAAATCCTTCCAAGTAATTTACGGCGCCAGGGTACAGCTCTGTGGCAGATGCATTAGCCCCAATGACTGCCACTTCTTCACTCGTATTAGCAAGGATTTACCAGCCGGAAAGTGATTAGCGACACCCAACCCCCAACCCTCTTACCCCAAAAGCAATCTCTCTCTCTCTCTCTCTCTCTCTCTCTCTCTCTGCAGACAAGAAAGGATTTCCCTTCTGAGAAATGAACGTGAAAGTGATGGGCAGGAATATATTATCACCGTCGACTCAGAATATTTATTTTCCATCAGAACATGCATAGTAAGCCATTTTAATTTCAAGTACTTTATTATTATGACTAACTGAATGCCTCATTAACAATTTCCTCTATATCTTTTTAAGGCAGTTTTCTTCTACAATAGATTGAACGATTTTTGTTTTGTAACGAAATGATTCAGTTGGTACATTTCTAAAATAGTTTGTGTAATATTTCGGCCAACAATATTACAAATATGAGAAGGAATTTTTCAGTTTTAATGGAATATTTAAAGAACACTACAACAGTATTCCTACTTATCCTTATCGTAAATCATTTAATCTTTAAAATAATTTCCAAGTTGTTTACATACGTCACGAGGGCATTTTTAACATTGATGTAGAGGAATTCGCTGAAAAAAATATTTCATTCATAAACTCAGTCATAATAAATTGGCGCCAGAATCTCTTGGAGTGGAAACATCTTAAGAGAAGTTCTGGAAAGGTAATAACAACAACGCCTTATTAGGACAACATACTTACAGGTGGTAAGTGCCTTGCCTGTACCAGCGGGAGATACCAGATCCTATGGAAAAGATAATCTCCTTCCCTAAGATTCCAGCTATCGACCTACTCCAGTAGTCAACTGTTCGTGTCTGCAGGGATGGAGGTTATCGTTAGCATCCATTTTCAAACGATACTTCCTGCTTATAAAGTTTACAGAATCCTGTGTTTGTCATTATAATAAAACTTTAATGAGTTTAGTGAGTTAGTTCTGCATTACCTTCAGATATAATGAATTGTTTATGGTAAGCAAACTCAAGCTAAGGATCCTAATTAAAACATGAGCTTTCTAAAAACAGCTTCACGATGCATGGAGCTTTCATAACATCAGTACCTCTCTTTGATCAACCGTAGAGTACCCTGTTTTGAAGCCTTGTATTTTTATCAGAAGTTTAGCTATTTCTTCTTCCTGTATTTTCAAATTGCTCAGTTACCTGTAGAATTACCGGGCAGAGACTGTTGCTACCTCCATGTCGCCTTTAATAACATTCTCTTTATTCATTTTCAAATTGAAATATCAAAACAATTCTTCATCACTTAACTCAAAATCATAGTTGATTACCAAAATTTTGTTCCCTCATTTAAACCTAAATCTCCTGTAGGCATTGCATAAGGTTCTTTGCAGCATACCTTCGGCACCTAGCTGCAACCCCTTTCGTTCCTTTTACTGCACCTCCTTTCATATTCTTTTTCTTCCATCTTACTTTCCACCCTCTCCTAACAATCGATTCATAGTGCAACTGCGAGTTTTTCCTCCTGTTACACCTTTCATATCTTCTTACAGTCAATTTCCGTTTCAGCGCTGAATGACCTCATAGGTCCCGGTGCTTGGCCTTTGGCCTAAATTCAATATTCAATTCAATAAACCTAAATCTTTTCCGAAATCGATTAACTTGATTTTTTGCTCTGTAATGTAGCATAGTTTACAGATGTTTATCGGTGAAATGTATTCGAAATTGGTTTAGGAAGTAAAAATAAAAATTCTGGCGGTTTTCCGTCCTAATCGGAGGTTCAGCTCTTGAGAGTTCTAAGCAGCAACAACGAAGTCAGCAAGTTTGTTCAATCAAAGGTCGAGTTACAATGCTGCTGCCTGGCAGGAGGCTCCTCACTCCACCTTCCTAAGTGCATTATTATTATTATTATTATTATTATTATTATTATTATTATTATTATATAGAATGTGAACCCTATTCATATGGAGCAAGCCCGCCACAGGGGCCATTGACTTGAAATTCAAGAAGCGTCCCAAGAGTTTGGTGTTCATTCGAAAGAAGTAACAGAGGGTAATAGGAAATACAGAAAGAGGAGATCAGTTATTATAAAAATAGATAAATTAACAAGTTGATAATTAAATAAAAATGTAAGTAAAATATTAAATGTTCACAGCATTGTATTTCCTCTCTCTATATCGATATTTACAATCTCTCTCTCTCTCTCTCTCTCTCTCTCTCTCTCTCTCTCTCTCTCTCTCTCTCTTATCAGTGTCCATAATCTCTAATAAGGTAAGAGCAGTTTTAGTATACATGTAATTCTCTCTCTCTCTCTCTCTCTCTCTCTCTCTCTCTCTCTCTCTCTCTCTCTCTCTCTCTCTCTCTCTCTTTTGTCAGTATCCATAATCTCTAATAAGGTAAGAGCAGTTTTAGTATACATGTAATTCTCTCTCTCTCTCTCTCTCTCTCTCTCTCTCTCTCTCTCTCTCTCTCTGAGCACATGATGTCTCCTCGGATGAACTAAAAAGTCTTTGAGACATCCTAATCCTTGTAAATCTCTCTCTCTCTCTCGTCGGTCACAGCGTTTTGATATACAATTAATTATCTCTCTCTCTCTCTCTCTCTCTCTCTCTCTCTCTCTCTCTCTCTCTCTCTCTCGTCGGTCACAGCGTTTTGATATACAATTAATTATCTCTCTCTCTCTCTCTCTCTCTCCTTTACAGAAATAACATTTGGCAAAAACAAGTTCACATTCCTTTGACTTTTGGTTCAGTGATTGGGAATCATTTGGGATTTATCGTGTGGAACCGAGTGGTCTCGTATTTTGAAACATTGGATAAATAAATAAAGATTTGGTGGAAAGAATGGCCTTCGTTTGTTTACAAATGGCTGTGCAATCCTTGACATTATCGTAATTAATATAAAACTAATACTAGTAAAGATTCTCAAAAGCATCGTCTCATTCTCTCGGATTTAGTTAGTACACAGTTGGCAATAGTGAGCATAAAATGGAGACTTGCGCTTATATTTTACTGAAAGTGAAAATATTCACTTTTAATTTACTGAACAATAGATAACTCAAAATGGAACAAAACAACTGGTTTTAAAGTTACTGCTCTGCATATGAAGTAACTGTTTACCATCAACATGCAAAATCTGTTGCATGACCTTAAGTAAGTCACGATGTAAGAAATTGATGTCTGGTTTTCATGTGAACGTAACTCCAGAATTGATGCTATGACAACTGTTTAACGGGAAATATATAATGGACATTTATAAGCAAATAATTTATTTGTTAGTGAGCAAAAATCGTAGGGTCTTATTTCCCTGCTTTATTTAGTGAAAATAATAGCTTTTACCGCTGCTGAAATTGTGATTGTTAGTCAGATAATGTCAAACTAGAAAGAGATTAGGTAATTTTTTTTTCATATTTTGGGGACCCTGCTATTCAGTATCATATGGATTGGAATAATTTATGAAGAAACTTACTATCGTGGAGGAAAAATGGAGCATTAATCTATAGGGCCTTTGCTCTGGGAAATTTAATGTAAGAAAAATTCTAATCACAAGGAAACTAGATGTGAATTAACATATCATTCTCAAGTATCACATTCATTACAAATTCTGCTTAATACTAATAATACTGTTGCCAAGTCAAGTTCATTTAACATGCAACAGTAAGTCAAAGGAACCAGCACGACAGATTCAATGCATATTATTATAAGTTCTCAAACAGCTTGTAACTCAAGGTAAGTTCCAGCGTTCCACGCCTTCTCAACCTTTCACAACAACACCAAGACCGTTGAATTGTTTGTGAGAGGCCTCGTGGCAAATGACATAACAGCGTCCATACATAAGGTACCATTTCCTATGGTCAGATAATGTCGAGACTTGTGATTTGCTTTTTTATTTTTTTTTTATCCGCTAACAAGAAAGAATAAAATTATACAATTGATGAAACCCATTTCTTTCTATTATATTCATAAGTATTTTTTATTATTTTCCATTCTGTTTTAACCCCTAATATTGTTCGTGGCTTTCATAGATGTACCAGAAACATGAATGATTTATGAAATGGATGCAACTTATGTACTGTCCTTTGACCTTTATACAGATTGTTGTAATAACCGTACGGAGAGCATTTATCGTTATACAATTTCCGTCTCTTCGCTTTTATAGTACAGTTAAAAAGTTACTGCGTTGTTCCTTTTAATCTCTTTAAAAGCGGCTGTAATTTTGATGACAGGAAGTTTTCTTCAAGCTCTCACTCAGATCATTATGAAATTAAAATCTGTCATGCTGTGAAATTGAATAGCATAGCTACTAAACTTAATTATTTAGAAAAGACTGTTCAGTATTCTCTCTCTCTCTCTCTCTCTCTCTCTCTCTCTCTCTCTCTCTCTCTCTCTCTCTCTCTCTCATTATTCTTTGACCTAATACTACTTCCTTAAATGTATACTATAACATTTAGAAGGCATCCTTTCTTGCCTACTTATTCATGCTAACAAGAAATTGCAAGGGAAATTTATGCCTCGTACATATAATAAGCAGTTTCGTTTAGTATAAGTAAATATATACATACACAAACACACACACACACCACACACACCACACACACCACACACACACACCACACACACATATACGTATATATATATATATATATATACAGTATATATTCGTTCTTCCGTTCCACACTTAGCGTTAGTGGTGAGGCTGGTACGTGTAACCACTAACTGTATATGACCCCAGCAGACCTGGTCACCTTTTTGTAGCGGGGTTTGACTCTACTATGCAGTTACATTTCTCTCTACCATTTCTCAGTTTCTAACAAACAACCACCTTTCATCTACAGGTCTTTCTTTTTTTATTCTCTAAAATTCTCCCATTCTATTATGGTTCTGCCTACCGTTTCTAAATATTCAAGTCTGATTTCATTTGGATTTATTTTCAACAGCTGGACTGAGAGGTTTTAATAACTTTCTGTGTTGGAATGTATCTCGAGATACATCATTTCAACGTCTCAGAGTATTCGCCTAATACAACTCTGTTCTTCCTCTAATTAACTCTAATTTAGTAAGACATCCACACTGTCACCACACGTGATGGATTTCCTCTAATTACCCTTAATTTAGTAAGAAACTCGCACTGACATCACACACGATGGATTTCAATGCGTGCTCGGTAAAAGGATCACATTTACTCTCACTCTCTTGAGAGTAAAATGAGGTTAAACTTTTTTTTTTCTTTCATTCCTCTCCCCATTCACGAGCAATATGTCCCCCTTAGAATCGTTATTTCCACTTAAATCCGGACTCTAGTTTTTGTTTTCTATGAACAGGCCACGATAAGACTGATGTGAGAGTGGGCTCAGAAGCTTTAAGAGTCCATTTTAGTCAATTACTGGCGATTCTATTACTGCTCCCGATTTCCTTTAACTTTTTTTATTTTTCGTCGTTTTAATTTACCAGGGAATCAGTGTGAATTTTGAAATACCCAGGATGTAAACTATGTAATTTTATATAGTTTAGAGCCATAATCTATACATTTAAGCTATTGCTTCAAGCGTTTTTGATGTGAATTTTGAAATACCCAGAATGTAAACTACGGCATTTTTATAGTTTAGAGTCATCATTTTTACAGTTTAGCCATTGCTATAAGTGTTTTTATATGAAAGAAAAATAAAAACTAGGCCAGAAACTGATAAATGTCGACGACTGTAGGGCCATGAAATAAAGTGGTTGCCGATGAGTTTTCAAAGTAAAAATAGTAATGAACTCTGGTGCCTTTTCATCTTACCTGTCATAGACAAAGATCCCGTAGGGAGTTAGTGCCATTAGTGTACCTCACGCGGTGCACTGTAGGCATTACTTAAGGTTCTTTGCAACGTCCCTTCGGTCCCTCGCTGCAATCTCTTTCATTCCTTTTAGTGCACATCCGTTCTTATTCTCTTTGTTCCACCATGCTTTCCACCCTCTCCTACCAATTGTCGCAGCATTATTTTCAGCGCTGAATGACCTCTAAGGCCCCAACGCTTGGCCTTTGGCCTAAGTTTTTTTATTCATTTATATTCATCATATATAAAGATCGCCAGGAAATAACGTTTTTGCTTCAAGCATCTCCAATGAGAGTTAACTGGCGAAATCCATGCAAATTAAAATTCAAAATAATGGAAACTTAGCTTAATCCTTACTTTCTCAAATGGCTTGAAATTTGAAATTTACCTCCTTCTTGAGGCTCTGCAGTGTACTAAAATATGTAATTATCTATTACGACGACGGTCTTCAGCCCTCATTTAATTACTCGTTCTTCCTTTCTGTGGATCTTCAAAGAGGATTCGCTATAACCTTTGAAGTTCTGAGGCATCTTAGAGAAATACCATTAGTCTCTTTTATCCCATTAGTTTCACATAGACTTAATCATCCTCTTACAAGTTTATTTTTAGCTTTCTGTAAAAGAAAACTATTGTGCCGGCTTTGTCTCTCCGTCCGCACTTTATTCTGTCCGCACTTTTTTCTGTCCACACTTTTTCTGTCCGCCCTCAGATCTTAAAAACTACTGAGGCTAGAGGGCTGTAAATTGGTATGTTGATCATCCACCCTCCATTCATCAAACACACCAAATTGCAGCCCTCTAGCCTCTGTAGTTTTTGTTTTGTTTAAGGTTAAAGGTAGCCATAATCGTGCTACTGGCAACGATATAGGATAAGCCACCACCAGCCCGTGGTTAAATTTTCATGGGCCGCGGCTGATACAGCATTATACCGAGACCACCGAAAGATAGATCTATTTTCGGTGGCCTTGATTATACGCTGTAGCGGCTGTGCAGAAAACTCGATTGCGCCGAAGTTTCTTCGGCGCATTTTTTACTTGCATTTAGTTTTACATCCGATCTTATGGGCAGTGATAAAATGTCAGTTTTTAATAATTGAAGTAACCCTTGTCAGTTAAGTAACCTATTTACTTTACATTTTGGAAAATCTCCAATATGTGCCCTATTTCACCGATTGCCTTAGTAGACGATTGAAGCCTGCAATCCTCAAATCGATTTCCTGGCTATTTTCGTTGCCTGGAGTTGATTTTATATGATCTGCTCTATTCAAATCATTTATTTTGTTTGATGAACAAGCTTATCTTACCTTTCTCCTCTGTCAGTACTTTTCATATATGTTCTAAAGAGTATTGTATGGTATATAATATCATATATTGTTTTCATCCTTAACATTAACTCCTTCTGCCCCATTCTAGAATGCACTTTTTGCACTTGAATTTCATCATCTTTTACTCCTTTCGTAAGAATTGAGTGAATATTTCATGTAAATAATAAGGTAAACAAAAATCTTTCACAATTCCTTTTCCTTCATCTTAAGGTTACTTTGTTGCCCCTTCTTTAGACGCAAAGGAGAAAGTCCCTCACACAGGAAATCGGTAGGAGGGCAGTGCCTACAGTGCACTTCACTAAGTGCACTGTAGGCACATCTTAAGGGTGTTGGCGGCGTCCCTTCGGCCCTTAGCTGCACCCAATTTTTAGCCTTTTACTTTATCTGCGTTCCCTCTTCCTGCCTTCAGTCTTACCATCCAACCTCTTTATTACTTCGTAACTGTTTCTCCCAGTTCCATCTTTAGATCACTGTACTTCATCTCCTTTATTTCTGGATCTCTTTATCTTGCTGTCCAACAACTCCAACTCCCTCTTTTCACTGTGCTCAGCGCTGAATGTCCTAAAACGTCCCACTGCTCTGGCCTCACAGCATAAATTTCATAAAAATAAACCCAAATCAATCCTCACAGGCAGCCACGTGGCAAAAGCTTCCAGTTCAGCCTTGTTTAGGTGTGGCCATCATCCTTGTTATGGTACCCTCACTACTTTTTTATTTTGATTAGCTGCCAAATAATCATTTTCCTTTGATCTTGTTACAGAATCTTCTTTAGTACATCGACCTATGGACCCAAGCATAAACTATACGGAGATTGTTAATTGTGTAGTCAACAGTTTATCAGCTTTTCATTTTCTACAACAGGTATTTGCAATACATTTACCTGTTACCTTTATTTTAACAGATGTTTTGTTAAATTCTCATGAATGTTTTTCTTACTTCTTTCTTTATTTCTATTAATTATCGTTGTCTTTTATACTTTTTTAATGTTCCCTTATTTCATTTTATATAACAGTTAAAAATACGTATGTAAGATAAATAATACAGTACGAGTATACAAAAACTCTCACTGACCATTAATCATTTGTATATATATATATATATATATATATATATATATATATATATATATATATATATATATATATATATATATATATATATATATATATATATATATATGGGCTTAATGGCGCGCGCTACGCTGCGCTGGAGCCCGGCGCTGCCTGTCATGTCTCTCTTACCCTCCCGATCCCCTAACTACCCAGCCACCACCCGGGGCGAACAAACAAGAAAGATCTACTCGGATTTTATTATTATACACGCACACACAGGCATGCGCGCGCTCACACACACACACACACACACACATATATATATATATATATATATATATATATATATATATATATATATATATATATATATATATATATATATATATATATATATAAATCAATATATATATATATATGTATATATATATATATATATATTATTTATAACGATATACAATTATCACAAATCAACAGTAGTATGTACCATTTAACGACGATATCACCTTACAGAGAGAGAGAGAGAGAGAGAGAGAGAGAGAGAGAGAGAGAGAGAGAGAGAGTACTTAGATGTAAACTTAGTTAATTCTGTCAGTTAATTTGAAGAAAAAGTAAAAAATAACAAGGAAGTTAGTAATGTTGGAACCATTTATATGGAGAAAAATGAAATTAAAGATCATACCATTAACTATGTTCGGTGTTTCATGATTTATATTCACATCCCGGAAATATTTGTATCATACAATGTACTTGGTATGAAAATGAGTTGTATAAATATACATAACACCAGGAGTGAAAAATGTGACTAAATCCCATCTCAGCCTTTTAATTGACGTAGACAAATATCTGAAATGAAATATTCAAAACTCAAAACCAAAATGATGTGTCACAATTTTTATTGACTCATGAGGCTACCAGCATGGTTTTCCTTGAATCTGAGCGCTCAGGAAATAAAGATAAAAAAGAGAACTAGACCGTAAAAATACAATTTCAACTCGCTACCACTGTGGCGTATATCAAATATGTTTCTTGGCCCGACAGATAATTTCAGAACTATCTAATGAACTAAGGCAGGAAGGATAATTAATGGATCTCTTATGAAACTATAAAACCTTGCCGTAAAATCTGGGTTTACAAGATTTTAATGTCAAACATTTTTCCGGGGTAATTTTTTTTACTGTTTGAGCTACAATCCCCTCGTATCTGGGAAACATCAGTGGTCGTGAAATAGGGAAATTCAACGATCACGTCTAGAGGTTCTAAAATCTCACAGAATTTATGGATGAATGAAAAAGAATTGATAACATAAGTCGAGACCCAGGGAAAACTGGGACAGATCAAAAAGAAAAAACGTGGAATATAAACAGTAGTGATTATTATGATGATACGAGTGGATGGACTGGTTATCTAAATCTTCTGTGTGAAATTAAAATATCTTTGTTACAGGTGAATGCAAAAGGAAGGTGGTTTGTAGAGTGAATTCCCTGTGTAATACATGTGATGATAAGTGGACATAAAGAAAGATAATGCACAGAAGTAACGATGTGCTGAGGGTGGTATATATATATATAAGAATAAAATACGAATTGTATTCGCGATTGCTGTGAATGTTGTGCGTTCACTACTGTTTGGAAACAAGAAAGATATAGAGGTTGTTGAGATGGTGCTAGAAAAAGTCGGTAACTAAAAGAAATAAGAAGCTTTTCTTCACATTCTTAACCACATCAGCATCGCCATCCGCGCACTGCCAAGAAGAGAGTCTCGCAGTTTTACGAGCGTGAGTGAAAGAAGGTTCTTTGGCACTGGCCAGTGGTCATTGGACTCTATGTTGATTGCTTGCTGAGATATCACAGCTCCTGGGATGCTACCAACATCCAATTACTCGGGGGTATGAATGTTTTGGAGCTCTCTAGCCTAAATACCGTCATTTAAGTTGATTTACCAAAAATGAAAATACTTTATACCAAGGTTACTGATAGCATTAGTTTTGTTATGTAAGTGAAAGAAAAGGAGGCTTGAAATGAAAGTAAATACATAAGTCATCAGAACATCAGGATCATTTTGTTTTATTACTTATTCATGCGAAGACCTTATAAGTGTATGTATGTATGTATGTATGTATGTATGTATGTATGTATGTATGTATGTATGTATGTATGTATGTATGTATGTATGTATATATACGTATGGAGGTCAAATGGAGGCTATTCCCGCGGGACGAGACCTAATACCCGTGTCATATGCACATCTTACATGTACGTGTTTTTTCATTATTTGGTTCCTTGAAAATGGAGGTAAACTGGTCTCTGAAATCTTGGAAATAAAGAGTCTCCTTTTTTGTACCTCCCGCGCACGGAAAGTTAACTAACACCAAATCCCCTTAGAAAAATACACCGCCTTCAGTTCACTGCGAGGACAATAATTCATCCTAGGGAAAATTCACAGCGGGGAAACTTCACCGCCCTTTCGCCACGAAAGGATTAGATGATATAAGAGGAAATTTTAAAATACGTCGAAGCTCCGTGTGATAATGTATTTTCCCATTTGACTCTCAAGATGTATTTGATTCGAAAATGTCTGGATAGGGCGTTCAGACAGAAGGTCCCCGTAGGGGGTTCGTGCCGTGAGGTGCACCATAGGCATTACTTAAGTTCTTTGCAGAGTCCCTTCCACCACTAGCTGCAACCTCTTTCATTCCTTTTTCTGTACCTCCGTTCATATTCTCTTTTTCCATCTGACTTTCCACTCTCTATGACAATTGTTTCACAGTGCAACTGCTCTGAGGTTTTCCTCCTGTTACACCTTTCAAACCTTCTTACTGTCAATTTCCGTTTCAGCACTGAATGACTTCGTAAGTACTACTGCTTGGCCTTTGGCTTAAACTCTATAATCCAATCCAGTCCAATCCAGACAGAAGGTGTCATAGCCGCCCCTAAATATTCCCTTATAACAAGGAATGTCTATACATTTGTATTAAATACATCACCAACAACTAATAAAAATAAAGATGGCATGGGGCCTTTTAGAAGCATGTGGCGTCCTTCCATCCTAATATCTGGAAATTTTTCGGCAGTATGAAAAATGGGCAAAGTTCAATGACGTCAAGATTGATCAGTATACGGCTGGGGACGCACCTAGAAAGGCAAGGAGAGCTTATATTACTTTTGCTGAGCGAATTCGAAGACTTGTTTGAAATTTCCGTAAGGTAACTGCAATACTGCCACGCAATATTAGGTATTAAATTTTTAATACTTTTAAGTAGCATGCAGTGTCAATATTAAACTCTTCACGCTTTTAAAATGTGTGTTTTGATAAAATCTTCTAACATTTTCTCTTATTTCATCAAATCCTTTCGCTGTAAAATGTTGTGCAATGAAATTTCCATGTAGTTAATTTTCCCAAGGGTAAGATTTCCTCAGATTGAACTGATGGCGGCGAATTTTCCCGAGGTGAACTAATCATAGAGTAGTACTAAGGGGCTTCATGAGGAAAATCATTTGACTTCTGTGCGTCATATTATCGAAAGTTCTAAAAGTCTGAAATCATACAGGAGTCATCAAATTGCTTCGGAGAATTTTCCTGCTTATATTTCTTACAAAAGAAGAGACCTTCAATAACAATATTGTCGCCGACCTAATATGATTTTGTTTCAAGGACGATGAAGTCTAGTTCCGTAAAATTATGTGACGTATAGCACTCTGAAAAAATAGTAATCTATTTGATTATCTATTTTAATCATCTGTACATTTTTGCTGTTCAGTTAGCTTGAAAAAAATATGCCAGCGTAATGAGGTGTAGTTTTTTTTATGTTGCGAAATATATTAGAACACACTTCCTTTTCATCAAAAATCATTTAACGGCACGTAACAAAATAAGAATCGGTCGCCACTAGTTCCCTTATTATTAAAAAAATTTGTTCTCACAGAATTTAAGACTATTTTCTCTGTTGATGATTTCTTGGCTTTAAACCATTCCAGGAGTTCATGCAGTGATACCAGATGAGGAGTTCAGTTTAGTCATTATACAATTAAGAACAGATATACAAAAATTCATTAAGATATAACCACTTTTCCAATTTGAAATGATAAATATATGTATATACCAGTACCCTGTGTAAACAAATTCTCTTACAGAGCTGCGTTATGAAGCGATTCTCAGCAGAGATTGTGAACAAAAAGTAAAAACATTCTCCCACAACGGTGGAGGTAAAATGGGACAACTTTACAAATCTCCTTTATCCACAAAAGCCCGAGGGTTCCCAAACAAAAGGAATGAATGTTATCTCACAGCGCGTTATTAACAATTCTCTGTCAACTCCTGTCAGAAACAGCACTCGGAATCGACAGGCACGATCTGCATGCACACGTTTCCTGTAAAAAATCATTCTTTGTGAGAGGCCGGTAACGAAAAGCGATATGGGAGGGTTTTTAGATGTTTCGTGATGCTGTCTTCTGTAAGAATAAACACCAGTAATGTTAGTGAATATATACACCTGCTATGTACACTCAGCTACACACAGCTGTACGTGCCTGATAAAGTTTGTCATTATTCAGATCATCCATTGCAATCAGAACTGACGAGACTGTTGCATATAACCCCTTCCCGGTAGAGCCAGATGACAGAATTTGCTCTCACTCACTTAAATTCAAAGTCTTTATTTCTTGAAACACTTCCTTTGAAAAAGGAATAAAATTAGAAATAAAATAAAATAAATAGGTAGAAACAAACAAGTAAATAAATGAAAATTGATACATATAAACAAAGAAGGAAATAAATAAAAACAAGTAAATAAAAAGAAATTCCATCCTTATTTTGAGCCATTCTTCCCTTCATGGTGAAACATTCACTTGAATAATTTTAATTTACCAAAAATATCACATACAACAAAGTTAAACAAATAACTATGAGCCCTTTATGTGTTTAAGAGGGAGGCTTATTATTGATTGTATTTTTACCCTGTGCACAAATACTTTATAACCTTTAAACATCTGCTCTCCATTTAAATAAAGGAATATCACTCAGTCTATTTTTTCTAAGCAATATCATTTCAGCATTTTAGTATTTTTTATATACATTTGTGCCAGTACTGACATTTGCTTTTAGATTTCAGTACTGACTTAACTATAAACAACGTATACCATTAAAATGTCGGGATGAACAGACCTGTCAATTGTAGGTAAATAAAGAAATCACTTAAAACAGTTTGTTTTTGTGCAATACGTTTAAAAATTCATTTACCCAGATTACAACCATACATACATCCATACACCCATAGAATATATTATATATATATATTATATATATATATATATATATATATATATATATATATATATATATATATATATATATATATATATATATATATATATATATATACATTTGGTTTTAAATTTCATGTATATATATATATATATACATGTATATATATATATGTATATAAATATATATATATATATATATATATATATATATATATATATATATATATATATATATATATATATATATATATATGTGTGTGTGTGTATATATGTAATCACATTGCCCTCTTAACTTCTCGAATTCTTCACACTTTTGGATAGACTTTTTATTCTTCTCTCGTAGTCAGGTCGTCAACATGACCTCTTTCTGATACTCTACATGCGTGTTTGAATCCTGCTACGGACATCAGAATTACTTCATGCTCATGCATTTGGACCTAAGGCTTTTTATTGACCAGCGTATTAAAAAAGGGTGAAGAATTCAAGACGTTAAGAGGGCATTGTGGTTAATACAGTTCCACATACATCCGGTAAAAAGTTACCAGATTATAATATATAGCATATATATATATATACTGTCTCCCATATACAAATCGCCCGTCGAACTCGCGTTTAAATGCGTCCAGTCCTGAGTTCTTGTCCTTTGCTGGTTCAAGCCCACGGGTCGACGAACTTATTATCAACTAAAAATCCCCTTCGGTAACATGTATGAAAATATATTATTTCAGGTCAATTGGATATTAAAGGACGTTTGTAGCTTACTGATTGTATATATATGTATATATATATATATATATATATATATATATATATATATATATATATATATATATATATATATATATATAAAAGTCTGTGGACGAACTATGTGGTGGCCTGTCAGAAGTACATCTGGCAGGTGGAGGTGTCGACACAGTTAGACACAGCGGGTATCTGACGCATGCATTTGGCATTCTGATCATGGCCTAATTGCATGGAGATAGTGTGATCTTTCGAACACTGAACCGGTGTCGTCACGCTTCTGGGGAGAAGTGATTAGGTGAGTGCGTATGTGTGTTGCACTCTCTAATGGTATATTATCAGAGGAACAGACAATCGCGAGGGGACTTCGGATATGGTGGCTGGGTGTGATTTGCCTTGTACAGTGTTTAAGAACCGCCACTGTGAAGATACGTTATTTGCGGCCATAGAAAAGTAAGATAACTCATTGACACTTATACCTTTTCCAGACATTATGTGGAAATACCCAGTTGTGCTGCAGTGAAATTTCTGTGTCTCCAGTATGCATTTTCCCGTTCTGTTCTCCATTGTGCATTTTTCTGTTTTGAATATTGATTTATTTCAACACCATTTCAGGTTTTAATATATATGTTTCTTTTAACAGGAATTCTGGGTTCGTCCTGTGAGGACGAATATTTTTCAAGTGGTGTGCTTTTACATACTACATGACATTTATTTTGATCTAGAATAATTATGACATTTTTACTTTGTTTGGTGACCAGGGTGGTAATTGGTTGGTAAAGAAAAATTAATTCGATGGATTGTGTATCGGAATTTCCTTTAGTTATGCTTTCCACTTATATGGGATGTGAGTTATTTCATTTCATGATCGTAGCTTTTGCTGAATTACTTTCGTTAAATTTGCAAATAAAGTCTAGTTTTGTATCTCAGTGTTTAATTCCAGTAGGCCTTTGCTTGAGGATAGAATCAGTGAGAAGAGTCGACGGGAGAGAAAGAATGTGTGACCCAGGGCCGGCCATTTGCTACTGAAAAATCTTAGGGAAGTAAGATGACTCGACACAGACACAGAAAGAGATTATGACCCTATCAGACCTGGGTATGGGGTCATTAACATATATCTATCTATCTATCTATCTATCTATCTATCTATCTATCTATCTATCTATCTATCTATCTATCTATCTATATATATATATATATATATATATATATATATATATATATATATATATATATATATATATATATATATAAAACTGTGTGTGTATATGTTTATGTGTTTGCCTTAAAGAGAATGTGTCTGCAATGTCCAATCTGATATGAAAACGGGAAACTTGTAGCTGTAGCTAGGCCCGTGAACACATTGAGCTATCAAACAGTAACTGATATTTGATCTGATTTGATTCATGAACTCTCAGCTGGCAAGCCGAGCACTGCAGCATTTTCAGTCATTCGATGCTTAAGATCTTAACAATGAAAAGAAGGAAATGAAGTATCTGGACAGCATGGTAAAAGAATCCTGAAAATAAAGTAGATGAAGTATAAGGATACAAATGTGGAACTGGGAGAAAACGCACAGCTGCACTGACAAATAACTGTTTCAGGTGCTGGGCAAAAAGACTGAGGATATGAAGTTGGAATGGAGGTAAAGTAAAAGTCTAAAAAGTGGATGTAGCTAGGGATGTATAGTAGTGGCATTATGTGTCACTTTAGGTGCACTGACGTCACTACCCCCGTATGGAGCTGAATGATACTTGGGCAATTGCAAATGGAGAAGGATTCTCATACAACAATTATAACTTCTGACACGCTTAATTCCTCTCCACCTCCCAGTATAGTATTCAAGGAGAGAGAGAGAGAGAGAGAGAGAGAGAGAGAGAGAGAGAGAGAGAGAGAGAGAGAGAGAGAGAGCGATTGGTAAGTGCTGCGCAAATCGAATAAGCTCGTATCATTTGGTCTTGAACAATTTGCCAATTAACTTTCTCGTCACCTGACGTCACCTTTATAGAAGCCATGCAAACGAAAATTACCTTTTATATTATATTTGAAATATAAATATTTCAGCTATTGAACAAGAGATTTATGACTCATGAATTCATATTTTAAGATGAACGTCACATTTTTCTCCTCGCTTTATATATATATATATATATATATATATATATATATATATATATATATATATATATATATATATATATATATATATATATATATATATATATATATATATATATATATATATATATATATATATATATATATATATATATATATATATACTGTATACCCATATACATACTTATATATGCATATATATATATATATATATATATATATATATATATATATATATATATATATATATATATATATATATATATACATACACACACACACATATATATAATATATATATATATATATATATATATATATATATATATATATATATATATATACTCTGTATATATATATATATATATATATATATATATATATATATATATATATATATGTATGTATGTATATGTGTGTGTGTTAAATAACCCTATCCCCAGGTCAAATAGGGTCATCTTTTATTGCTGTATCTGTTTTAAGAGCAGAATCAATCATCTTACTTCCTTAAGATGTCTCTGGTAGTCGTGGCTCAGCCCTGGGTCAGTAAATTCCTTCTCCTATGTCGACTTCTCTCACTGAACCTATTCTTAAACAAAGGCCTGCTGGAATTAAACGGTGACGTGCAAAACTAGACTTTATTTACAAATTTAACAAAAGTGATTCAGCAAAAGTTACGATCATGAAATGGAGTGAATTCCACCCCCTATAGATGGAAATCATCACAAGAGGAATTCCTGATTCACAAATGGTCAGATTAATAATTCTAAACCAGCTATTACTAATGACTAACACCCTGGTTACCAAACAAAGTGAAAAGGTCATAATTATTCTAGACCGCAATAAGTGTCATATAGTATGTGAAAGAATAAACACCACTTCCCAAAATATTCGTCCTCAAAGGATGAAACCAGAATTCCTGTTGAAAGAAACACATCATATATTAAAACGTGAAATGGTGTTAACATTCAAAACAGAAAAATCCACTATGGAGAATAGAACAGGACAATGCATAATGGAGACACTGAGGATTTTCACTGCAGCACTACTAGGTCTTTCCACCAAATGTCTGGAAAAGATATGTGTTCATGAGTTGTGGTACTCACTTTCTATAGCGACAAATAACAGATTTTCCAGTGGCGTCCTTCATCACTGCCCCACTAACCAAATCAGCCCCAGTCTTAAAATGAAGTCCTCCTGCAAGAGTCTATCCCCCGGATAATATACCATTAAGGAGTGCAACACACATATGCACTCACACTGTCTCCATGCACTTAAATCCTGATCATCGTCAGACAAGCACAAATGCATGCGTCAGACATCTCGCTGTATCCAACCGTGCAAACCTCCAACGTCGACACAAATGCACCTGCAGCGGAAGTATCACTGACAGGCCAGCACATAGTTCGTCCAAAGTCATCCAAGACTGTATATATATATATATATATATATATATATATATATATATATATATATATATATATATATATATATATATATATATATATATATATATATATATATATGTATATATATATATATATATATGTGTGTGTGTGTGTGAAATACAAGTTGAGATATATTTTGTTAACTGAACGCTGTCTTGCAAACCATAATAACTTTCCATATAACATATTTCCTTTTTATTATTTTTTTTTTTAGAAAAGTGGTAGAGAAACTATCAGTATTTTTGGACAGGTCATTTGCCAAATAGTGTAGAAACGATATCGAAGGGTGGGCGGCTTATGTGAGAGCCAGGGAAAGGTCGAAAAGTCTTATTAAGCCGTCCTCAGGCCACGAATTGCCATCTCAGAAAGTAATTATGCAACCGATAATACAAGGAAAGGGGAAATTATATACTGTATCTGTTTGTGACAAACTAAGGTGGATTTATAACATCGAAGATCTAGGTAATTCCGACGTGTAGAACTTCGCTAGTTGTATTGCACATCGTAGCATAGAGGGGTGATTACATTTTTTTAATTTATAAAGCGCTCTTGGCTTTTTGGTAAGAGACAAGGGAATACAAAATAGCGTAACCAGTGTTACAAAATAACAGTTGTTGATAGAGTGTCATCTCCCTAGTAAGAAACGAAACTAACACTTAAAAAGTAAACATCATTGTAGTTTTTATCAAACTGAAGGCTGAAAATCTTAAAAGATTGTACTTTTTTTTATATGTCATCATCAATAACAAATTTTTTATCATGAGTACCCAATGAGTACTCAAGACATTCAAAGGCCTTGATTTTGCAATATAAATACTTTGCATTTGATTTGTAATCCGTTTTAGATCATGAAAGTTAAATTAATGATTCATAGAAATGCTTACAGATGCAATGAAACACTCGTGTAAGTAGGAAGGAGAGTGCGTGATTCCAGTTTCGATCAATTTTTTGAGAACTGTATTTTGCAATGGAGTGAGTAACCCCTGCGACTTAGGTGATTTCCGCTGATAATCATCATTCTCGCGAAGGTCACAATAACTTTTTATAGCTTTTAGATTATCCCTCTGGCAACAGAAATGACATCTGCTCGCCGTTTCTTGCAGTGCAAATATGATTTTTAGTTGAAGTGATGAGGTCATTTCACGAAGTACCCTGAACCACCCACTCGGTAAAATTTGGATGGAAATTCTTTATCACGTATCCAAAGAGTCCGCTGGCAATGCTATGTGTTCAATAGAAGTTTCAGCCCAACATATCATTTTACTACCAATGAGGAATTCTTGTCACAAGAAACAAAGGAAATATTGTACTATAACATGTTACAAAATATAATTTTCATGTAAAACGGACTCTAAAATATTTAAGTTGTCATATTTTCCAAGGAAAAGGAATTTCCTCATGTGTGTTCCATTAATGGCCCTAACAATTGACTAGTGAACGCGCACCATTGGCTTATATTCCTTAGAGAACTAGCTTCCAGTCATATTACCAAAATTATTTAATTACTAATTAGAATTAAAACAAGCAGGAAGTTGGGCGAAACATGATGAGTTTTCGATCAGATGATTTTTATGGCAGTTAGATTTTGCGAATAGATGGGAAGCTATTATTATTATTATTATTATTATTATTATTATTATTATTATTATTATTATTATTATTATTATTATTATTATTATTATTATTATTATTATTATTATTATTATTCAGAAGATAAACATTGTTCATATGGTACAAGCCCACAGGGGCCACTGATTTGAAATTCAAGCTTCCAAAGAATATAGTGTTCATTAGAAAGAAGCAGGAGGTCGTAAAGGGAAATAAAGAAAAAATAGATCCCACTTATTAAAAAGAAAAAATAATAAATTAACAAATTAATAAACAGATAAAAACGTAAGTAAATTATTA
Source organism: Macrobrachium rosenbergii (assembly GCF_040412425.1). Lineage (NCBI taxonomy): Eukaryota > Metazoa > Arthropoda > Malacostraca > Decapoda > Palaemonidae > Macrobrachium > Macrobrachium rosenbergii. The sequence goes on along the minus strand of NC_089751.1, from coordinate 27,651,469 downwards.
AAATAGAAGGAGAATTGTGTTAACATAATAATGCATTGCATCTTCGCTTGAACTTTTGAAGTTCCAATTGCACGACATCCTCAGGGAGAATGTTCCAAAGTCCAGCGTAACGGGTTGAGAAATAAAGAACCTCTGGATCTGAAAAGTTCACCAGCGAGGCATCTTTACTGCATATTAGTGCAGTTGTTCAGTAAATCTGGTTGCTCTCGGCAAGAAAAGGGGATCAGGGATAAATTGCAAATGTGAAAGATCTCTGTTAAAATACAACTTATGGCACATTGACAAACAAGAACCCGTCCGTCGATGGTCCAAGTTATAGCTGCTAATATTAGGAAGTAGAAACCTACCACCACGAACCACTCTATCTCAAAAAGATAAATCTCTGGCAGAAGCAGACATCCACACCGGAGAACAGTATTCTAGTAAAGGAAGGACAAATGACGTAAACCAGGTTGCATTAATTTTATCATTGCTCATAGATTCACAATTTCGTGAAAAACAATCTGTGTAATAAAAATCTGCAATTATACAGTAAATATATTACTGTGTAAAATAAACCAAAGACTTTCGAACACTTGAACGGTGTTCCTCATCAGTGCTGACGTTAAAATGTAAGTAAGGGTAGTTTTCTTAAGAATAGTTTTTTTAAAAAACTATTCTTAAGAAAACTACCCTTACTTACATTTTGACGTCAGCACTGATGAGGAACACCGTTCAGGTGTTCGAAAGTCTTTGGTTTATCTTACATAGTAATATATTTATTTACTATATAATTGTGGATTTTATCATTGTTATAAATTTATGAGGCCTGACGAACATAACTGAATATTTCTCAAAAGTAAGATGTGAGTCAAAAGTTACACCTAGGATGGGGTGGAAAATCTGTACGGGATCTGCTCATCAACAATGTTTTCGTTTTACTGTAGATCAGCCTCATACACCACCGACCACACCATTCAATAATTGGCTGCATGTTCCGGTTGAGACTAGGGGTAGCTTCATTTTTCTTAAGTGGGGACTACTATACCCACTAGTTTTGTTCGACTCTCCTACCCGGCTCATGAAGAGTTAGAGGAATTTATTTCTGGTGATAGAAATTCATTTCTCGCCATAATGTGGTTCGGATCCCACAATAAACTGTAGGTCCCGTTACTAGGTAACCAGTTGGTTCTTAGCCACGTAAAATAAATCTAATCCTTCGGGCCAGCCCTAGGAGAGCCATTAATCAGCTCAAGTGGTCTGATTAAACTAAGATAACTTATCTAGTTTTGCATCATCGGTTTACTAAACAATCTTGTGTTCGAGGCCAACAACCATATCACTTGCATACATTAAAAATAACGGTGGACCAAGAACGCTACCCTGTGGAACTCCAGGCACAATTGTTCTTGGTTTGCTAAAGATCCCTTCGACAGCAACTCGTTGCTGCCTACCTGAAAGGAAATCTTAAAATAAACCTAAAACATATCCACGCACTGAAAGATTCTGAAGTTTATATATGAGTGCCTGGTGATTTACAAAATCGAAATCAGCACTAAAATATATTTGAATTACTCTATACTCAAACCCCTTCTCAAGGTTCTCTTGCAAATGGCATGTTAAATCTAAAAGAGCATCGCAGGTACTTAACTCCTTCCTATATGCATATTGACTATCAACAAACAATCCTTTAGATTCCACATACTAATATAGTGGCTTAAAAATAAGTTTTTCAGCAACTTTGGAGAGCGCAGGGAGAATAGAGCTTGGTCTGTAATTACTGCAGTCTGCAGGTATGCCATTCTTTGGAATAGGCGCTGTATTGCTAAGCTTGCTCTCATCCGCAAAGATACTACGTCGACCTAAAAATCTATAGAATCTACAAATCTTGGGAGACAACACATTGGAAACCTATTTGAAAAACAAAAGGAAAAACTCATCAGGATCTTCTCCACCCCAGCTATGAAGATTATCCAGAATTTCCTTAACATCCCTAGGGCGAAATGCAAAAATTGTCAGAATTATTTACGAACAAAAGCAGCATCAACTCGTTTTTGCCAGCGCCGACAAATAACCAATGTAAAGAATGCGCGAAACAAATCACGCTCCAGGCGATACCAAAAAACAAAACTACGAGTTCTATGATGCCGTCATCGGATTTACCCTGAATTCAGCTGAAACGCGATCAATAGAATGGTGCGCTTTCGCCACCATGGTTGGAATGGCTGCCTCTCTCTCTCTCTCTCTCTCTCTCTCTCTCTCTCTCTCTCTCTCTCTCTCTCTCTCTCCCGGTCTTGTTTGTGAAATATTCTAATATCCAGCGATATTTACCATAACCTTCAGCATCCTTTGCATAAGAATTCTACTCAAAAAAAATATTGGAGTTTTTTTCAGTATTTCTAACTCCGAAATTTCTAAATCCAATCCCATAAAAATAATTGCTGAATTAGAAGACTGAAGGGGAAGTCTCCCTCTGGAACTGGCAAATATAAATTGAATGGTTTATGGATTATTATAATCAGAGAGAAATATTTCACCCCTCAACAATGTTATTTTTTGTTTTGTTTTGTTACAATGATTGCATTATTTTTGAAAATGGGATTACTGACGGCAAAATATGAACGTAAAGAATCACGATTTTCGACTATAACCGAGTATGAGTTGATCTTTAGATAATTTAGGTTGCGTTTGTTCTCATCACATATTTTAAGATGCAATAGAGTCATTTAGTGTTCTTACCCCTAGTTGTAGATAGCTTGTCTAATGCTGTATACGTGAATAACTTCACAGAGACCTGTGCAATTTTCTGGTTTTCCTGTGATATCACCTAAGCGTTATGTTTTTCAAGGTTCAGTTTCCCAGATACTTCTAAGCTTTACATGTTTTCAGCGTCTCATTACACGTGAGACGCTGGAAACATGTAAGCTTAGAAGTATCTGGGAAACTGAACCTTGAAAAACATAACACTTAGCTGATATCACAGGAAAACCAGAAAATTGCACAGGTCTCTGTGAAGTTATTCACGTATACAGCATTAGACAAGCCATCTACAACTGGGAAGTAGAATACTAAATGAAACGTTCCATTCCAAAATGGTGACTCTATTGCATCTTAAAACATGTGATGAGGACAAACGCAACCTAAATTATCTAGAGATCAACTTATACTCGGTTCATATTTTGCCGTCGATAATTTCGTTTCAAAAAGTTTTCTGTTATCATGTCTGTCACTCAATTCAACGAAAGATTTTGCAGTACATCTGTTCTGTGGCCTACACCTTTCGATTTAACAACTTTACGTCGGAAATTAAAGCACAGTCTTAATAACACCATTTTTTACTTTTAACTTTTAGTCAAGGGCTTCACCAAAATGCAAAATATCGTTTTTTATCTGTAACAAATGACTCGGAAAAATAAAATAAAAAAATTATCCCAACTCAATCCGAATATTCAATACTTTTTCATCGTTTATTTCAGGACTGCGACTTTGATGGACATATGTCAGTTATGCAATAGTTTCTCGTACCCTATTATGTACGTCCTTATAAAAATTACGTTTTTTTTTTGTGGGGGGCGAGCTTTTTACAAAATATTACAAAAGTTATGAGGTAGTTAATGCTTAATTTCTTACCAATGTAAGATTATGAATATTTCAAAAGGTGAAGTAAAAAACTTGTGTGAAAAATACGCGAAACATTTTTATTGTAGTAGGGGAATGAGATTTAAAAGTGCAACCGTGAAAAAAATTGTATTAATATTTGAAAAAATTTCTCTGGGCTGCAGAAGGGTATTCAACGGGAAATAAAATGTGAGAATTGATAAAATCTGCATCAGAATGCCAATAAAATGTAAAATTATTCCACGGATAAACTGGTCCTTCATTCTAAAAATATTAGATTAGAATAAAATATTAAACAATTTCACAAATTGATACCTGTCAGATAGTTACAAAAATATATATGTACACACACACACACGCAAACACACACACACACACACACACACACACACACACACATACATATACATATATATATATATATATATATATATATATATATATATATATATGTATATGTATATGTATATGTATATGTATATGTATATATATATATATATATATATATATATATATATATATATATATATATATATATATATATATATATATATATATATAATAATATTTGAATACTCCGGGTTTTTACGATTGAATGTAGGTGAATAAAATATCCATATGACTCATGCTGATGTAAAGTTACGTTTTAGGTTATTATGATTTAGTAAATCGTAAGGCTTTTGGGTGGATATGTTTCAAGCTTACTTCAAGATTTCCTTACAGGTAGGCAACAACGAGTTGCTGTTGATGGGATCTTTAGCGAACCAAAAGCTATCGTGTCTGGTGTTCCATAGGGTAGTGTTCTTTGTCGGCTGTCATTTTCAGTGTATACAAGTGATATGGTTGTTGGCCTGGAAAACAACATTAATATCAGTGTGCCGATAATGCAATACTTGTGACAAGGATCGATGTAGTGAATGATGTGGTTGGTGGCTGAACTACAGTAAAACGAAGACTGTCGGTTAGCAGATCTTGTACAGATTTTCCACCCCATCCTCCCACTCAGGTGGATGGGACTCTCCTTAATGGGTCTGGAACTTCAGCTGTTTTTGGGTGTAACTTTTAACTCACACCTTATTTATGATGAACATTTAGTTATTGTAGGTAAGGCCTCATAAATTTATAACAGTGATAAAATCAATGCAACCTGGTTTAGGTCATTTGTCCTTCCTTTATTAGAATACTGTTCTCCGGCGTGGATGTCTGCTTCTGCCAGAGATGTATCTCTTTTAGGTAGAGTGGTTCGTGGTGGTAGGTTTCTGTTTCCTAATATTAGCAGTTATGACTTGGACCATCGACGGATGGTCTCTTCTTTGACAATTTTTCATAAGGTATATTATAACAGGGACCTTTCACATTCGTAACTGATCCCTGATAACCTTTTTCCTGTCGAGAGCAAGCAGATTTGCTTAACAGCAGCACCAGTATGCAGTAAATGTGCCTCGCTGTCGAACTTCACAGTTCCAGAGGTCCTTTGTTCCTCACCCCGTTACGTTGGACTGTGGAACAGTTTCCCCGAGGATGTCGTGCAGTTGGAACTTCAAAAGTTCAAGCGAAGATGCAATGCTTTACTACCCTTATACAATTCTCCTTGCATTTTAATAATTTAGTTACATTTTTCATCTATTTATTGATTAGTTATTTTATATTTTCTTGTTGAACAAATGAAATCTCTTCTGACCGTATTTCCCTTTACCTCCTCTTACTTCTTTCTAATGAACATGTTTTTTGTAAGCTTGAATTTCAAGTCAGTGGTCCCTGTGGGCTTGTGTCATATGAATAGGGTTCATCCTCTGAATAATAATAATAATAATAATAATAATAATAATAATAATAATAATAATAATAATAATAATAATAATAATAATAATAATAATAATAATAATAATGTAAACGCTTCAAGATATACAGATATAAGCTGAAATCAACAATATTTATATTTTCAACTTAGTTAAGCTACCTCCCAATTTTAAAATTATAAGCATAACTAAACTGTTTTTTTCTTCATAATTAATCACAACTGTTTAAATTGTATGGTACAGAGTCACAGAAACGTCATTTACGACAGAATTCCAAGTTAATACGTGTTTCTCATGCATTTGAATATCCCCGATAATTTATATGCTACTTGTTGAAGTACCATACTTAGTTACTGTAACCTCTACGTAAGAAAATGATCGGAGGGAATTATTCCCCTAAAACGAAAAGAAAATTAACCTGGTACTTCTTCAGCCTATAAACCTTGAGGTTTCATGGTGCAGTGATAATCGAAGGCGAAATTTGATTCAGTGCAATGAAAAGTTCAATATCATTCTCATTCAAAAAATTATATAGAAACATATTAAGAATTTCGTTTTGAGCTGTAAGAGTAAAAGCAAAATTTTAAGTAAAGTTTCGTTCTAAAATTGTTTATTATACAAAGCGCTCAAATTTAACCAAAGAAAAAATAAAATTTATAAGACGAAATAAGCTTACTTGATATACGCGTTAGGACGTCATTGTCAACTATGACCTCTATCTGCAGAACATCGAAGTTTTATCTTTCTTTCTTTTAACTCTCTCATAATTGTGGTTTGTATATTTTACAAATGTTCTTACTTGTTCCTTAACACGAGACTGAGGGAGTTGTTCCCTGTTGGTTTTATTGCCTTTATCTTACGAAACCTGACTTCTTCCAAGGAGGAATACCACCCAATCTTTCCTGTCATCTCAATTGGCAAGACTTTTGGAGTCTTCCAGGAAACAAATGGCAGGCGATGACATTTCCTCTCACTGAGAGACTGTGTCGTCAAGGAGTCTCTTTCATGGAGTTGGAAGAAAATAAAAACACGATCACAAGAGGATTTGCTTTTCCTCCATTATGTTCTTTCTTCTCTTTTCCCCAAAAAGATACATTTGTAACACGTAACTCATTTTCTTTTCGTGTTTATTTTGGTGACATCTTTTTTAAAATCAAGTGTATGTCTCTCCATCTCTCTCTTTACAAACGTAAATCTGAAAAATACTTAATTTTCCAATTCAGGGAAGACATTCAAAGCAACTTTCCTTAAATGACTTTTTGTATATATATATATATATATATATATATATATATATATATATATATATATATATATATATATTTTTTTTTTTTTTTTTTTTTTTTTTTTTTTTTGTGACCCGTTTTTCACTTGCTTCAGCCATCCATAAAAAGTGGGTGGCGGTTTGGGGGATGAGGTGAAGATATAAAGAAGTTACAAATGAAAATTGTATTATGTAGGAGCCTTTATTTTTTCTTATCTTGGATTCCACCAGCTTGTTCCTACAAACAAGTAAAAAATGGGCCTAAGTTTCTTCGGCGCAATCGAGTTTACTACTGTACAGCCACTAGAGCGTGTAATCAAGGCCACCGAAAATTGGTCTATCTTTCGGTGGTCTCGTATAATGTTGTATGAGCCGAGGCCCATGAAACTTTAACCACGGCCCGGTGGTGGTCTATCCTATATCGTTGCCAGAAGCACGATTACGGCTAACTTTAACCTTAAATAAAATAAAAACTACTGGGGCTAGAGGTGTGCAATATGGTATGTTTGGTGATTGGAAGGTGGATAATCAACATACCAATTTGCAGCCCTCTAGCCTCAGTGGTTTTTAAGATCTGAGGGCGGACAGAAAAAGTGCGGACGGACAGACAAAGCCACAAAATAGTTTTCTTTTCAGAAACCTAAAACTCAGAGTACCTGAAACCAATATATCAAGCCGTTAATTAAGATAAAATTAAGTATAATTCAAGACGATAATGGTTGATTTTTAGACACGAACCAACAAGGCAGAGTTGACTCTTGGGAGGCTTCATTTCAGACCTCACTGAGATTTTAGCCTTCATAAGTATGAGCTCCTACTATACACAAAAGTCTAGTAGTCCATCCACTTCCAATTATTCGGTATCTCTGTGGCCCTAGTTTCTCTCTATCACCAAAACATCTGAAGAAGTTCTGTTCCATTTCTAGAAAACAAGTTATTCTCATTACGACATGGAAAAATTTTCAATATTTTTTTCTTTTCTGACCTATAAACGTTTACTCCTGAATTTTTTTACTTATTCATTCTTTCATTTATTTTAACTCTTAGTCTCAAGCTCCACAAAGAACTAGGATAAAATGTCGTTAGATATTTGTTCATGGATCAGTATTTTGCCAGACAGTTTAGCGAAAAAAAACCAACAAGCACACAAACACACGTCCAGACTGGCAATGTTTCCCTCTATTCATTATAAATCCCAGATTCACCTCTTTCATCCTTTCCTTCGCCGACATAAGAGAGAATTTTGTCTCATCAAAGACAAATTTCGTTTCAGAATTTCAAGTCAAAGAATGCGGAAATGAGTGAGACTCGGTAATGAGGCTCAAAGACAAGCAAAGGCCTTTCCTTCTAAGACAATGATATTTTCTTCGATGAGTCTGCGTAATTTGGCTCAAAATTACCAGCACTTTATTTGTAGAAAATGTAACATTTAGCTGGCAGCTTTATTTTGGCCGTAAGTCACTAATCACGATTGCCAGACTTTCTCTCTGTCTTCTTCTTTCTCTCTCTATATATGTGTGTGTGTACTCGTGTGTGTGTGTGTATATATATATATATATATATATATATATATATATATATATATATATATATATATATATATATATATATATATATATTGCTAAAAGGACCTCATTCAAACTGGATGGTATCTAATGGAGTGTTTATTCCGAAAAAGTTACAAGCTTTCTTGGACAAACAGTCCACATTTTCAAGTATTCTACTAATGCACAGAACAATTGTGTATGTGATAAAGTTGATATATATATATATATATATATATATATATATATATATATATATATATATATATATATATATATATATATATATATATAAAAGTAAAATGGATATGTTTGCGATAATGACTTGGAAAATGACGCCTTTGATAAGATATTCTACGATCCCCCTCAGGAATCATAAGGCTGGCGAAAATAATGAAGTAAATAGTGAGAGTAACGATGAAGTAAATGGGTTGATGAAAATATGTCTATAATAACACTTTCACGTGAAAAATCCTTTCCCTGTCCTCCGGGGCGCGTGATGTTATACTACTGTGTTTTTTCCTTGCTTTTTAAATTTCTTTTTCATCAAATGATAGTACTCTATTGCCAAATAAAACATAATAATGGGTAGCAAAAGATGATCCTCAAACACCTTCGATTTGTTAAGGCAAATATCAGAGCATACTTTGGTTCGTTCATTAGATTTTTGAAGAATGATATTGACATCAGAGGAAATGAAGGAGAATTAAACACAAACCAACAGATAGAGAGAGAGAGAGAGAGAGAGAGAGAGAGAGAGAGAGAGAGAGAGAGAGAGAGAGAGAGAGAGAGAATACTCAGTATTGGAAGAAAAATTATAGACACTTGATACTTCCAGTATCATGCTGAAATTAGAAAGACTAAAGCATTATATACACAACTTTCCAGTAAGTCAGACGCACACCCACGTTATCCTTTTTTTTAGATTTTTTCCACCCACAGCACATATATTATTCTCTAAGGGCGTTCAAGGACAACGATATACTTCGTATTCATGGACTATTTTACTATTTTATAGACATTTTATCTTCGTGTTTGCTTCATTTTCATCTTTTGGGAAAGACCAAATTCTTTAATTTCAAATCAGATGCATAAAGGGCTTTATACGAAAATAAAGGGAATAAGAAGAAATCCTCCTCAGATGATTTATATGCCTAAAGCAAACTGTAAAACTTTTGCTAAAAGATACCATTTCTGGTGGTGATTTATTTGATGTTCCCTTTACACAAAAGTTTTGGCTTCCAATTCCATATCTTTTCCAACAAACCAATACTATTTTGCTACTTCTCTCTTTCTAAGGCGTTATTTGTTTCCCGGTTTCCTTATCTGCCCGCTGGTGCCGCAGAGATTTTTGGTTTTTTCCGTAGCGACGAAACTTCCAATTTTTCCTCCAATTTTTTCCTAATCCTCAGGGGTTGAGAGTTATTGCTCCTAATACTACGTTTTGTTACTCAAAGTCAGTAATTTTTTCACTTAATTACAGGAACATTCTGATCTCCAACATATCATGAAATTTGAAATTCCACTATTTCATTTTTCGCAATTTTCATTCACCAGAAAATATTATTCCACGATAGTGATCATTCACTGACCGTGAATGATTTGTTTGCAGAATTTATGTGTTTCTCTGTATGGGAAGCAAACTTTTTGATAAATTTTCATTTATATGTGCTTATCATTAAAACTCTTTTAACGTTCATTACTCTCTCTCTCTCTCTCTCTCACAGATATCTGGTCATATCTACTAAACTTCCTTTTTTACCAAAAGGTTTCAAACTCGAACCCAAAGTCCTGCAAATTCCCCCCACTATTACTGCTCAACTCTGTGTTGCATTACAAATGTCACCCATTCCCAGTTCCTCATCACTTTTACTTTAAGTTTGAACCTGAGACTTATGATCCTTCACCAAAAGTAGTTTCCTTTAAATCTAATCTCTCATTTACATAAATTTATCATCAAATACCCCAGTAAATTAGGCGCATAGGACAGGGAAAATTTATCCCTTATTCTTTATATTTTATTCTAATAACCTCTCAAAACAAATCACATTAACCACAGGTTCAAGGATATATGCAGGAGAATTTAATCTCCGCTCAACTTGGTCTGCAATACGCAGTAAAAATCGATGTTCTTAGATTTTCCATACGACGGAAGATCACTACACTTTAAAACGGGCTATTTGCTCTTTGACATTAGGGATCAGACTTTGTCGATGGTTGTTTGGGAAATAGTTGAATCCAAAAGAAGAATTTTCATGACTAACGTAGTAAAAGTATTTGTATGAATTTGTACACATACAGGAAAACTGAAGCCATACTTGGTCATTGATTACATTTTTGAAGCAAAATTTAAGCTTATTTAAAAAGGACAGTCACCACATTGCCATTACGCATGTCTCTTGTTTCTCTGTTTGCCCAGACACTGGCTCTTTTCTCTCTTGTCTTACTTTTTCATCCAACAGAAGTCTCACATGGTGAGACATAAATTTTATTCTGCCTTATCCACTTGAACTATAATGTAAAATACTGTCAACCTGTGGCCACGGCAACTAAATAACTGTTACATGTGTGAAGTAGTTAGTGGGTTATTCTTTTATCCTAAGAACATCCACTGTATATTTTCATTGGAATACCGTCTACCTCTTGCTTGAAAGAATGCTATAAATAAATGAAAGTGTACTTAAGGCATATGGAAAACAAATTTCAATAGGTTTCAAAAAATAAAGTAATGAAAGAGTACTACAAAAAACCTTCATAATAAGGGTAAAACGGAAATCTAGTTAATTAAATATCCAGTTAAAATTTATAACAGAATAGGAATAGAACAAAGTATATATCAGTCTGCTCGTGCACCAAACTCATGGATCATCTTATGCAACCAGGTCTCTTTCCAAGTAATTAAGACAATGCCTCTAGTCAAGAGTAAAAGCATATTTGTTTCAAAGTTTACTCTCCCTTTTGATCCATTGAACGGAGCGTTTACCTGAACCAATACTTAAAGGAGACGAATGCTTAATTAATCAGACCCGAGCCTTTCCCTTATCCCTTGCTTTTAACGAGGCAGCCATGAACCCATTCCTTGTTTCTTGAGTCTTCCATTGTAGGCTACTTGGCTGAAGTGAGTCTCTCTTACTCTTTTGGGAAGGCAGTTCTTCAACTTGTAAGGTTCAGTATTTATTCGTATCCATCTTAATTTTTATATATATAACTTTTCAAATAATTCAGTATGTAACCACTGCCATACTTTGTCTGTCTGTTACCAGCAATAAGGAAATTTTATAAAGAACTGCCACGCTCATAACTCGACCTTCGGGGGTTTATAAAAATAGTTTCGAATATCTCATAAAGATTCACGTTTCTTGTTAAATTTAAAATTAAAATCGTATTGAAATATTCTTATATAATTTGAGTGAGAAAGGAATGTTATAATTAGAAACAGCAATATAATATATCACATACAGTTGATTTACTGTTCAAAAACTTAGCTTCATTATGTGTAAAATTAACCTCCTATTTGTCATAATCTCTCCATTTGATAAGTTCCGTTTCTTTGAATTTCTTTTCGGAGGACGATATTAAAACAAGTAAAAAATGTTCAGAAGTTTCTTCGGCGCAATCGAGTTTCCTGTACAGAGTATAATGCTGTATGAAACTCTCAGCCACGGACCATAAAACTCTCATCCGCGGCCCATGAAACTTTCAGCCACGGCCCGGTGGTGGCCTGTGTTGTTTGCACCCATAGCGGTGCCAGACACACGATCATGGTTAACTTTAACTTTAAATAAAATGAAAGCTACTGAGGCTAGAGGGCTGGAATTTGGTGTGTTTGATGATTGGAGGGTGGAAGATTAACATACCAATTTGCAGCCCTCTAGCCTCTGTAGTTTTTAAGATCTGAGGGCAGACAGAAAAAGTGCGGACGGACAGACAAATAGCCATCTCAATAGTTTTCTTTTACAGAAAACTAAAAGTAATAAAACTGAATCGCTAACTTGCAATTTCAGACAGTAACAGCTAAAAATAGCTTCGGTGTTTGTCTCTCAGTGCAGACTGTCAGCCAAGTCGATAGGTGTCTCTAATGTCCCTAAATAGAAAAATCAGCTTTACTGTGTTTTAAGAAGTGATTCAGAAAACCAGTCTCCTATAGCAACCATTGAATGACAAAGCTAACGGGTATCATATTTGCAGAGCATTAGAAAATAACGTCAGACTAGTTCTTAGAATTAGAAATATGATGAAGATCAAGAATATAAGCTGAACAGACTAGTTCTCAGAATTAGAAATATGACGAAGATCAAGAATATAAATATGATTCAAGAATATAAGCTGTAGTTCTTAAGTTTCAAGAATGTATATTTTTCGTAAGTCGTGGATATTTTTAATGTCGTTCTGCCATTCCGTAATATGTTTGCACAGATCTTTAGACTGCTGTTGACTAAACGAAATGCAGGAAAGCTAAAAATTAAAATCTAATCACTATTGGTATTTAAACTTGGATACTTCAGTTGAATGAATTTTGTAGAAGGCTGTATAAAGATTGAAGTGAATGAAAGGAACTAACTTCATGTCTTTTGACTCTTCTAATAATGCCAACCGATAAAACCAAATTCATTTCTCTTTCACTTATAATTCGTGAGTTTTGGCAAGATGCGAGAAACAAATTGATTAAAGATGATTTCAGTACCTTTTAATTCTGATAAAATTAAGGTATTTTTCCTGATTGTGTACATTTCCTCCTTACAACGATAACCTAAACTGTAATCAGATTTTAATGTAAATTAGTTTGATTTTATTGTCGATTTAAATAACTTACGTATTCCCAGAGACTTTATACCAAAACATAAATTTCAATGAAGTTCCCTCGTGGAGTCCAAGGATTTGTGAATCTGCAGTGCATTGACAACACAAGCGTTCCGTGCGAGGGTTATGTTTCATTATTTAACTCAAAACCTGAATAAGAATTAATTAAATATACAGCTATTTTCAAGGGCCAAACTTGTCCTCTTCATTTCATTACATTTAAGACTGAAACGAATTTTCCAACACCAAAAATTCCAGATTCGCTATATTACACGACACGGCAAGCAAGATTTAATGGTGAGCCGGGCCTCCGAGAGCATGATTAATAATTGTGTGGTTGGAACTGATGAGAGGAGTTTGAGAATAATAAAGGTTGCGTATGAAATTTGGATTGGCTGGCTGCTACCAATTTTACTCGGTTAACTGGTTACGTTGAAGTTAAACTGTATTAGTTGTTAAGATAATTTGTTAACGAAGGAGGTTAAATAGTGAGCAAAAATAATACCCTGAAGGTAACCTGTAATGCCCTGAAGGTAACAGGCAGTATCCTGAATTTTCTTCATTTGTGCTAAAATTGTAACAAACACTTATCATATAATTCCTCTTGGCAATTGTTCCCATGGAAATGAATAAAATATAGAAATAAGGATGGTATTCTTTGTAATTTTCTTCATTTGTGCTTAAAATTGCAAGTGTTAAAGTGTATTATTTGGACTGTATTAGAAAAATGTTCAAGAATGACCTAAAAGATAAAAAATCACAGACTTAAACATTTATCATATATATTTTCTATACAATTCCTCTTTTTTGTAAAAATGTTCCCAAAAAAGTTGTTATTGTTTACAAAAAAGAGAATTAATTGTACTAAAAATTTTAGGTACTAAACGGATTTTTTAAATGTGACTTAACGGTTTATAATATAGAAATATTTAATCCTGTTTTGTGTATGTGTTGGATTCCAACATATGTTTCATAATATATATATTTATATATAAACATATATTTCTTCATATATATATATATATATATATATATATATTCATCACTGTTCATTATATACATTATATAAATACACACACACACACACACATATACATATATATATATATATATATATATATATATATATATATATATATATATATATATATATATATAGATAGATAGATAGATAATATAACATAAAGCAGGACGTTCAGTACTTGAGGAAAAGATGATCTAATCATGAATGGAAGACCAATACCTGTACTGCGTCATTTTTCCCTCCATATTCCACCCCTGAGGACTTTTGTTTTTCTTCAATTCATTTTCTATAAATGCAACGCTCCCAGTCATTGCAAATAGGGTCTCGGTTTGGATTTTCGTCGCAATTCCTTGATGTCTTGTATACTTTTCTCCATCTGCCATCAGATATGTTTGAATAAAGGTTCTTTTATGTAATTTTATTTTTCAATAAAAGAAAATATAGATACAACATAACGTTCTAGATGATTTCCCTTTTTTTTAATAATATAACATTTTCTCCGGTATTAGATTTCACCATAAATAAAAGTAAAAAACAAACAAATGGACACTGAACACCCTTCACAAACACTGCTGTTTTCTTGTTATCGGCAAGTTCCAAGTAAAATGGGAGTAAAAAATATAAATTATATATATATATATATATATATATATATATATATATATATATATATATATATATATATATATATATATATATATATATATATATGTTTATATATAAATATAAATATATATTATATATAAATGTATATGTATGTATGTATGTATATATGTGTATTTATATGTATGTATATTTGTTTATATTTATTTATATAATTATATATATGTGTGTGAGTGCATATACAGTATATATATATTTTATATATATATATATATATATATATATATATATATATATATATATATATATAGATAGATAGATAGATAGATAGACAGGATGACATATATATATACGTTTATATATAAATCTAGATATGTAATATATGTGTACTATATATGTATATATACATATTTATATTTATAAATGTATACATATATATATATATATATATATATATATTTATTTATTTATTTATTTATATGTATATATATGTGTTTGTTTCTGTATGAACTAGAAGTTTAATGACTCTTCAGCCGTGAATTGTTCATATGTGCGTTGGCGCTTAGTTATTTTGGTAATAAATATCAAATACTACTGCTACCTAAAAATATCCCGAGTCAAGAATACTTGAAAAATCTTTTTTGATTATATTACTTTTCAGCTGTAAATGAAATTCGAGGAAGTACGTTAATTTTTTCCATTCTCAACAGAGCAGAGTGAGATTGTGTCTCAGTGCCTGAAAAGAAACATGGAGACTGTAGTTTTAAAGACTAACCTCATTAAATACTCTTTTATTTCACTGATATTCAAACAAATTTTGCACTCGCAAAAGTTAATTCTTGGTCTAAGTTTACCAGACTAAGTCAACCAGGCCTATTTCTACCAGTTTTTTAGTTTTATATAAAAGAAAACTATTGTGCTAGCTTTGGCTCTCCGTCCACACTTTTTCTGTCCGCCCTCAGCTCTTAAAAACTACTGAGGCTAGAGGGCTGCAAATTGGTGTGTTGATCATCCACCCTGTAATCATGAAACATGCCAAATTGCAGCCCTCTAGCCTCAGTAGTTTTTATTTGATTTAAGGTTAGCCACGGATCGTGCGTCTGGCACCGCTAAAGGTGCCAGCCGCCGACGCATCTTCACTTCACAGCATCTGGGAAGCAACTGAGCCTTCCAGGCCGTGGTTGTATTGAGAGTTTCATACTGCGGCACATCGAGAGTTTCATACAGCATTATATGCTGTATATAAAATATGATTGAGCCGAAGTTTCTTCGGCGCATTTTTTACTTGCTATTGGGGTAAACGGTGTTATTACAATGCATCAAAAGCAATACCTCATAGAAGGAGGAGCCTTCAGCCCAAATACCCTCGTTCCGGTCACTGTGAATCCCAGAGAGGAAAAAGTGTGCGTTTATGTTTAAGCATGTGAAAATCCAAGTTTTAAAAGAGGGAAAGTCGTGAGCGACAGAAAACCCAGGTATGGCCTGAGTTCTTAATTCCAGAGTTTGGAAGTCGGTCAGAAAGTCAGGGAAACTTCCATTCAAAGGAACACTTACTCTCTCGGGGTAACTGTTGGAACAAGTGCCCTGATGATTATCGTGAGGACCCTAATTATACGAGCTTACTTCCATACTTCAGTTAACCAAGAGGCTTTAATAGTTCTAAAAGAGAGACATAAAAGACTTGCGGGAGAAAGAACGAGTATTACAAGAAAAGACAGTTTTATGCTCCGTAGTTATTTAAAGTTTCTTAGGAGTCCACTGAATCACGGATGGACAAAAAGCCTGAAACACTCGGTATTGTGAGCGGCATTGGTATAAAAAAAGCGCTTTAAAAAACCCTGATTATGAGTTGATTTAGCAGCATTAGAACTTACTAAAAAATCTTTTTCAAGAATATTTGGTAATACGAACTCTATGATATCTCTAAGGTAAAGTAAATTAACCCGAATCTAGAAAAAAATTGATGATATGGGTGGGATATTTATAAAATGTCTCGAGTCCTTAAATGTGACTAACTGTGCAACCAATATCCAGATATGATCACAAGATAAGCTCTAGTAAGGGACGACGAGGCAAATTCACAACTGAGTGCAGGTAGTAATTGACACTGAGGAATATCGTATTATGATTTATCAGCAAAAAAAAAAAAAAAAAAAACATTGATTTAGGAGGGAATCGCCCAGGGAGAGATCGCTGACAGATACAAGTAAAATAACAGATGTGAAGACAGAGGCCTGAGGAGCACAACTAGAAAATGGAGAATGTTTTAGATAATGTCATGAAAAGCTAACTTAAGATGAGGGAAAAAGAATCATAAGAATCATAGAAATGAGTTTACAAACTGAAGATATAAAATCATAATCAAGAGCATGACTTAGCTCACAGCTCTATATACCTGACTTTTTCAAAGTCGTCAGGTTATGAAGGGCAATAGCAAAAGATTCTGCAAAATGTAAAAGCTTATTTGATTTCAGCAAGATAAGAGAGAAACTGAGACAATTGCCTTTTCTCTTTTGTGCCGCCTGAAGACAAACATCTTCCGAGAGTCGGAATAAGCACAAAATTTTATGAATGTCAAAGTATAATATACTTTAAGAGACGATCATTGTCTTGTGTATATTTCTCCCCTTTGATACAGTGTTCTTGTTGAGGTTCTTGAGTAAACAGCAATTCTCGCTCTTATTATGGAAAATTTATCAGTATTGTTAGTTTCATTTAGAAGATTATTTTTTCAGATGAATGTTAGTAAGATGTGAATTTTTATTGTTTTTTTGTTACGCATAAAAGTATTTAATAATGATTTTTGCTGAGGTTGTATCTAATCTGTTTTTCAAGTTGTTTCCAGACTGCCGAGTTGGCCAGAATTAGGTAGAATGGAATATAAAATTTAGGCCAAAGGCCAAGCTCTGTGACCCATGAAGTCAATCAGCTCTGAAAGGGAAATTGAGAGCAAAAAGCTTTGAAAGGTGTAGCAGGATGGAAACTTCTCAGTTGCTTCAAGAAACAGTTGTTAGTAGAGGGTGGAAGGTAAGATGGAAGAAAGAGAATGTGAACGGAGGTACAGTAAAACAAATGAAAGGGGTTGCAGCTAAGGGCCGAAGGGATGTGCACCGCGTGAGTTGCACCGACGGCGCTACCCCCTACGGGAGGCCAGAATTAGCTACCTTTGCCTAGTGGTACTCTAGAGAGTAGGCTTGTATATTCGAGCTGGAGCTGAGGGCAGTCATACTTGTAACCAGCAAGACAGAGACAGGTAGACACCAGCAGAAGAGACAGGCAGTTGATAGCCTATTCTCACATCCCTTTCCGCCATCTTGCAAAGAAAAGAACATAAAGCAGTGTTTAGAGGAATTTGTTTTAGCTGCAGGTAAGAGTGAAGACCCGTTTCCAAGAAGAAAGGAAGACTAAGTATAAAAAGAACCTCCCACAGACCACGTGTTCAGTCGTAGGTGAAGGCATATCTTGAGAAATACTGTAAACAAATTTTATATTTTATCTTTTATTTGATGTTTTAATCACAACACATTATCAAACCAAAAGGTCACTCCCACCATGACCTTTCATATAACATACTGTGACGATGAAAATGCACAGAATCCATCTCATATCTACTACATTCAGACAGGGACACAGACAGGTCCAAATGCTATTTCAGTCTTTAATGACTCAAGATCCTTTGCTCCTTTTGAGCTGGAGTCTGGTGTTCTATAACTTCTTACTGACCACGTAAATGATTTTACAATGTTTCAAGCTCCGTTTTTCTGAATTGTTGAACCCTATTCCTCCATTACCATGGATACAAAAGGATAAGGTGACCGAACATTCTGAAAGACTATGAACACTATTTCCTCAATATTTTTTTTTTTTTTTTTAGTTCTTTTGATTTTTTAGGCTGAGGTGAATGACATTCACAAGTCTATATACTTGGACGATTTCCAACTTTTCGTAGTTTTTAACATCAGTAACGATAGAAGATTTATGTACTTTTCTGCTGATTCATTATCATTTCTATTGTAAGTCAATATTTGATAAAAAAAAAACCTTTATTATTCCTTTTAGTCAGATTTCAAGCTGCCTGGGGATGTATACCTAAATTGGGAATTGCTCTCTTCTTGCATGAATACACCACTGATAGCTAGACAATTTTCTACGCTAACCTCCGTCGTGAAAGCAGGGACAGACGTCTCACAGAAGACAGATTCTAAATCATAAGGCTGCTGACCAAGATTTTGATGGTGACGTCTGTGTCATCTTCGTACTGAATAAAAAGGAAGTTTTGGATGTCTAGAAAACCCTTCGACTGCATCCATATACATAACACCAGACTCCAAAAAGTACCATTATAGTACCATTATTTTTATTGCCATTATCATTAGACAGCCATGTTTATCTTACGCGCATGTTCTTGGTGGGAATACAAGAATCGCCTTTATTTAGATGTCGTCTGTGTTTTTGTTTTACACGTCCTTGCGCTTTCAAAATCTCGAAAGTGGCTATAAACTGTGCCTTTGAGACACTTTTGTTTATAATAGTTAATATTGCCTAGTCAATCTTTTGTGTTACTCTTCTGGTTCTCAGCAATTATTTTTTGTTGTTCGGTATTTTAATCTCCTTCACCTCCAGTTGGTTTATAACAGAGGCCTAGTTCAATGGCTAGGGCAAGAAGGTCCTATTCAATTTTAATGCAACGTGCATAAAACGTTCACATGTA
>NC_089751.1:27602128-27631627 GCF_040412425.1 Macrobrachium rosenbergii | reverse complement strand
TATAATATCAGTTCAGCCATATCAGTTCAGCAGGTGTCTCCTCCTCCTACTCAGACTCTTATAGATAAAGTGGGATTAATAACAGATAGTTTATATTGGTTCAACTCTTAGTCAGACAGTCGTTGATGAGTCACGCAGTGGTCTCTCTCATATCAGTTCGGAGCCTTGGCACCTTTTACCATACTACATAATTTTTTTATATATGCATGTTATTTTCTTCAGCAAAAATATAATAATAAAATAAAAAATATAAAAAATAAAATAATAATAATAATAATAATAATAATAATAATAATAATTGAGGACGCCAAATGACACCCTTTCTTGAGGATGCCAGGACGCCAGGATGCCAAATGGCACCTTTTACCCTACTGAAAGGCCATTGAATTAAATATTCTTCACCCGTAAGAATAAGAATGAAATTTTACGTGGGCATGAAAAATACAGAAATATATTTTATTTCATTAGAGCCTTGCTTAAATTTTAGTTACTAGAAGTTTTACATGGTTGCCAAACTTTGGGAAATCCGAGGAAACGATTATCTACAAGAAGACTTTTGTTGATCCACTAAATTTAAGATTCGCGATAAAAATTTGTAGGAATTTCATTACTGTATTATGTTGCTTTCTATATCTGAAAGCTTGAGAAAGGCTTTTTTTTTTTTTTTTTTTTTTAGTTTGCTGAGACTATCATGATATTTCGCTTAGTTTACAGGGAATATTTTCGGTTGCTGCTAAAACATGGAAAGAATCCTCAGTGGAAAAGATGTTCGTTTTACCATTCTTCATTTATCAACAAATATTAATCTATCTTAAGAGCTCAGCAATCTTCAAGTTTTATTTTTTTATTCATGGCACAGGCACTGCTTCAACAAGAAATGAAAACGAAAATATATCAATAATTCTGCTTTGGCTTTCATTAACTATTGGCAGGGATGTAGGACACTTTTTTTAATGGATACACTTCTTTTTAGTTTTCTGCAAAAGAAATCTTTTAAGATGGCTATTTGTCTGTCCATCCGCACTTTATCTGTCCGCCCTCAGAGCTTAAAAACTACTGAGGCCAGAGGGCTGCAAATTGGTATGTTGATCATCCACCCTACAATCATCAAACATAAAAAATTGCAGCCCTCTAGCCTCTGTAGTTTTTATTTTATTTAAGGTTAAAGTTAGCCCTGATCGTGCGTCTGGCACTGCTATAGGTGCCAACAATAGAAGCCACCACCGGGCCGTGGCTGAAAGTTTCAAGGTCCGTGGCTGAGAGTTTCATACAACATTATACTCTGTACAGAAAACTCGATTGCGCGGAAGAAACCTCGGCGCATTTTTCACTTATTTTAATCAATGATTTGAGAATTATTTTAGATATAATATATACCTCTTCTTTACCTGACTGTGACCATGCTGCCTTTGGAGGAGGTCTCGACCTTGACTTCCTTTTAGACAATAGGCAATACAAAATAAAAAAAAAAAAAGAATAAAAAGATAAATGGTATTTGGCGGTGAGAAGAACCTGTTGATCTCGCATTAGCAAATCCACAAGAAACAGGTCGGCCGTGAAAATAAGAATCACTTAAGAGATGGCAGTTTTAAGCCGTTAGCAAAACACACCTTACTTAATTTCCTGGTTGAAAACAAGCTCTGCGATGAGATGAAGTGGGTTCTTAAGGTCATTTAATTTTCTGTTTGATCACTTTTGAACGGGAATCAAAGGAGATTTTATACATTTGATGCCATAATAATAATAATAATAATAATAATAATAATTATTATTATTATTAATAATAATAATAATAATTATTATTATTATTATTATTATTATTATTATTATTATATTATTGTGTAATAAAAATCCACAATTATAGTAAATATATTACTATGTAAAATAAACCATGGTTTATTTTACATAGTAATATATTTACTATATAATTGTGAATTTTTATTACACAGATTGTTTTTCACGAAATTGTGAATCTATTAACAATCATTATTATTATTATTATTATTATTATTATTATTATTATTATTATTATTATTATTATTATTATTATTCAGTAGATGAAACCTATTCATATAGAACAAGCCCACAGGGGCCATTTGTTTATGGCTCTCCTACACTCGAAACAGTTTCCGGGGATCAACGACCTCATTCAACGCGACATTTTTTGAGAGAGAGCACAGATTTAGGGCGGTACCAAACGCAACCCAGTGAGAAAAGCGTAAAGTCAGCGTTGCTGTGTAAGTCTGCAAAACACAAATCACACCCGAGAGGAAAATCGTTGCAGGGAAAGCGGTAGTGTCCTGAGGCAATGCCCTTGGGTAAACGTGGTGTTCGCACTCGTTGGTTAAGAGTGAAAACAAAGGTTTTGAATATGGGTACGTCTACGCCCTCTAGGAAACAGGATTCCGTAAGGAATGAAATTCGGAACATAATCGTAAAACAAACAGATATATAATTTAGATAGACCAAAGAAAGCATACTAAGAATGCCAAGGTATTATGTAAAAATCAACATACACTTTTATGCCGTTCCAAAAAAATTTTTCTTAAACTGTTACCACTAATAAAAACACTAATAATAACAATAATAATAATTACATGCATGCCATCATGCCTGGAAATAGATGACAGAGACAAACCTCCTCATTGAAGATTTGAACCTTACCTGTTATTTGTTATATATGCTAACACTAGTTCCGCTGAACTACACAGGAAGTAAAAGAAAAGGGACCCGATTTGCTACTGTATTTACATATATATATATATATATATATATATATATATACATACACACACACACACACACACACACACACACACACACACACATATATATATATATATATATATATATATATATATATATATATATATATATATATGTATATATATGCTTTGGAATCATAGCAGGTATTATGAGGGGAATTACATACTAGATTGTGTCCTTTCATTTTATGAGGTCAGTGGCGGAGTGGATTTAGTATTGGAATCGCAAATCACAGGTCAAAGATGCAAATCCCAAAGAGTAATAATAATAATAAACTATATTCCAAACAGAGACCACCAATTAAAGAGTTACGGCCAGTCAAGATCTTTTTGAATTCATGAATGATAATAAACACTTTTAAAATCACAATAGAAGGTAATAAATGGGAATTCAAGTACAATGAGCTTTTGTGAGAATTAGTGAGCAAAGTTTGTTAAGAACTTGAGAGAGGAGGCAAAATATGCAAGCTTCCTAAGTTTTTTTTAGATATCCTAGTCCTCAACTGTTATAAGATCTAATGAAGATTCTGAGGACCTAATACCTGTAATAATCAGAGTTTCTGAAGTCTTCAGGAAAAAAAAAGAACAGTGACATAACTGTGTACTACGAACTGGCACAAGTCGTTGGAAGTCAAGTTAAAGTACATGTACAATGAGAAAATGATTATCACATCATAAAAAAATACGAGTTTTGCTTTTAAATGTAGCCTATATGTGAGTACTGTAGACCCCACGTGGTAGGCCTACCATGCGGAGGCCACGCGGTTGAGAGAAACATTCACGTGATAATGTTTTATGTAAATATCTCCAACATTGTTATCGCCAACTTTCATGTACTACCATCATTCTGTACATTATGCCAGCTATTCAACCGCGTATATCTATTTTATATTCAAATATTTTACATCTATGCATCTGGCATTTTGCATCGGTGAAGAAACACAGATGCCCAGAGCTGATCCCCTTTCTCTATCTGTCGAGAGGTCGGGACTACTTTTCGGCTCGCACGAGCCGTTGACCTTTATGAATTTTGAATGAATAAATTAGTAAGTTTCTGAGCTACACTTTCGTTTGTACCTCGCTCACAACCTAACATATTTCATCAAAACAAGATAATTTCGGACACAGACTAAATTTCACCTCCGACATTGAAAATAGCTCATGGTACAAAGTATTTTGGAGCAGTGACCATCAACACCCATCGCGCATACTGACTAAAGTTTAATCATTCTTATTAAAACTTAATTTTAAACCGACCAACGGATTCAAAATGTACCAAGGTACAGAATATTTCAAACAATAGGTTGATATTAAATATTGGGGTAAGCTTACTCCTACGTGCCAAACTCCACCAAAATTAGAAATCATAGAGAAAATAAAAGATAATAATAATGTACTGCCAACAATGAATATATAAATAAATGCTACGAATGAAAATAATCCAACTCAGAAAGAAAACAAAAACCATATTCGCAGCCACGTAATATTGCGCAAAAACATCGGCTGGCAACATTTTCAATTATGACGTAAACGCAAAGCGTCCCGTCATATGAAATGATTATGACAAATTTAAGTCCATTATGAGGCAGCCGATCATTAATTCGAACTGTGAAATTTGACCATGAAAAATGCGACCATTTCTATTTTTGCTGTTGAAAATTGCAAGAAAGACGCAATAAATGACATCAATATCAAATTGATGATGAATAGGTAGAAACGAATAAAGACTAAACACACACCCACACACACGTACGCACGCACACACATGTATGCACGCACACATAAAGGGTAATAAAGGAAAAATCAACAAGTAAACACTAAATTTTGACTAACTACTTCATCCCAGATCACTGATGAAAACGGACAGTAGGTAGGTGAACAGAGTATTTGTGTGAAGTAAACACATTAAGAACAACGAATATGGCACGATTAGAAGTGGGGATTAATCCACCATCTGACTGGAAGTGGGGATTAATTCACCATTTCTAATGAAGCCATATAACGAAAGGGGTCAGAACGACGTTCTGTCTTAGCCACTGTTGGCTTGCAAAGTGGCTGACTCTGGTGGAAGGGTCTACTGAAACCTTTCAGAACAGGTCGTAAATTAATTCGTCTGAGTAAGTCGGAGTTTCAGTGCTCCCTGACAGATTTATAATCTCAGTTTGATTCGTGAAGTTAAATTCAAGATTTGTCCAACAAGTGTGCGGACAACTACTCTCGTAAAACAAATCGGACTTAATTCACTTCACGCTAAGATCAGAATCCCCCAGAATTATGAAGGAAAATCCCCGAACTTACTGAACCACACCTCGCAAATTACATCTTGCACGTTTCAGTAATAGTCAGAGATGGCTCTACCGGTCTACCCTATATGAATATTATTAGAATTATAAATTGCATGATTCTTAATAAACATTAATTAGCTCGTTCTTCGGACGATTTTGAAGCCCAAAATACACGGGGTGGGATTTGAGATATTTAGCAACTTTTTTGACACTTTCAGCGAGATACGGTTGTTCCTAAATATACGGGAATGTTTGCACTCTGATTACTGTCATTATTAACAAAAAGAAAAACTACCAGCACAAACAATAATCCGTTAATGACGAAGATCTGGGCTGGCTGCCATTTCCAAATAGAAATTCAATACACAAATGCCAGATGTACGGAGGACTTGCATTGGGTAGCATGACTCTCGTCGCTCCTATGTATATACAATCCTTAAGAAATATTAGTTAGCATTCTGGCAAAAGCTGGAATAACGATTTTTTTTAATAGGCACTGTCTAATAATCCGATTTTTTAAGTCGAGTGGTACATTTACAAACTCATATAGCGTGAGGATAGAATGAAATACTAAAAATTATTTATTTTGTTTATCCGTTATACAACCGACTACACCAATTTTGGACTTTTTTTTTCTGTAAACAAGGCTTCCTTTCATAATGGTGTACGTTGGACAAGGTAGAGACGGCAAATAATTAGCGACTGCAATCTGGACTGACGTTTAATGCGAGAATAACGAATTAAATTAATAAAAGTTCCAGAGTCCTCCCCAGTGAAGCACTGACTTCTCCGCTGTTGATTCATTAAGAAAATTGTATATTTGAATAATACCAAGTACGTATCTTCTGATCTGTAAGTTGCGAAGTTAATATTGGCGAAGGTTGGCATTAAACTCAGCTATGACGCTTTGCGAGCGCAGGTAACTGAATATTATACTCACATTTGCCCTAAAGGTTAGAGTTCAGAAGATCATTATTACAAAAAGAAATTAAATCACAGGCCATTATTGCTGAGCGCACGGGAAATTGTACATGTGAAATATATCCCTTCCAGAGAGAATAAAAGGAAAAGGACAAAGGTGATGAAAAAAACATCCTTGATAATATGAAGAGGCAGATTTATTTTTCTTATTTGCTGCGAAAAGTTATGCGTCCGCGCCGAAAAAAGAGAAACGACAAACCTACGCAGAACGCACTGCATCTGCATTTCAATTAAAAACTAAAGGCAATATGCATGAAGGCATTATCAAAGGGCGCTGCTAAGGATGGTTCAGAATATACGAAGGTTTCATTATCATGAAGAATTCGAACATTTAATACCACCTACGTGTTATTCAGAACTGGCAAATGCAGTTGTTGTTGAAGGTGACCTACTATGATATGCATTATCCATCATATTACTCTGGATGGGGCAATCTCTGGTCTGACGCACTGACACCTAATGAATAATCCACAGAACCCTGCTCCTGAATGCTCAGAAAGTAAAGTCATGATAACAGTCAGCTATACCATTGCTTTAATGGCACAAGTTTTCTTTTATATAGTTACTGATGAATATTAATTACTTAAAATCGAGAACTTACATACAGAATTATTAGTACTGAGTTTGCGCTGATATCAATATATATATATATATATATATATACATATATATGTGTGTAAATTATTATATATATATATATATATATATATATATATATAAATATATATATATATATATCAAAATAAGGGGAACCCCATACACCTGACACCTAAGTTTGAAGATTCACCAATCAGAGAACAAATTAAGCCAATCTTGGAAGCACTAGATCAGTTCGGACAAGTCTCGACCGAGATATGTCATCAGAGGTTTCTAGCACATATGCAATTAGGCACCAATAATACTATGACCATGCAGTCTTCGACTGAATTATGTATCTTTAAATGTTGAATAGGTTCATAACATTGGGATCATAACATTATTCGTGTTGACAAGCTCCTTTAATAATTTACCCACCTTCTCTATCTTGGCTGACACCTGAATGACCCAACTCCTGTCGTTGCTTTTTCCAAGAGTTTGGTATTATGTAAATATCCCTTTCACCTTTATTTGTATCTAACCTTCCAATAGCTATACCCAGTATCATGTGGTTCCTCTTTCCATTTCTGAGCTTCGCGCTCATTCCGGCTAAAACCAAGAGAGGTCATTAAAGCTGGACAGAATTCGGCATAAAATGTAGCAGTAAGGAAAAAGAGAGGTATTAAGAAGAGGAATAAGTGGAGGCGTGGATGACAAAGTTTTTCAACACACAAAGAGAGCGTTAAGAAACGGCCGAAGCGAAATAAAAGAACACAAGGGACCCACGTTGATAACTATTATCCTTTTGGGACACAGGCTGTATTACGAGCCGCAAAACTTTGACCTGACTTCTTTTTCCGCCTTTTACTCACTGCTAAGAACATGCAAGAATGTGTGTGTGTGTGTGTATGTGTGTGTGTTTGAGAGAGAGAGGGAGAGTATTCATGCGTAAGGATTACGTTCGCGAGGCCCTCATGTTTTGGTGATTTTGGCCTTCATGCCTGGTGTTTTTTTACTACTCTTCCCCCACCCAACGACAACCCGCAACAATCGACTAACCATTAAATATCTAACTCACTGCTTAGGGCCACTAATGTATCGTGGCTTTTCGGAGACTCGCTCGTTTGTCTCTTCTCGCGAGGTTCGATAATTGACCATTGGTCGTCATATTAACTGAAAAACTGTCCTTTTTGCGTCATCAACCGCATTAAGAACAAACTTTCCATTGATCATAAGATAATAGAGTGTAATACGGATCATCTTCGAAGCGTTCATTAAGAGGTCTGTTAATGACCGACAACGTGATTCGAGATATAATTATAGTCAGAATTCAGCGAATATTCATAGATAAAATCTAAAGAGGGAGCAAAAGAAAATATTACAACTGTAAAGACCGAATGAAGCACTAGAGAAATAAGCGGAGCAATTGATGAGGACATCCTTTAGCGACAAGATGAAAGTGCTTTTTACAAAAGAGGGTTAAGCGGAATTAAGGCATATAAGAGACCAATGTTGATACCATGATCCTTATGGATCACGAGGCATGACAGGAATAAAAAGCGTGTGATAAATTCATGTTATCTCCTTTTACGACAGTTTGTGCTTGCATGTGTGTATATACGTGTGTGTGTGTGTGTGTGTGTGAGAGAGAGAGAGAGAGAGAGAGAGAGAGAGAGAGAGAGAGAGAGAGAGAGACCCACAATAGGAGAATGTGTTAAGCTTAGAAGGTCTGATGTAGCGAGGTACCAGCACTTCCATCAATAACCCTTTCCAGCCCCCCCCCCTTTAGTCCCCTCCGACCATAGAGAGACCCCAAACAGAATCTCACTTCATCCCTGTCATCTTGTTGTCTGACAATCTCCATCATCTCCCTCAAACAGCTTCCGTATATGCGGCCGGTGGGTGTGAACTATTAGCGCCGGGGCGTAAAGCAGAGAAGACAAATGATATACACCTAGATTTCTCAATTTGTGTAGCTTGGGCTGCTACAGGGACGCTGTATTATTACGTAGACAAGTTCGTTTGTATCTTTGTTTTTTGGCAGGAAACTGGAAGGTGGAAGGATAAAGTTGGGAAAGAGGACAGACGGTATAAAGATTTTCTGGAGTCGTGGTTGCTCTTGTACATACTGAGTCCACTTGGTTTTCCTTCTCATTCGAGGATGGGGCGCGCACACACACACACACACACACACACACACTCGCTGACACATTTAAATTAACACACACACGCACATGCACACACACGCGCATATATATATATATATATATATATATATATATATATATATATATATAATATATGACCTATATATATGATTACATATGTTTATATATATATATATATATATATATATATATATATATATATATATATATATATATATATATATATATATATATATATATATATCTATGTATGTGTGTGTGTGTGTGTGTGTGTGTGTGTGTGTGTGCTCTTGCGCGTGTGTGTGTGTGTTTTTGTGTGTGTGCATGCATGTATGGATGTGTGTATATACATAAATATGCATGTATGTATGTATGTATATATATGAATATATGCATACGTACGTACGTACATACACACATACATGTTTTTCAGAGTTTAATATAGATCAAGGTTATACAGATAGTGACATGAGGAACTAAGAACAGTGATGAGAATGTCAATTTTGAAGTTAAGTCCGTTTCTTACCGATTTGATTTGATATATATATATATATATATATATATATATATATATATATATATATATATATATATATATATATATATATATATATATATATATATATATATGTGTGTGTGTGTGTGTATATATATATATATATATATATATATATATATATATATATATATATATATATATATATATATATATACTGTAGAATAACTGTGAAAAGAGGAAGTAATTATCAACAAGGTATCTGTCTAATTATGTAAATATTCGAAGTGAGGGCTTGTGGTGAATGGAAAATATCCTGAGGGCTAGTGGTAGATGGAAAATATCCCACGGCTTTCCGCACTTTGTTGTTCATCATTCATTGCTCTTTGTAATGACATCTTCGTACGGTATTGGAAGATCATTATTTAAATTTTTTACTTTATCCTCGTAAGGTATTAGAAGAACGCTATTTTAATTTTTTACTTTTTGTGAAGAAAAATTAAATGGCAGTCAGTATAGAGACAATAATGTAAAATGAAGAGACAACAGTTAGGATTAGTGATAATCGTGCAAGTGAAATTATTTTTTTTTTACTAGATTCTGAAGTTTTTCTCCACCTGCAATAATCGTCATACCAGCTGCATACATCATTCACTCCACACTTTTCTCATTTTACATACCTGGAAATATATCTTCCCCCAAACCCCCTTCCTTGATTTCTTCAGTCACTCCATTTACAATAATTTTTAGATAGTCATAAGACCTAAAGCACTTTTTATTGTAGTTACTCTCCCCCCCCTCTCTCTCTCTCTCTCTCTCTCTCTCTCTCTCTCTCTCTCTCTCTCTCTCTCTCTCTCTCTCTCTCTCTCTCTCTCTCTATATATATATATATATATATATATATATATATATATATACATACTGTACATATATATACTTCAACTACGCTTTTGGGGAATATATAAATATCACGGCTCCTCCAATTTTGCTTGCATTCCTCGTTTTTATCATCCGAAAGCAACCATTCCTGTCCGTTGAATTTTATACTAATTATTCTATGAATATATATATATATATATATATATATATATATATATATATATATATATATATATATATATATATATATATATATGTGTGTGTGTGTGTGTTATTTTGTCATACTGATACTAAGCTATTTAACTTTTTACTATAACCGGCTTATGGTACATTTCCACCGGGTTCAGTTTCCCGAGAAAGAAGGGGCTGTGGTAGGACTTGTTGGTAGCCCTGACTGGGGCTGAAGGTGTGTTTGCACTCAAGTTTTTGCCTGCCAACTTGACGAGAAAGAGGGACCGATTCCATATCAACCGAATACCAGTGGATTATGCCTAGTCTAAGCAGGGCATTAAATTATGCCATACCCTACGTCGAGCATGTAGTTTATTAAATTGCCAAATATCGTAAACAACTCTAAACATTTTTTTTTAACTAATCACGTTTTCGACAAACTAGTAACTGGGTTCAGCTTTGCTTGCGAGTGCGCTCTCTCTCTCTCTCTCTCTCTCTCTCTCTCTCTCTCTCTCTCTCTCTCTCTCTCTCTATATATATATATATATATATATATATATATATATATCATTACCATGCTTTATCATGCCTTATCATTACCATTACTATTATTACCGTTGCTGTCGTTCGGATATTAGTGTTCGGAATTAGTCTATGAATTGGCAACAAATGCTAATGACAATATTTTTTTCTCATGGTGGTTCAGCTACGGAGCCAAGGGTTGCTATTTTGTGGCCTGAGAGCTCTCCAATTAATGCAATAATTTATTCTAGGGAAAAAAAATTACGTTAAGGGTATTTTTAAGATGACATGATCACCAGATAGAATTTTAAGCATTATTTTCTCTCTCTCTCTCTCTCTCTCTCTCTCTCTCTCTCTCTCTTATACATGTGTGTATATGTGTATATACTATGTATATATATATATATATATATATATATATATATATATATATATATATATATATATATATATATATATATATATATATATATATTTATATTTACATATTTATATATATATATATATATATATATATATATATATATATATATATATATATATATACATGAACATAAATTAAATTTTATACAACATTTTAGCGACATGTTTCATCAATCGTCACGCAATGCCTCTGCACAATTATGATGTACCACTTAAAATTATTTTTTTTACTGCATAATTTAGATTGAAGCACATTTTTTATATCAAGATGAAGGATACTGTAAGGACTTTTAGGAGATAAACTGTAGAACCTAGAGTTCATAATTCCTCAAGGCCTCCTGAAACTCAGCTTGACCCGGACCAATACCATTATTTTAGGATTTAATCCTGAACGATTAGAAATTGACCGTGAGAATTTTATTGAAATAATTTAAAAAATATTAACCTTATGCTGCACTGATAGCAATACAAATAACCAGGAGACGAAAACAACCTTGTCCCGAACTCGTTAGCGGAGGGAATACACTCCAAGAGTCTTACCAACAAGGTCAGCTTACGTAATTTCTCAAAGGAAACCATTTTTGGTCATCGGCTATATTCTATAAGATCTTTTCCCTTTACGGAAAGTTAACTTATTTTTTGTAAATAAGTGACCACGACTGGGATGCCTACGAAATTAAGCATGGTCACAGAAAGTGAGTTATGTATGTCATAAGTTATCTATAAATAGTTAACATGATATAGACACCTTCAGTAGAGCCAAGTGTAGGAGGCGTTTCCCCATATGTTAGAGTAATACCCATTACGGATGAATAAGTCGATCGGATTCAGAAAGTCCAGGTGACATCTAAAGAGGAGACCCAACTTCACAGAAGCAGAATTCTATTCTTGTAGACAACCCACTGGTTAGTTCTACGCCCCGAAATACGTAAGCATGCAGGGGGCTGTATGTATTCCTAAAGTACTAAAAAATTATTTCAGAGATTGAATGGGTAACAGAGGAAGAGATGGGAACAGTTATCAACATTACTGAAGTTGAGATTCCGAAGACGGGAGGAAAGGATATGATAATGATTACTTTGCTCTTATTATTATTATTATTATTATTATTATTATTATTATTATTATTATTATTATTATTATTATTAAGAAGAAGAAGAAGAAGATGGTCCCTATTAATATGGAACAAGCCCCCGGGGGCCGTTGACTTGAAAGCCAAGCTTCCAAAGAGTATGGTGCCCATTTGAAAGAAGTAATACTTCGTATTTAACGATATCTTATAATTGTTCCTTCCTCTTGGTAGTATATAATAATGTGCTTGGTTTTTTAAATATATTCAACCTGGGGCAATAATGATTTAAGAAAATGTCATTTTACCTGCTGTTGTGGTTTCGTTCTATATTAAATGAGGTTTTAAGCATATTTTGACTTTAAAGGAGATGCTGGAATGATCTAAAAGTTTCAAAAATTTTACTTGATAGCGATTCGGAATTCTGCCGTCTCCAGCTCCTGGAAGGACGAGAAAAATCATTCGAGCACGCGGCCAAAGTTATGGCTCAGAAAAATGTAAATTTCAGTATCCAGAAACAAAATCTGAGATCTTTCGAGTCGTCTTCAGAGACAGGATGTTGTTGTTGTTGTTTATTAGCAAAAATCTGATTAAAATTAAGGTGAAGAGTTTACAAGGAATTCAGTGAACAAACTGTATGCTCATGAAAATATGGACTACAGCGCGAAGCAATATGAAGTCGTCGTTCTAGCCTTTGGAGATTTATAAAGCGGGAAATTTTTAATACTATCACATTTGGAACTAAGTTCTGCCCTCGAGACAAGCACGGAAAGGAATCAAGAGGTGAGGATGACCATGATGGAATAGAGACTTTTGAGAACTTTCACGAGAAGAAAAAGAGAGAGAGAGAGAGAGAGAGAGAGAGAGAGAGAGAGAGAGAGAGAGAGAGAGAGAGAGAGAGAGGAAATCCGGATTGCCAGAATTACCATTTGGATCAACAGATCGGTGAAATCTCACAGGAATAAAGAGGTATTGTCACCGTCTTCGAATACGTCCCTCTTCAATTCCTGGAGGCACGGGAGAAGCGATTCGCGCATGAGCCTGTGTAACACAAACTTCAGTCTCCAGGGATGAGTTCCAAGATCCTTCGAATTGTCTTCAGAAACAGGATTGTATTTATTCGAGAAGTTGAGTAAAATAAAGGGAAAGATTTACCAAATAATGACAGTGAACAATTGTACACATCTGATAATAAAGACCACATCCAGGGAGCGCTTTAGACAAGCAACTGTGTGTGTTAGGAAAGGAAAGCTGAAATGGCCTAAAAGCTTCGCAGTCTTCCTGGAAAGTGTTTCTGAATCCTTCGGTTCCCATCTCCTGAAAGGTCGAGAGAGAAGAGCCATTCGAGCATGCCCCCAGTGATATAGCTCAATAGAACTCCAACTTCGGAGTTCCCAGATGCAAGCTCCAAAATCCTTCGAGTCGCCTATGAATCCTTTGGAGATTTGATGTCATATTCGAATAGCAGGGGTAAAGGAACATCGTTGTATCATCATAGGACGAAAGTTCTCTCCAAATCAGGACGAAGTGGAAACAAGAGAGGAAGAAACGGCATCGGAAGTACGAAACCACAAGGATGAAGGACCCAAAGACATCCCAAGGAAGCCACCTATTAAGAACACATTACCAGGGGAAGGACCTCCTCAAAGGCTGCTTTCCTGGAGGGAGGCAGGTTTCCTGCCAGGCTGGGGAAGTGGGCCTGAGGAGGGCCTGAACCACAAGGCTGAGGGGCCCCAAGGGACCATAAGGAAGCCTTCCCTTGAAGGCACCTTGACTGGGGAAGATCCTCCTCAGAGGCT
The DNA here is from genome assembly GCF_040412425.1 of Macrobrachium rosenbergii. Lineage (NCBI taxonomy): Eukaryota > Metazoa > Arthropoda > Malacostraca > Decapoda > Palaemonidae > Macrobrachium > Macrobrachium rosenbergii. Next base: position 27,617,493 of record NC_089751.1, on the reverse strand, counting down.
GCTACCCTGGAGATAAGCAGGTTTCCTGTGAGGCTGGGGAAGCAGGCCTGAGGAGGGCCTGAACTACAAGGCTGAGGAGCCACAAGGTGCCCTAAGGATGCCATCCCTTCAAGGCACCCTTTGTCAGGGGAAGGACCTCCTCAGAGGCTGCTTCCCTAGAGGTAGGAAGGATTCCTGCCAGGCTGGGGAAGCAGGCCAGAGGAGGGCCTGAACCACAAGGCTGAGGGGCCACTAGGCACAAAAGGATGCCTTCCCCTGAAGTCACCCTTGTCTGGGGGAGATCCTCCTCAGAGACTACTTCCCTGGAGGTAGGCAGGATTCCTGCCAGGCTGGGGTTGCGGGCCTGGGGAGGGCCTGAACCACAAGGCTGAGGGGCCCCAAGGTGCCCTAAGGATGCCTTCCCATGAAGGGACCCTTGACTGGGGAAGATCCTTCTCAGAGGCTGCTTCCCTGGAGGCAGGAAGGATTCCTGCCAGGCTGGGGAAGCAGGCCAGAGGAGGGCCTGAACCACAAGGCTGAGGGGCCACTAGGCACCCAAGGATGCCTTCCCCTTAAGTCACCTTTGTCTAGGGGAGATCCTCCTCAGAGGCTGCTTCCCTGGAGGTAGGCAGGATTCCTGCCAGGCTGGGGTTGTGGGCCTGAGGAGGGCCTGAAAAACAAGGCTGAGGGGCCCCACGGTGCGCTAAGGATACCTTCCCCCTTGACTGGGGAAGATTCTCCTCTGAGGCTGCTTCCCTGGAGGTAGGCAGGTTTCCTGCCAGGCTGGGGAAGCGGGCCTGGGGAGGACCTGAACCACAAGGCTGAGGGGCCCCAGGGTGCCCTAAGGATGCCTTCTCCTGAAGGGACCTTTGACAGGGGAAGATCCTCCTCAGAGGCTACTTCCCTGGAGGTAGGCAGGTTTCCTGCCAGGCTGGGGAAGCAGGCCTGGGAAGGGCCTGAACCACAAAGCTGAGGGGTCCCTAAGGTGCCCTAAGGATGCCTTCCCCTGAGGGTACCCTTGACTGGAGAAGATCCTTCTCAGAGGCTGCTTCCCTGGAGGTAGGAAGGATTCCTGCCAGGCTGGGGAAGCAGGCCTGAGGAGGGCCTGAACCACAAGGCTGAGGGGCCACTAGGCACCCAAGGATGCCTTCCCCTTAAGTCACCTTTGTCTGGGGGAGATCCTCCTCAGAGGCTGCTTCCCTGGAGGTAGGCAGGATTCCTGCCAGGCTGGGGTTGTGGGCCTGGGGAGGGCCTGAACCACAAGGCTGAGGGGCCCCACGGTGCGCTATGGATACCTTCCCTGAAGGGACCCTTGACTGGGGAAGATTCTCCTCTGAGGCTGCTTCCCTGGAGGTAGGCAGGTTTCCTGCCAGGCTGGGGAAGCGGGCCTGGGGAGGACCTGAACCACAAGGCTGAGGGGCCCCAAGGTGCCCTAAGGATGCCTTCTCCTGAAGGGACCTTGGACAGGGGAAGATCCTCCTCAGAGGCTACTTCCCTGGAGGTAGGCAGGTTTCCTGCCAGGCTGGGGAAGCAGGCCTGGGAAGGGCCTGAACCACAAGGCTGAGGGGTCCCTAAGGTGCCCTAAGGATGCCTTCCCCTGAAGGTACCCTTGACTGGGGAAGGTCCTCCTCAGAGGCTGCTTCCCTGGAGGTAGGCAGGTTTCCTGCCAGGCTGGGGAAGTGGGCCTGGGGAGGGCCTGAACCACAAGGCTGAGGGGCCCCAAGGTGACCTAAGGATGCCTTCTCCTGAAGGCATCTTTGACTGGGAAAGATCCTCCTCAGAGGCTGCTTCCCTGGAGGTAGGTAGGTTTTCTGCCAGGCTGGGGAAGCGAGACTGAGGAGGGCCTGAGCCACAAGGCTGAGGAGTCCTCAAGGTGCCCTAAGGAAGCCTAACCTTGAAGGCACCCTTGACTGGGGAAGACCCTCCTCAGAGGCTGCTTCCCTGGAGGTAGGCAGGTTTTCTGCCAGGCTGGGGAAGCGGGACTGAGGAGGGCCTGAACCACAAGGCTGAGGGGTCCCTAAGGTGCCCTAAGATAGCCTTCCCTTGAAGGCACCCTTGACTGGGGAAGATCCTCCTCTGAAGCTGCTTCCCTGGAGGTAGGCAGGTTTTCTGCCAGGCTGGGGAAGCGGGACTGAGGAGGGCCTGAACCACAAGGCTAAGGGGTCCCTAAGGTGCCCTAAGATAGCCTTCCCTTGAAGGCACCCTTGACTGCTAAGACCCTCCTCAAAAGCTGCTTCCCTGGAAGTAGGCAGGCTTCCTGCCAGGCTGGGGAAGCGGGCCTGAGGAAGGCCTGAACCACAAGGATGAGGGCCCCAGGGAGCCCTAAGGAAGCCACCCTTGACTGGGGAAGATCCTCCTCAAAGGATGCTTTCCTGGAAGTAGGCAGGATTCCTGCCAGGCTGGGGAAGTGGGCCTGAGGAGGGCCTGAAACATGAGGCTGAGGGGGTCCCAAGGCACCCTAAGGATGCCTTCCCTTGAAGGCACCCTTGACTGGGGAAGATACTCCTCAGAGGCTGTTTCTCCTGGAGGGTGGCAGGTTTCCTGTCAGGCTGGGGAAGTGGGCCTGGGGAGGACCTGAACCACAAGGGTTAGATGACCCAACGCACGTTAGGGGAACCTTCTGTTAAGGGTACCTTGGTCAGGGAAGGACCTCCTCAGAGGCTGTTTTCTTGAAGGAAGGCAGGTTTCCTGCCAGGCTGGGGATGCAGACCTGGGGAGGACCTGAACCACCAGGGTAAGGGGACCCTAGGTGCCCTAGGGGCCTAGTGGAACCAGTCCTTAAGGGTAACCTTTGTCAGGGGAAGGACATCCTCAGAAGTTACTTCCCTGGAGGAAGGAAGGTTCCTGCCAGGCTGGGGAAGTGGGCCTAGGGAGGACCTGAACTGCAAGGGTGAGGGGACCCAAGGCACCCTAGGGGCCTAGGGAACCACTCCTTAACACCTTTGTCAGGGGAAGGACCTCCTCAGAGGCCGCTTCCCTAGAGAGAGGTAGGTTTACTGCCAGGCTGGGGATATAGGCCTGGGAAGGGCCTGAACCACATGGGTGAGGGGACCCAAGGCACCCTAGGGGCCTAGGGAAACCACTCCTTAAAGGTAATTTTGTCAGGGGCAGGACCTCCTCAGAGGCTGGTTCCCTAGAGGGAGACAGGTTTCCTGCCTAGCTGGGGAAGTGGGTCTGGGGAGGACCTGAACCACCAGGGTGAAGGCTATGGGCCTAGTGGAAACACTCCTTAAGGATACCTTTGTCAGGGGAAGGACCTCCTTAGAGGCTGCTTCTCTGGAGGGAGGCAGGTTCCTGCCAGGCTGGGGAAGTGGGCCTGGGGAGGACCTGAACCACCAGGATGAAGGGACTCAAGGCACCCTAAGGGCCTAGGGGGAACACTCCTTGAGGGCACAGTTCTGGACATTTCCACCGGGTTTAGTTTTCCGAGAAAGGGGTTGTGGTAGGATTTGTTGGTAGCCCTGACTGGGGCTGAAGGTGTGTTTCCACTCAAGTTTTTGCCTGCCAACTTAACAAGAAAGAGGGACCGATTCCATATCAACTGAATACCAGTGGATTATGCCTAGCCTAAGCAGGGCATTAAATTATGCCATACCCTACTTCGAGCAAGTAGTTTATTAAATTGCCAAATATTGTAAACAACGCTAAAATTTTTTTTTAATTAGTCAAGTTTTCAACAAATCAGTAACTGTGTTCAGCTGCTTTGTTTGTGCTCTCTCTCTCTCTCTCTCTCTCTCTCTCTCTCTCTCTCTCTCTCTCTATATATATATATATATATATATATATATATATATATATATATATATATATATTTATTCATGCTTTATCACGCTTTATCATTCTTCTTCTTTCTCTGTATCTTTTCCCATTTCTATGTGGGCTGGATGTTTCTGCCGGCTTTCCTCCACTTGGTTCGGTCAAACCTTCACTTTGGCCTTCCTCTTGCTCTCCTCCCAGACACCTCCATCCACATCACTCTCCTCCCTACATGTCTCATTCCTTCTCATCACATGGCCATACCACTGCAGTCTTTTTTCCTGGGACTTCTTTGATAGTTGTACGACTTTAGTAGTTCCTCTTTTTCTTTCATTTTTGATCCTGTCCATTTTTGTTACTCCACACATCCACCTGAGCATTTTCATCTGTACCGCATCCAATTTCTTCTCTTGCACTGTCTTTACCAGCCATGTTTCTGCTCCATGGCAACAAATGCTAACATTTTAGAGAACGTAGAATGACAATATTTTTTTCTCATGGTGGTTCAACTACGGAGCCAAGGGTTGCTATTTTGTGGCCTGAGAACTCTCCAATTAATGCAATAATTTATTCTAGAGGAAAAAAAATGACGTTGAGGGTATTTTCAAGATGATAGTGATTAGCAGATAGAATTTCAAGCATTAATTTCTCTCTCTCTCTCTTTCATAAATATATATATATATATATATATATATATATATATATATATATATATATATATATATATATATACATACACATAAGCACATATTAATTTTTATGCAATATTTTAGCGGTATGTTTCATATATCGTCACGTAATGCCTCTGCATAATTATGATGCATCAATTTTAATTATTTTTTACTTTATAATTTAGATCGAAGCACATTTTTTTATATCAAGATGAAGGATACTGTAAGGACTTTTAGGAGATGAACTGAGGCCTTCACAATACGAAGGGTCTATGGTAACTTCTCTATAAATCCAAAAAAGCCAGAAATCGCGTCTGAAAATTCGCAATTTTCAAACAGCGACATCTCAGTAATTTTTAAAGATATTTTCGTAATTTTTTTCTGGCGCTATGCATTTTCCCGTGGAAAAAATAAAACAAAATATGATATTACGAGTTAATTGAAAGTGACTTTTTTCCGATAGCGACATTTTTTCGAACTTATTTTCCCAGAAGAACAGTATCGTTAATATTAAAAAAATTAGTTATCCTGAAAGAAGAAGAAAAGTCCTTCACGATGATAACTCTGAGATTAAAATCGAACGTATTGTGAAGTCGCAAACGGCGATTGTTTTTTTTTTTTTTTTTTTACGTTTTTATCGGTATATTTTTTTCTTATATTTCTTGAACCAATAAAGATTTCTCAAAAAAGAATTTTTTTTTCATGTTGTTTGGCAATGATTTAGTTTTCCAAAAATAAGTTTGTGAGCAGTGTATCTTCAAAAATAATTGTGCTGTGAATATTTTTGCTAACGCATGTATAGTAATGGAGCGCGTATAAGTGTATCTGTAGTATGTCAATTTCAGTGTACAATTTTTTTTTGTGAGTTTATATTTATTTTCAATTCACATTATAATAAATAATGGAAGTATAGAAGTACTAATATCTTATAACGCCTGACATGCAATAATAATGAACAAAAACCTGCATTCACCTTATTGATGTAAACATTCGCTGATTGGTTGACGCATACTCTCGTTCTGCGCGCTGATTGGCCGAGTCCCCCCAGCTGGCTGAGATGGACCCTTCATATAGTTCATTTCGCGCTAGACAAAAGTTATCATACGAAAGCACATTCTTGGCAGCTCACAAGGCAAAAAAGTGCATGTTACTAGATGGAATTTTCGATCATGTTAGCACTCGGATTTTCATTTTCTGCATACACAGGCTTACACTTGAATAAATTCTGGAGCTTTTGGCGGGGTTTCATAAAATGACCCTCCGGAGTCCGGACCGATAGACTCTTCGTATTGTGAAAGCCTCAAGTGTAGAACCTAGAGGTGATAATTCCTCAAGGCCTCCTGAAACTACCACTACCATTATCTTAGGATTTAATCCTGAACAATAAGAAATTGACCGTAGGAATTTCATTGAAATCATTTAAAAAATATTAACCTTATCCTGTACTGATAGCAATACAAATAACTAGGAAACCTTGTCCCGAGCGGAGTGAATACACTCCAGAAGTCTTACCAACAAGGTTAGCTTGCGTAATTTCTCAAAGGAAACCATTTTTGGTCATCGGCCATATTCTATAAGATCTTTTCCCTTTAAGGAAAGTTTGTCTTATTTTTTTGTGTATAACACACTAAAAGTTCTAAAAGGAAATTAAATGATGCCTTTACCACAAAACACTGGTGAAACGAATTCAAACCAACAGACAAAGGATTGAGGAAAATAACTGAACCAAAGTAGTTCAAATTTAATTACATCATCCACCACCACTCAGCCACCATCTGTATGAAGACCACCCCACCTCCTTTAACCTTTCTCCTCGGGGCTATCAACACAAATCTTACCACAAACCTTCTTGCTCGGGAAACTGGACCCGGTAGAACTGTCTGGAACTGTACCCCTCTGTGGTACATTTCCACGACTATATCCACCAAATTCACTCTTCGGTTTTTGTGAAAAACCTAGCTAAAGAACATATCAATCTCTCTCTCTCTCTCTCTCTCTCTCTCTCTTCGTTAGCTCCTGACTTCTTCCATTCTTTCCATAAATACAAATCTACCATCCGTGAAAAATTAACAAACAGCAACAAGAAATGGCTGCAGTATGCAATCACCTTGTCTCAAGATAAATAGGAATAAAAGTCTCAATAATGGAGCACTAACCTATGTCTCCGAGGATAGTTATTCTTAATAATGCAGCAGAGTCTCAGATGTGAAATGATAAAATTAACTGTATCAAGGAAATTAGATAAGGCTGCCACCAAATACCAGTGTCTCTGAAAATGAAAGTTGTGGTTAAACGACCATACAATTGTCATTCTATAACTTTTCCCGTTTTTCTTACGTTCTACATTTTTCCTGAAGACGACTTGTGTATCTTTATGCGATTGACTCTAGTTTTGATTAAACCCGAAGAAATTCTGATTGAAATAACCCGTAGCTGAAACGAAAATAAAATTCATTCTGTGAATGGGATGATATCAGTTTGTATGTATAAGGAGGCTTTATATTAACACAGAGACTAATGTATTAACAGATTCCTACACACTTAGGCTATTCCACTTGGAATAACCTGTTGCTGAAATGAAAATAAAATTAATTCTGTAAATGAGATGATAGCAGTGTGTATGTGCATTATATTAGCACAGAAACTAATATGTTAGCAGAATCCGAAAGAGTTAGCCAAATGAGGCTATTCCCATAATTGTGTAAACGATCGTAAAACACGCAGTGTATCTTCTCTTAAAGGGAAAATGCCCCTAATGAGCATGCAACGTCATGGAAGGCGTAAACGAGCGAGTATAAGCTGAAACCGAAAAGTTCTAAGAATTTTGTGTCTATTGGAAAATTAGCCCGTAACTAATGACACTATCACGAAAGGATACTAAAAAACATTATGCGAGAAACTGGATGGGTGGGTTAATTTTGTTCCGTAATTGCGAAGCATGGACCAGCACAAGATCATGGACATTATCATACCTTATTATGATTTGTAGTAAGACCTGTCAAAAAATACTAGGTTTTTCAATATTTTACACGTAGCGTCAGGTTGCAACGACAGGTCTATTTTTTTTTTTTAAGTTTCCTCTAATGCAATAAATATTTTAACTAATGATTCTTGTTCTCGAAATGAGATGGAAAGCACCTCGATTGCGATTTTTTTTTTATATTTCGTAAAGTTCTCAGTCATATTTTGTAATTTCTATGTAGAGATGAAAACATGTTTTCTATATCTTTCCCATCCGTGCTGTTTTTTCTGATATCAGACTTAATGCGATTTTCAGAACCAACATATTGAGTATCAATGGTAAAAAGGATTCTCAGAGTGGAGAAATATGCAAGTTCCTTTGTACACAACTGGCATATTTCTACAAATTAATGAAGCATTTTATGCGCTAAGGAATAAGAATTCTGTTTTCATATGAGCCGCACGTGAATTTTCACTTTTTTTATGAAGTAAAATGATTTAAAAGTATATTTGACACTCGACACCATTTTATCACTGGAATCAGTCTTTCTCGCTGTCAGAACTATTAAGTTTTTGTATGAGTGAAGATGCAATGCATTACTACCCTAATACAATTCTTGTGTTTTAATAATTTACTTACATTTTTTTATTTATTTATTTATTTATTTGTTAATTTATCTTTTTCACTAATAGCTGGTCTCCTCTTTCTGTTACTTCTTTCGAATGAATACCATGTTCTTGGGAAGCTTGAATTTCAAGTCAGTGGCCCCTGTAGTGGGCTTGTTCCATATAAAAAGGGTTCATCTTCTGAATAATAATAATAATAATAATAATAATAATAATAATAATAATAATAATAATAATAATAATAATAATAATAAAGGAGCTAACTCACAACTTGTATGCGCAGGTCATGAACATCGTTGTCATTCAAGCTCAATCATTTAGTTTACTTATCATCAATATTTTTTGCAACGTCACTTCCTATTGTCTAAGAATGAATATGATAAATATCAGCAGTGTTTGCTATTTCTGTCCAACGGTTTTAGCGCTTTCGCTCTCCCGTAAGTTTAAAAGTGTTCGGGTATTTAAATACCGTTTGGCTTCTTTTGACAGCTGCCTCAACATGATAGACCAAGTTTTCTTCACATTTCTTCATGACTTTTTGAGCGAGTGAATCCTCCGAGCACTGAGCATTTGTCCTTGAAGCATTTCATACCACAAGCGATTGCCTAACGACCCTTGTTCCCATTTGCCTTTCATACTTCTCTCTTTCTCTCACGTAGTTGTTTGTTTCCAGTTTGATTGTATTCATCCTCCGTGGCTGTAAATGTCAAGTATATCGATATTTAAAAATATATAAACCAGAAAAGGAAAAGGAACTTCACTAGACTTATTTTAGTAAAATATCGATTAAAGAACTAGAAAAAATTTAAGCAGGACGATTGGCTGATATTTGTGAATGGTGGATTTAAGGACACAAATGTGGATGCTGTAAGAAACCGTGTCATTTCTTGAGGAATCTGCTTAAATTTGTTCAGTAATTTAGATATTTCAATTTTTTTTTTCATATTTTCTCAAACATTTTGAGATTTTAAGATCTGAAGAAGCGAAATATTGCCAAATTGATACTGGCTTTCAATCCAGACTCACCCTTTCATTCCATTAATATCCCTAGCAATGAAATCAAAGAAAATGATAGTGATCAAATATTGTCAATTTTGATTGATTAACATGTCAAAAGAATGACATGACCTAACTAAAATATCAATATATTTTTGGATGGGGAATGTAACTTTGAGACTGAAACTGTAGAAAATATAAAAACTTGCAAGTCGATCTCTATACATTTGCCTTTTTGAAGTAAGAAAATTAACTTACTTCAGTATTTTCGAAAATTGGCTCTGTTACAGAGTCAAGAAGCAGCCTTCCTCTTGAAAGTTTTCTTTCAACATTTTTTTATCAACTTTATAAGGATGCCACTTATTCTTAAAATCTTATGTTGATACTATGATTGCTGTACCTTTTGTATTGTGACGCGTTAGTTTTAACAAAATGTAATTCATTCACTAAAAAGCGAACACTTTGGAGTGCCAAGACCAAATATCAAATTCCTGCTGAAACACAGAGCGCAAAATTTCGAGTCCATCGGGCACTGGTTCTGCCGTGCGTCTTTAAGAAGCCCGGTATTGAGAGAGAGAGAGAGAGAGAGAGAGAGAGAGAGAGAGAGAGAGAGAGAGAGAGAGAGAGAGAGAGAGAGATTTTTTTTTTTCACTCCCGGTGAATACTTTTCAATTTTCATTGCCAAAAATATTGCTTTAAAAAAAACAAAAAGATCATTATACTGTAAATGCACACACACACACACACACACACACGCACACACACATATATATACAGTATATATTATATATACATATATATATATATATATATATATATATATATATATATATATATATATATATATATATATATATATATATGTGTGTGTGTGTGTGTGTGTGTGTGTGTATATGAGTGTTTGTATGCATGAGTGTGCAAAAGAAAAGACTGACGTAAAAAAATATATATAAAAAAGAACCCAAATTCACATCTCTCCTGATAAATAAAGTTTTGCCAAGTCTTGAGACGCAAATTCATCTCCTAATGAAAGATCACTGATGGAGGAAATTCTCAAAGGCGAAAAAGGAGGCTTCAGTTATGAGGGATCTTCTCCTCAGATATTGCTTACATTTATTTGGACATAACGACGCAGGTGTTCGCTCGCAAATGTTGGACATATCGTGAGCATGTCACTCGTTCACATTCCTCGACTTGTGTACAGTTATTTATTATTGATTCTCAAGCTATCAGTTGTGGATAAAATGAGTGAAAGGTTAGTACTGAATATGAAACCATTTTTTTTTTAGATGATTTAAGAATCATAGGTTTTGAACTAAATATTATAGTTGTTTCTGAAGTCTAAGTTATGGGAAATTCAACAAGAATTCTGTGGCCTAGACCTAGCTCTACCTGAACTGTGCAGTCAGTACCCCCACTATCTGCCCTTACTCTTCCACTCAGAGTAAATACTGGCTCTAGCACACTTTTCTGGGGAATAGAAGATGCTTAGACTTTGTCTACTGCACGTCAATAAAACTACAGCCGACAGATCACCGTACCCAGTCAGTCATTTATTAGGCTAAGCTAACCTTCGGTGCATGATTCCACAAGCAGTGCATGTACGGTCTTTGAAAACACGTTTCACTGGTTGATATGAAGAGTGAAGAGAAAGGTGGCTCCGAATCAGTCACAAGTCTAAATCACATCACTTAATTAAAAATAACTGATATCAACTGAAGTATCAAAGTAGACCTCTTTCAGTAAAGAAGTTTAATCAAAGGAATAGATTTCAAAGATTGATTTACCTTATTACTATTCAACGCTATGTTACTCACATATCACAAACAAGCAATGATAAATAATTGTCATCAGCCCTTCCAAACCGCAAGTCAAAATAACGACTTTGGCTTCTATGCCCAGCAGATAACTTGCCATCTAACCTTCTTTGCAGTGGAAAAAAAAATAAATCTTACGATTTGCTCGAGTGAGCAGACATGCATAGCATCGAGAAGTCCGGGATTTGTTATTTTTATAACTAAATGATATTCAAATCCCTGGAAGCCAAAGTGAAGGGGATGATTGCCTCTTCTTTACATCAAGAACATAAATCGACACGAAACCAAAAGCTTTGGAAGTAACCAATCACTTGAAGAGCAACTTTTTACAAGTAACCCCTGCGGCACTTTTGATTGGTTGGTAAAACAAGTACTCTAATAAAAAAATACACCTAGCGAATTTCAAACACTGGCTGAGCATACTGTTGATAAAAAATGCTCAGATGAGAAAGTTTAGACGATTATTGATAACAAAAAGTTGATTTTATAACAAGAAAAAATTCCTTTTCCACAGAAAACAAAAATGTGGAGGACTTGAAGAGTTCTCGAAAAAAGTTATGGCTGAAACAGTCTCACAGGAGCCTTCTCGCTGTATACAAGGAAGAAATATGATCTCTTTATTCTTCATATTTATCCTTTGTTCTTTTCATATCTTCATCTTTACTTCTTTATTTTTCCTTCTTTCGCTCTCTTTCTCCCATGGGGAAATTGTAGTCTGGGTAAACGTCAGGGACAAATTTTATTTTTGTGTTCTTTTTAATTACGGCTTATTTCCCTATAATAATAATAATAATAATAATAATAATAATAATAATAATAATAATAATAATAATAATAATACTAGCACCAGTAGTAGTAGTAGTAGTAGTAGTAGTAGTAGTAGCACTTATAGTAAAAATTGCAAATACTCATTAAACGTTGCAAATACTCATTAAACGTGAGTAAAACTTCAAGTTCATTTAAAGCAGAACTGTCTCAAACAAAAAAGATAGAAAAGTAGAAACAAAAATAAAGAAATCAAAATCAACCTGAAACAAGTAAAAAATGCACCTTGGTCTCTTCGGCGCAATCGAGTGTTTTGTGCAGCGTATAATGTTGTATGAAACTCTCAGCCACGGCCAATAAAACTCTCAGCCGCGGCCAATGAAACTTTCAGCCACGGCCCGGTGGTGGCCAGTGTTGTTAGCACCTATAGCGGTGGCATACGCACGATCATGGCTAACTTTAACCTTAAATTAAATAAAAACTACTGAGGCTAGAGTGCTGCAATTTGGTATGTTTGATGATGGAAGGTCGATGATCAACATACCAATTTGTAGCCCTCTAGCCTCAGTAGTTTTTAAGATTTGAGGACGGACAGAAAAAGTGTGGACAGACAGACAAATACCCATCTCAACAGTTTTCTTTTACAGAAAACGAAAAGACTGAAATGAGATCAAATTAACCTTCCAAAATTGAGGCAAAGACGTCTTTAATAAACCAAGGCAGCAAAGTAAAAAACAAATTCCACCACAAGGGTAAATGAAACATCTAATGCACTAATAGTGAACTAAAAATGTACCTTAAATAACCCCATCAGATAAAAACACGAACCCGGAAAACACGAAGAAACGGAAATAAAATTTCTCTTGATAATCCTGAAATATTGAAGGATTTTTCCGTCCTCGGCGAGAATTTCTTTTTTAGACTTGCTTCGAAAAGAAGAAGAAGAAGAAGAAGAAGAAGAAGAAGAAGAAGAAGAAGAAGAAGAAGAAGAAGAAGAAGAAGACGAAAAAAGATGAAGATACTGTAAAGGAAGTTAGAGAGCGCATCTTGAGTAAATTTAGCGAAATATAATATTGTCGATCCATTCATAATTTATGTTCAGGAACTGAGGCATCTCATTATCATTATCACTATTAAATATAAGAATACATTGATACAGGATGTGCTGAAAGGTTGGTGATCAAGTTGAGAGAGAGAGAGAGAGAGAGAGAGAGAGAGAGAGAGAGAGAGAGAGAGAGACAACAACTGAGATATCGCTTACATTGAAGGCTATTCAGTAGCACACTCAGTCCTTCGTGTGTGCATTGCAAGTATTTTGGCAAACTACACTTTTTCCTTTCCTGTGTCTGTGAATAAAACTGAAACATTGTTTTGATTATACTCGCTGCACCGGTTTATTGGCTTTTCCATTCAAATCAGTTACACATTTTAACTTTTCACGAAAGTACACAGAAACGATGTTATGAAAGCAGACGGTACTTCATCTCTGAATTCCTGGCAGAAATCAGAGCTTTATTTTGAATAAATTCACCTGGTATAATTGACACTTTCTGTGAATGAACCAACAGTTTTGATTGAGAAAAATAAATAGCTTGTGCACTATTCTAAATTGAAAAACAGTGAATAAACTGAGTGAATTCCATGCATATATATATATATATATATATATATATATATATATATATATATATATATATATATATATATATATATATATATATATATATATATATATATATATATATATATATATATATATATATACAGGGAGTGAGAGAGAGAGAGATAAATATACATATAAATACAGATATATATATATATATATATATATATATATATATATATATATATATATATATATATATATATATATATATGTATTATATATACATATATATATATATATATATAAAAATAAATATATATATATATATATATCATATATATTATTTTTTGTTTAGTAATATACAGTAAAAAAAAATGAAGCTACACTATAAATTATATCAAATGTGCATTTTTTGTTTAGTAATATGTATATGTAAAACCTACTGTTGATAACATATCTGTTTATGTATATATATATATATATATATATATATATATATATATATATATATATATATATATATATATATATATATATATATATATAGTAGGTATGCTGCCTTAAACCAGGACATGTTATCAATAGGAGCTCTACATTTTATGCATATCACAAAACAAAAAATGCAATAATTTAATATAATTTGTAGTGTAATTTTCATTTTTTCCTTACCGTACACGTTAATAATGAAGTATGAACCTTATTATTATTCTTTATCTACGCATTAATTTAAACAAGAACCATATATCATAAAGAAGCCGAAGGAGTGACGAAATCGGGTGGAAAAATTGCAAATGATTTTACTTCAGAAACGTTTAATACGGAGGCTTCTTTGAAGTCATTGTTGAGAGAGAACAAGGGAAAGAGAGATGTGGAGAGGATTTGTTTGACGATTTCAGAAACAAATCATTTATTCTTGATCCAAAGGAAACTTACCTGGAAAGTCCCCCATAAATATTTAACTCTTATTTTTTTTTCAAGTACGTATATAGAGCTCTAGCATATAGCGTACAATAGCAAAATCGGGAATACGAAATTTAAAAATCAACCACTTAATATAACGTGATTACAATCATGAAAATTTTAAGTGGAACAAGAATATTTATACATACATACACATAAACACATATCCTGTTTATATATATACGTACATATATACTGTATATATATATATATATATATATATATATATATATATATATATATATATATATATATATATATATATATATATATATATATATATATATATATATATATATATATATATATATAATATCGTCACGATGTGTACCAAGTACCTGGTTATTACACAAGTAATCACAGATTTCAAAAATATACCTCACTTCAGCCAGATACCTGAACTCTCATAACAATAAGAATTACGACTGAGTACTCTAAAGGAAATAGTGATCACTTAAAAAGCTCATTAATCACATGGAAAGTCAAACTAAGTTTATCAAGAACAGTGTGAGGTATCAACAATTAAACAAGAAATATACTAGAGTAAAAGCACATCACTCCATCAAACAGTTTCAATTGTTTCCCTGGTCTTAATTCACTTTAGCAAAACTAAAGGAACAAAACATGTTTATCACTTTGCCTTATGCACACACAATTAATTCTATTCACTGGTGGTCAGTAAATGAAAACAGTTTTTTTTATATACAAAAATTTATTTTTAAATTCAAAATTTATAATTAGAATTCACAATCTGAAAAATCTGCTATTACTTGAAAACAACACAAAAATTCAATTAATTCTTTGGTTAAATTATTAAACAAAACTAAATCACAAAACTTTAATTTACCAAAAAATTAAATTAATCAAGCAAAATTTAAACTATCAAGAATTATTCAAGATTTGAAAAGAAAATCTTAATAAATGAAAATTAAATCAAGTATGCAATGTTAAATCATCAAGAAATATTTAAAATGGTAAGTAAATAAATGTTAAACCACCAAAATAAATGTGAAAAATAAAGAGAATGCAAATACAAGAACACACAAAAATATCCAAAAGATTTATTAATAATAATTTCGCTTGGGCAAAATTGCTCTTAATATACCTTAGTATACCATGGTAATAATAAGTAAAATTCACTTTACCTTACACAAGCTTGTGAAAACCTTTGTAAACTCAGTTGCAGCTGCTTTATATTCACAAAACACACTTTTTTGTCTGGTGCCT
>NC_089751.1:27549628-27599628 GCF_040412425.1 Macrobrachium rosenbergii | reverse complement strand
CATTTAAATACAATACAATAGAACAAAGTACAAAAAATTATTTTAACGGAATTTGAGTTGTTCAAAAATAACACATTTCAAAAATACTTACAATGACCAAAAACTTTTATTGTAAATATTATTGTAATGTGTTATTTTTGAACAACTTAAATTTCGTTAAAATCATTTTTTGTACTTTATTTTATTGCTTTGTATTTAATTGTATTGTTAATGTTTATGGACGGTACAATTCTGTCCGCATCATGTAATAAAACAAGAGAACGCAAAGATAATCTAGTACACTTTGAAGAGGTCTCGACAAGTGACGGAACAGCTGTGGTGTTGTGTTCCCAGTAATTGGAACAAAGAGTTGATCCTCGCTTCTTTATCCATCAACTACATTTGGAAGAATGTAGAAGATTTAGAAAGTACTGTGAAACTAATGAGTAGTTGATCATCAACCAAAAAGGCATCGCATTCAACGAAATCTGCATACAAGAAAAATTTTGCCCCAAAAGCACACACACACACACATATATATATATATATATATATATATATATATATATATATATATATATATATATATATATATATATATTTTTTTTTTTCGGGGCAAAGCATATATATATATATATATATATATATATATATATATATATATATATATATATATATATATATATATATATATATATATATATATATATATATATATGTGTGTGTGTGTGTGTGTGTGTGTGTGTCTACCTGTCTGTCTCTGCTTTAAGTTTTGCATTTAAAAATGTATTATTACTCTCTGATGTTAAGAAGCGGTTACCTGAACACACGCACAGGCATTTTGTTGACAAACATGATTATGCATACGTTTTAATCCTTCCTCTTTCGATGCATTCCAAACAAAAAAAGTCTGACACATCTTGTAATTCTTTGCTGGAATGAAACTGAAGGTCAAAAAAAAAAAATTTTTTAACATGATGAAATAAGTAAACCGTTCCAAGGCAGTAATAAAAGTTGACGACAAGAAGCACTTATATTCTGAGCGGGGAAGATTTACATGTGAAAATACATTCTTCGAGAAAGATTTGCATTTCCAGAAGAGAGACGACATTTTTCCACGGCAAGTTAACGTTGTTGTAGTAAATTGTGAAGTTCTTTTGTAAAACTGTAACTTCATGACCTAGCACGGTGTCTTGCAACCTTCAGCAATATTATGTCTCCGCTCTCCACCGTTCTTTCAGGCTGAGAGGAGCCCAAGTAGCTGGGGGCATAGCAGAGGCATTCCTAAGCACGGGTTTGACTTTCGCTGCAATTTTGAGTGAGGAATACAAAGGCAAGATAATCATTCTCCTCAAAAAAGCTACGTAGGAAACTCTCTCTCTCTCTCTCTCTCTCTCTCTCTCTCTCTCTCTCTCTCTCTCTCTCTCTCTCTCTCTCTCTCTCTCTTATAAAAAGGCTTAGAGTTTTATGAAGTCATGATATCAAGTTAAAGGTAAAATATTTGATTATTTGTCCGGAGACGATCAGCTAATATACCTTAAAATAAATTGTAATGCTTTTATTGAACAGTTTTGTTCAGAGAGAGAGAGAGAGAGAGAGAGAGAGAGAGAGAGAGAGAGAGAGAGAGAGAGAGAGAGAGAGAGAGAGAGAGAATATTAATATTTTATTGTATGTGTTTCTAATAACCTGCATGAAGTATGATCAGCAAGAGAATCTGAAATTCTAGTGAGCGTTGATTAAAAATATTGATGAGCTGACACATGATTAATATAATGCTGCTCACAAATGTCCAAGGGGGCAGAAATTAATTACAACGCTGAGATAATCCACCGACATAATTAGCATAATAGGAAAATAATTTCCAAAGTTTTTACACCCAAATAAACGTTAAATTAACGAAGCTGATATCTGGTCCCTGCATACTTCCCAAGGGTGTTGCTGTTATCTTTATTATGACTTTTACATTATATTGTACATTATCAATAAATCTAAAAAAAAATCGGAGTTTGAAGGGAAATTATTCTAACCATTATAATGTACAACAGGGATCATGTAAGTCTGCAAAACCTGTTTATGAAAATTCATACTTCAACAGTTATCCTTTTCAAGTGCTGAATTCACTAAAGAATATAAGTACTACGTCTCACCAGGCTGAACTAATTTAAAACCGCCAGGGAAACTGACTCCATAAATGAGCACATGCAATTTTATAAAACTTCTTCTCTCTTTGCAGCTTTGAAATTCACTTTAAGCTAACTGGAATCTTTCTTTTTCCCACTTAGGGTTAATCTGTTTAACATCATTTCTTTAATTTACAGATGATTATATCAAGGGGAATTAATCGTGTGATGGTATATGTCGAATAGTAAAACCAATTTAATTCAACATGAGGAATTCTCTGTCCAATGTATGGTGCAGAGTTGGTAACACATATAGTATTTCTTTATACGCTCCATCTGTGAGTATTTGGTACAACGTTCTTACTCTTTGTGATACATTATCCAAGACAAATAATACATTTTGCATGGTTTAGTGAGAGGAGCTTCGCAAAAGTTCTTTCCTTCGAGTTTCTCCTAATTAGGATCGTAATCTCGAAATAATTCAGGAGATAAGTGGAGACTTGAAGAAACTTTAGCGCCGTTGCAGAGCTAAGTCCAGGAGTGTGGTGTGGATTAATTTCAGCTAACTTTTTTATAATGCTCCTCAAGAACACCATCGCAGAGATAAATACTTCGCATTTTTCCACAGCTACAAGAGAAAAGTGGAAATTATATGAGAACTATATAATTGTGTGTGTGGGTGTGTGTGTATGTGTGTGTTTTCTGTTTCATTGAATTTTAAGCATGTGGTCTTCAATCTTAAGTATGTGATCTTGTTACAAATTTTCTAATGGTGAACGTCTGGGGTTTATGTGTTTTCTCATTTCAAGGCAGAAATAGCTAACTGCTGTCCAGGAAATCTGTGAAAGAATAAATTAACTTAAATTTAGACATGCAGTCTTTGAAGGACGGAAAAAATTTTTCGATTAAAACCCTAAACCACTCTGCAGAAATTAGAAAATGCTGGAGTTGTAAGAAGACTGTGCCAACAAAATTTCAAACACATTTCAATAAAGTGAAGAATCAGACCTCTTGCCTGCCAAACCTGATATTGTCCATTAAATTTAATGAGCAATATGAAGCCTAAAGATTGAAGAAGGACCATTGGCAGATAAAAAAAAAACACGGCGAAGATCAACATTTCAAGAAAAAAAAAAACTAAGCTGCAGTACCTACGGTGAGGAGAATGGAATACCTGCACTATAGGATAATCTCCAAGAACATTATGAAACCAACTTGATACCTAACTTGATAGATGTGTAAAGCTGAAGCACGTTTTAATTAGAGGAGTTACATAACCATAAATTACTTGTGAGGCAAACACCGATAGACAACCGTTGCGTTGGTGGTAGCGCCGGTAGTTTCTCTGTTAATTTATGCTCTTCACCCTTTCGTTGCGAAATTTATTTTGGCTCTCATTCTCAGCACCTCTCCCATGAAAAAATGAAAATATTGTCAGTTTAATCAAAAGTTCTTTTACAATAACTTTAATCACTATACATGTTTTGCATGACAAAATATGTATAGTTTAAGCATAAAACATGATTATTTATCATACACTGAGCGTCACATACCATCACAAAGCCAACAAACCCTTTCGTCGGGTAGGATACTCCTCAGCTAGCAAAATGTCAACAAATCTTTCTTCTAGGTAACGAAGGGTTCTTGTCGAGAATGACGTTAATCTTACTAAAGATATTCCTGCAGTTCTGTAGGGCAACAATTGTATCTTTCCATCACAAAACACAATCATATATTATGATTCTAACTTTTCAAAAGTTTCCAGGTTCTTACATGCTGTCAGCATTCCATGAACTGTCAACAGATGGCGGCAATAGACAGCGACATATGTCGTCTACATGGGATATCCAAGGCTAACATTTTAAATGGCGCAGAGTAAAGTCTTTAGTTCTGTCATTTTTCTGACACCAAAACACTCTCTCCTAACATCAAAGCAAAATTTATGCACATATCAGACTCCATTAATGCAGTGTGACAAATATACTGTAAGTACAGCGACAACTTTTGTTTCTTTTTTTACAGAAAAAGAAAGGAATACATAAGCGTTACCTCAACATTAAGGTTCCTAAGTTCCTTCTCCAACTGAAATTTCACATTTTAGCTCTTTAGTAAGAAAATACTTTTAACAGACTGTCTATGAACAGTGTCTTTTACATATTCTAATCTATGTAAATCAGCTTATAATGAGAGGCTTCGGGGAATTTTAGAATATTTTGCCTAAAAGAAATTGATTACGATGGCAGAATATATTCAAGTAAGCTATTTAGTGCTAATGAGATTTCTGATAACGCTCTTCGTCATCAAGAAATTTTACAAAGCCACATAAAAAACGATAAACGTTCATTAAACCCTCGTCAATAATTCACTGATTTTGGGGAAAGAAAAACGCTTTCTGTGATAGCCTTGATTTAAATACGTTTGCTTTTTCTTTACAGGTATGTAAAGGTGTTCTGCTAAATAAACGTATGACAAATGTCAGGTATGACAGCTTGAATGATGAGAATGTTCTTAATATTAAATATTCTTATTATAATCACTGTTTTTCTTATTTGCTAACAGTAATATGAATATGTGTAAAAGGACCATTCTGCAAATCAAGTTTTCGTAAAGGAGAAAGCTTACATAAAAATGACTTTACTCATGGAAATAAAAAAAAAATAAAAAAATGATATTGAAGTACACACACACACACACACACACACACACACACACACACATATATATGTATATAATATATATATATATATATATATATATATATATATATATATATATATATATATATATATATATATATATATATTTTTTTTTTTTTTTTTTTAACTCGTGGCATGTTTTCGTTAATGCTTGAGCATAATTCAGTCACTATTAATTTACAACATATTTTATATTTTTAGCACTTTTCACAGATCTGCATAACAAAATGTTTACTGTGTATTTAGCACCTCATCACGTTTAGTAGGGACTTGATGCTCTTTCATGTCTACCGAAGATTTAAAAACAATGTGAATGATATATTTCTTATTCGTATATAATTTTTCGATTAAAATCGTCTGTGCCGAGTTCAAAAGAATATCCCTGACTGCTTGCTATTGACTTTTTTCTTTAATTTCAGAATCCTGTGAATAAATTTTACACAAACAAAGAGCAAAATCTGAGAGAAATGTTTTAATCTATTTAAGCAAACAACTCGACTTCTATTGATAGGAGTTTTGTTAGTGCACGAAGAGAATGATATCCATGTAAATTTATATCTTTTCATAAGTTAATCAACTTTTCATTTCTAAAAGACTATATTTGTTTTTCTTAACAAATTCTGAAACCCGGTTTCTTATGTGATAGATGCAATCTGTTAGAATATTTTTTTCAATTGTTAATTCGAAGGAAATTAGCCTCTTACATATCAATACTTCATTACGATTTAATGTAGAGCAAGTATACATAACATCATTACAACTACCTGAAATGTAAAAGTAACGATTAAATTTTAGGACGGTTACCAGAGAAAAGTATAAGACATGATAATAATTTCAAACATTTTTCAAAGAAAGACTGCTCAGTGACTGCTTCTTCCTAGGGTTGCTCGTTGATATGGCATATGTGTGGTACCGATTGATTGATTGAAATAGATTTTAGGCGCACAAGCCAAGCATTGGAGCAACTAAGGCCATTCAGCACTGAAGCGGAAATTAACAGTGAAAAGGTTTGAAAGGTGTAACAGGAGGGAAACCTCGCAGTTGCACTATAAATCAATTGTTAGGAGAGGGTAGACAGTAAGATGGAAGAAAGAGAATATGAAAGGAGGTACAGTAAAAGGAGTGAAAGAGGTTGCAGCTAGGGGATGAAGGGACGCTGCAAAGCACTACCCCCCTACGGGGAATATGTGTGGTATCTTAATTATCAGATTTTTCCGAAGGCTCAGGGGAGCAAGTGCGTTAGATGTTCATGTACTTCCGTTAAGCTCAAGAATGCTTAAACCAGATTTGAATTTAAGTTTGGGTGCTAACGGGAACAAACAGCTAACTCAAGGCTGGGCCTATATATAGAAATAAATTGGGTAAGATTACTTGACAACTTTGTTCGAGTTTGATTACTAGAAATATCTTATTGATCTGCCATAATATTTAGGTGTAAAGAGTGTTCCAGCGGAAAATTTTGAGTGTCGAACTCGGGGATCATATCTTTTACGGGGACGAATCCGATCCCACTTCAGCTTATTCATGAGCTTTTTTGTGCCTCGTCGGGAGCATAATTACCATAAAGCGAACTAGTTTGTGTAGAAAATTATCTTTGCTTTTGAGGTAATATCTGCAGTTAAATGTTATTCATAAAAAATCGTTGTTGATACTGTGTTTAGAAAGAAATGCCCTTCTAAATAACAGGCCACATCACCAAATTATCGTTTTGGTATTAAATTTCCAGAAAATGCTATAAGTTATGCTTATAATTCTTTGAATAACTGACCAAAAAGGGTCACTCACTGATCAGCCACTGTGAAATGAAACACTACACACTTCTTCAAACAATCCTGATGCTTGGGGCTGACAGCTTATGATCATTAATGCTACAAGAAAGATGAAAATAAAAGGCTAAACATCATCCTTACTATAATTTAAAGTTTCTAGATGTGCTATCTTAATGTCGATAAGCTTTGCTTCTCTAACTTGGAAACTGAATCATTTAGCATTTATAGAAAACACTGCTTCAAATTTCATCATTTTCGTGTTGTGACTGCATCAGTTTCCCTCAAATAGACAGAGCAATTATCTCGTGTTTAAAAGTCAGTTACAGATTTCTTTGGAAATCTATTACTCAGACTCATTAATTTTGCTAGATATCAGAATATTACTTACAGGTTCGATTACATATTAAAAACCTTTTACTCAGAACAACTCGAATTGCTTTCAGATTTAATGACATTCAAATCTTAAGGTTTAAGTCGTTTTGTTTTTTTCTTTTAAATATAGCCTAAGCGTTAATGATGCATGCAAGTATACTTTCGCGTAGGATTATCTTTATATATTGTTTAAATAAGATTATAGTTCAGTGTAATGCTCTTGTTTAGCTGAATGAATCATTACACACCTACTCATGTTTTGCAGAGAACAGACGAGGGCAATGTTGTATTTGGAGAACTATAAGAGTAAGACATTGCATAATGAGTTCAAGTGAACGGGGTTATGAAGCGAAAGATGTATGGATAAACGATAATCAGTGGAACCCTTCCATGACGTTGTAGACTGTGCGGGGGAGTTGCATGAGAATTCTGGAAAAAATCTACCGCCAGGCTTCAAAGGAAACGATTATCATTTCTCTCTGTGTTGGTCGGAAGGATTGGGGGATGCATTTCTTGCGTACCCTGTTCTTTATGTAAATGAGCATGCATACAGTTTTTCTTATTCGCAAAGGAGTCTCTTCTACCTAAAAAAAATTTTCACAGCAAACATAAAATTAATAAAATTTGAAATTTAAAATCGTGTACATGAATAAAAATTTATCTCTAAATGTAAATACTCTCGATGAAGAGAAGATACAGGGATGTCAAATAAATTAAGAGATATTGATATTCTCTTTACTCTGCCTCCTCTCTGTCGTCTTTTCTAACGTTCATTGTCGAGTAAATGATTCTGTGGTTCCTATTTTTACTGTTGGTGTATATCGCTTTTGTTAAACAGATTTGTTTAATAAAAGCGATTCCAGAGACATGCATCCCACACTACTTAGATTCATGAATTTTAATTACAGTGGCCTAATATTAGAGATAACAACATCTACGCATCATGATTTGGTCATTCTTATTTTACTAACTTGTACTTGATCGATTTGAATACCCTTCTTAAAATAGTACTACACAGATTCTTCTTAATTGTTGCAATGTTTTACGACTGAAAGGTATGGAAAATTATCAGTATTCTTACTCTTCTTCTCCCTTTTTCCCCCCTATTCTTCCACAATTAGTTATCTGACCATTGGTCTTTTGATGCACATTGTTTCTACAAAAAGGGTATTTTTGTTGTTAAGCAAGTTGATCCCATTACACCTGGAGCCCAGCAGTGTAACGGAACTTTGTTAAGACAAACAGTGTAGCCTACATCCCCATGTCAACAAGGCTCAAGTGATGATAGAGTCTTACAGTTCTTTAAAAATCTTTAACAGCTGAAACCATCTCATCTGTTATTGTTATATTGTACCTGTCCGCTGAATACTTAAAGTGAAGTCCAGTAAAAGTAAAAGTGACATGGGAACTCTACGTAAGAACCAGAAGACCAAGTTTGTTTTTAGAATGAATCAGGTGTTATACTCAATATATGGATGGTTTTGAACCATCAGTCAGATTATTACTAGTAATCAAATACTCCTCATATCAATCAATTTTCGCTATTCATATACAAAAACTTAAATTCACTATGATGTACAGTAAGTTTGAATATTGTTTGAGATCCAAGTTAATTGTCTATTTTTCTCCCTCATCTAGAAAACTTGTTGTCTCTCTTTCTTCCTCATCTCGAAAACTATCTTATTTATAAGTGTGATTGTCGTGATACATTATACTTTAATCCTATGTGCCATAACTACGTAAGTTTGAATACTGTTTGAGATCTAAGTTGATTGTCTCTCGTTCTACCTTATTTAGAATACTACCTTATATATAAGTGTGAACATTATACCTTAATCCTATGTGTTATAACTATGTCTATATACTGACATTCTCTTTATAGTCAGCAAAGGTTGACCCAGACCTAGTTCTTGGATTGGGAATTTGTTTGTTATCACAGCGCCTTTTTTAGAGAAAGGAGCCTAAAGGGATTTGTGAGAGTAAATTTTCAAAGTGAAAAACAAGATGAAGCGCATAAGCCAATAATACTACCAGAAATGCAAGAGAGAGCATTGACACTTACAGTTTAGAAAAAGAATTATAACTCTTTGATTGCCACTCCAGCTAAAGGTGTCCCTCTTAAATCTAAGATGAATAATCTGTTAATCTGAAGCTTAGAAGTCTCAAAGGCACATGTAATTAGTGATGAATGTGAATATGACTTAAGCTTAAAATGTGAAATATATACACATTATTTTACTCATTTTATATCTCTATTATCCTTTAATATGATAATTTAGATTTTAGATTACTGAGTTCAGTTCCCTCAATCTTTATCCAAAGAGGTTATAATTATATCACCTGCCTTTATATCGAGTAATCACCCATTCCCATTTCAGTAATTTTATATAAAGTGAGTACACTAGTTGAATTTAGAATGCTGTACACATTATTGAATATGTATTTCTATACTGTACATTTCCATATGAAGCACTGTATGCATCTTCAATAAATCTGTCTTGAGAAACAATTTTATCGTTTCTACGCTCATTTGCTTTTATATAAAAGATAACTTGCTACAGAGGAATTCTACCTGAAATACATTTTAGGTACGTGAATAAACATATCCTGTAATGATTACGAAAATGATCAGCTCCTAAATACTAGGATATACATGAGAAACTATCTAAAAACAAAAAATTCGGCTATCTGAGCACGGAAACGCGTGTTCAAAAAAAAAAATATCTGAGAAGAGGCACTCAGAACATGCCAGGCGATGTCTGATGGCATAAAATCTGAAGTTCCTTTGGGAAATTTCTACTCTGCTTTCGAGCGTTCTTCCTCGCGTTCTTTAAGTAGTACGTTACCTCCCTTGTTCAAGATTCTTTGAAGGTACTACGTGCTCCCATGAGGTGAACATCGCGAAATCTCTTCGTCGCGAGCCTGAAAGATTCGCCTTCCATTTGAACATACAAGTTGAGGGAAAGAGCGTGGAAATCTGCAGGAAATTCATGGCTATCTTGACTATGACGATTATTTACATTTTATATTTTTTCACAATTCAACAATATGTTCAACAATAAAATGTCTGTCGGTAAATTTAGTCTTTACCGAGTTTTTTTTGTCTCGCTATATCAAGTTTACACACGCATGGGGTATAATTCTAATGAAATGTGTTCCTCATATACATATAATATATATATATATATATATATATATATATATATATATATATATATATATATATATATATATATATATATATATATATATATATTACATAAGAACTGCATATATATATATATATATATATATATATATATATATATATATATATATATATATATATATATATATATATATATATATATATATATATGTATGTATATATATATATATGTTTATATATATATATTTTATGTATTTTATACCACTTTCCATATTACATATGAACTGTAGATGTAGTTTAGTTTTATATATATATATATATATATATATATATTATATATATATATACTGTATATATATATATATATATATATATATATATATATATATATATAAGTATGCATTTTTATATCACTTTCCATGTTACATATGAACTGTAGATGTACTTTAGTTTTTTACTTATATGCTGAACATATAGGTGCTCAGTATTTCAAAGTATGTCATTAGGTAAATATTTTATGGTGGTCGATTGCTTCTCTAATTAAATTCTGAATATGAAAAGTATGAATATGTTTATTTTCGCGCAATAATGGCCTAATTTTCCCCCAGCAAGCTTCTTCTCTGTTTGAAAGAGGACATTTTACATACCGCAGAATGATGAGAGTATCTTCAAATAACGGTATGCGAGAAAACACCTTTCACGAAAAATCCTAAGATATTAACGAGGGTTTAATGACTCTCATGTGTGTGTGTGAAGCCCTAAAAATTTCCTCATGTCGAAGAGTAATCAAGAAACTCATTAGCGCTAAATACCTTTCGTGAAAATGTGCTTGTAGGTTTCATTAGATTTTGCAAAAACATAGTCGACTTTTCTGAAGTATCCCGGTAGATTGTTTTTCTTTGCTAACGGGATTCGATACACAAGAAAATTTTAAAAGAACGTTTTCAATACACACACACACATGTACAGTATATATACAGTATATATATATATATATAAATATATATATATATATATATATAATATATATATATATATATATATATATATATATATATATATATATATATATATATATATATATATATATATGTGTGTGTGTGGATATATACATATATATTTATTTATATGTATATATATAATATATATATATATATATATATATATATATATATATATATATATATATATATATATATATATTATGTATATGTATTGTACAAATAGAAGAAAATTCAGAAAGAAACTATTTGTTGAAGTAAACAAACCGGAAATAGAAGAAAACATGTTTGTTTTCATTTTTTCCGTCAAATGCTGAAAGGAATCTTGATTTTTTGAGTCATTAGTTATACATAGTTTGAATAAAACTGTAACATTCTCGCCGAATTCACAATTTTATTGATTCTCTCCTACGATTTCTCTAAATTTAATTATCTTCATTAGGGTATTTATGCGAAGGTTTTCAGATGGGAATTGCGTTCAATATATCGAAATTATCTTCCAGCGGAGTACCACTGTGGGGAGGAAAATCCGGAATTTAACACACACATCTTTAATACACACACACACACACACACACACACACACACACACACACACACATATATATATATATATATATATATATATATATATATATATATATATATATATATATATATATATCTGTGAAATATTTTCTGTTAAAACAGAATTCCATCTAATAAAAGCAGCCCATAAAAACGTCAAAAGGTAGAAAGTTAATGCTATATATCTCGGAGAACAACTGTCTCCCTCGACAGGCAGGTAACTCTTATTTCATTCATTACCTGCCTGTCGAGGGAGACAGTTGTTCTCCGAAATATGTAGCATTAACTTTCTACCTTCTGGCATTTTTAAGGGCTTCTTTTATTAGATATACATATATACATATATACATATATATATATGTATAATATATATACACACACACACACACACACATATATATATATATATATATATATATATATATATATATATATATATATATATATATATACTAGCTGACCAACCCTGCGCTGCCCAGGAAAACTCTGAATGACAACTGATAAACTAACTAACTCTCTCTCTCTCTCTCTCTCTCTCTCTCTCTCTCTCTCTCTCTCTCTCTCTCTCTCTCTCTCTCTCTCTCTCCTGTTAAGATAGTTGCTTCAATTACTGCACACTGCCCAGCATTTCTGACATTTTATATTTCACCCATCCCCCCCCCCCCAAAATTCCTACTGGGACTGAACTTGGACTTAAAGGGCATCAGCACTGTCACTGTTCATCTCAGTGGCCAAGAAAACTATGGACTAGACACTAATATCTGTCATTTTTGACATTTTATTTTTCACCCCTTCTCAACCCCACTTCCTATCGGGGTTGAACTTGGACTTAAAGGGCATCTGACGTGTCACTATTCATCTCAGTACTCATCTCATATCTTCGAAAACTATGGATTAGACACTAATATCTGACGTTTTCGGTTATTTTTACATGTCACCCCCTTCCCCCACCCCTTACGGTGCCAGCGATGTCTTACCCCCCCAGGTATTCTTTTCCAGATAGGAAGTCATATGTATACTGAAATGAGGTATGAAAAACCCATAGAGTTTACTTAGTTATTAAGTCTACAGGCAGAAGCAGGCCCGTTTCAGGGAAGCCCTTCCCATCCCCACAGTACCCTTTTCTAGATATTAAGTCATATGAATACCAAGTTTGGTTGAAATTGCTCAATGCTTTTCAGAGTTATCCTGGAATGTACACACATACGCACACACACACATCCATTTTTTGATATATATATATATATATATATATATATATATATATATATATATATATATATATATATATATATATATATATATATATATATATATATATATATATATATATAAATGTGTGTGTAGGCTATAATCCTATGAAAAAGCATGTGTTTACTAGACTTGCTGTTTGTTTTAATCATAACACGTTCTCATTCTCTTTCACCCTTTTTTTGTGTGGGTATGCGTGTCGGTGATACTAAGTAATTATAAGTGATGAAAATATAATTGCTACTCGAATAAATACTCTTACTAAATACTCTTCAAGTCTCCATGTACCAACGGACAATGCCAATGAATATTTACCGGCACCAGACTCGAACAACCTAATGCTGTTTTTTTCTAAGCTGAAGCATCTTGGCTCTTAGCCAGATTGCTTTTGCCTAACATTGATCCACCACTAAACACTTAGCCCTTCCCACTAGACCGTCCCTACCCCTCGAGTCCGTAATCTCTTCTTAAGTATGGGTTGGTGGAGTTACCTGGGCCGTGGCACCACGCGACGATCCCGTAACAGGAAGATGATATTTCGATCTAAACCTCTTTATCAACAGAAAATGAACCGGGTCCCAGAATTACCGATTTACTTCTTATGCTGCGACTTTCTTAATTTCATTATTGGAAGCAAGTAATCTGATTTGCCGCTCCCTGGCCTGGTAATTTGCTCGTTACATCTTATGATGTAAAAATCGATTAATCCTGAGAAGGACTTTCCCACGAGTCGATTTTGTCGGTCACGGCCTCTCCCTTCTCTTACCTCGTTATCCCTACTCTGCTTTATCCGATTTTTTAACTGATATCTATTAGACATATTAATTCCAACAACCATCTCAGTATCCTTGCGTTATTAACACTATTCCGTATATGGATAAAGTGTTTGAGATATCCACCAATATAATTCAATTTTCGTAGAAACTGAGAGGAATATTTCAAAGAAAGGCTTATGAGCTTCTTAGAAGTCTTATTCATCTTTTTTTTTTTTTTTAATACGCCTCACTCAAAATTATAATGTCAACAGAACACTCTTAGCCACCTAAATATCAAGTATATTACTTCCGTAGCAGTTGTCTTAAACTGAGCTGTGGACACCATTCTCTTATTTTTCTCAAAATGCCATTATAATCGTGGAGCTAGTGGAATCTCTTATTGCTTTTGCCCTTTCTCAGCCTCTATGTTGCGACAAGTTGGTTATTCTCATAAATGCAAACAAAAATTAATAAATAAAAAAGTCGTTATAAATTTAGGCAAAAGTTTAATTTATTTTCAGTGCTCAATTTACGGCTCTATAATTTCATAATTTTTGACACACGAGCATTACCATTCAAAAATACAATTCTGAGTGTTCATTAAGTGAAAAGAGGGAGTTGGAGTGGTTGGACAGAAGGAAAATCATAAAAAATCAATGAGATGAAATATAGATTTACAAGGAGATCTGGGAGGAAACCGCACAGTTGCACAAAAAGTAACTGCCAGAGAGGATGGGCAGAAAGACTGAAAAAATGAACCGGAAATGGGGGTAAAGTAAAAGGTTTCAAAGTGGATGGTGGTAAGGGCCGATGGGATGTTGCAAAAACCTTTTAGTAATGCCTACAGTCCCTCACGTGAGGTTGCACTTATTGCACTAACTCGCTTACGAGGGAACCCATTTGGAGAGCAGAAGTTTTCTAAGAATTCGATTCCTTTCTTGAAGTATATCAGAGCAGAAGATTAATTTGTAATCTTAAAAAAGGTACTGAGCAAATTTTGACTTACAGTTTTCATCACATATATATTTTCATTTAGTACCAAGTCAGTGAAAAGACTTAATTGTGTAGTTTATTGTTTCTTTTTATGAATATAACATAAAAAGTATATTCATTACATTTTCCCGTATCTGTTTGGAAAGAATTTTCCGATGTTGGTTATTTTCTTTATTCAAATTGCGTTTGGCACCCTACTACTATCGTACTGCCTTCTGTCAATGATATAGCACTTTCATTAGCTGGGAATTTGTATATATCCAAGGGGAACTGTACTCAAAGCTTACATTATTTAGTACAATTTTTCATTGTGTATACGAGAAGGGCCTCTTTTGAACCATCAGTAACAAAAATACAGTCGAAGATACCGATATTCAACACAAAACTTATACCTACAGGTTTTCATATCTAAAATATTTAACGATTAAATTATTACTTTTTTATCTGTGCACGAAATAGACAACAAGAAAAATAATATAAAATTAGCAATTTGCTCTTAGACATGAAAAAACTGTTAATTGGATGACATAATGACTATCAAAATAAATGCTTCGGATACGATAAAATTGTTGCATTTTTATAGAATACTTTTTTATGAATACATAGCATGATCAAAGCATTAATGATAAATAAAACTATATTATTACGTTCAAATACCTTGCTGGTCTGGCTGTAACTTTCAGGGAAGATACGTTGTACTTGAAACTAACCAATTGTTCCCAATGAATAGATGCCATTAATTAGTGTGTAATAGAAAAATATATTTGTTTTTAACGCCGTATAATCTACCCTATTGAGTGAGCATCAATGAGAGCATTTCTTTTATTTTTGTGTTGGTGTAATGCTGCGTTCATTCCCTTCATTGCAGCCCGGATAATCCCAATAATAGTTCAAGGAATTTTCTGACTTTATATTATTCTATATTGGAAAAGATCACATCAATAAGCCATACTTATTTTGGAATATAAATAACTGAAAGTTAATCGGATTTTTTCTATGTTCAATGTCAGCAGTGTTCTTTCTATTCCATAATAAAGATAACATGTTAATCTCCTTTAACCTTGCTCTTCTCTCTCTCTCTCTCTCTCTCTCTCTCTCTCTCTCTCTCTCTCTCTCTCTCTCTCTCTCTCTCTCTGATTGTAAGTGTTGTGTCCCATTATTAAAATATTTAACACCTCGGGGAGCGCTCCTTCCCTTATTTAGCTCTCTTTTTGTACCTGGTTCCCATTCTGATCTGTTTGCCTCCCTTCTCCAACCACTCTTTCCCTGTCTGTCTGTCTGTTTGTCTTTCTGTCTGAGATGGTCTCGTCTCATATCGACACTTCACGCCCCAGAAAGTCCTGCATGTCTGCAGAAGTCTCCTGAAGTTCAGAAGTTAAGGCCACTATTTTCTTCCACATTCACAGGGCAACAAAGCTCTCCTCATGCTTAAGATAAAAATGAATTAAAGCGGGAAGTCGAATAAAAAGAAAGCTTATGGAATCCACATATGTTAGATACTGTGTCCGCATGCCATCTCGGTCCTTGGAATTTGTCATTCCAACATGCATTTTTTAAGGGATGGGTAATATATAAAGTATTATATATATATATATATATATATATATATATATATATATATATATATATATATATATATATATATGTGTGTATGTGTGTGTGTGTATATATATATATATATATATATATATATATATATATATATATATATATATATATATATATACATTTCTGAATTTATTTATGTTCTAAATATTTGTAATATGAGAGCTAAGCTTTCTTCTTACTCAATATAGGAAACAATTTCTGTATAGACCTTTAAATGATTTTATCAATTTCTCTCTCTCTCTCTCTCTCTCTCTCTCTCTCTCTCTCTCTCTCTCTCTCTCTCTCTCTCTCTCTCCAGCAAAACTAAGAATTCATTGTTTTGCCGTTCTGAAGGTTTTAACGTTTTGACACAACATTCGCCAATAAAGCCTGGGTAATGCTACGCTCAGATATCCTAAGTATTTAACGTTACTCGATCGACCTTCTACTTTAAGCTTTTTCTACGTAGCTTTACTATTATTATTATTATTATTATTATTATTATTATTATTATTATTATTATTATTATTATTATTATTATTATTATTATTATTCAGAGATGAACCCTATTCATATGGAACAAGGACATAGGGGCCATTGACATGAAATTCAAACTTCCAAAGAATATGGTGTTCATTAAGAAGTAAGAGGAGGTAAAGGGAAATACAGAAAGAAGTGATCTCATTTATTAAAAAAGAAAAAATAAATTAATAAACAATTAAATAGATAAAAATGTATTAAAATACAAGGAGAATAGCATTTGGGCAGCACTGCATTGGATCTTCGCTTGAACTTTTGAAGTTCCAATTTCTTAGAGATTTTGCTTCTATTTTATATGAACAGGTAACTTCCAATACCTCATTTAATGTCTGCCCCGTAGAACTAATGCAGTCCTCCTGGGTCTTTAATTTGTCATGTTATTTAGGTTAATGTAGTTTTTTTTCTTAGGAACATATGAATGGAGGCATATTTACGAACGGCCAAATAATAAAATATTGTAGAGCTCCATTCTGCCTGTCTCAGAGGGGTAGGGGGGGGAGATGAAAATCACCTAAGTATAATAAGAGAATAAGAATATAGCAAGAGAGCTGATGAAAGATCAACATATAATACTGAATGCAACAACTGACTATAGCCCCCTTTCAAAAACACAGTGGATGAGACTGAGAGAAGACACCCACAGAAACCTAATATTTGTACATGAATCATCACCCTATACTACCTGTCAGTAAGAGACCGGTTATTTTATTAACAAGTTATACTTCATCGCACTACCGGCTGGCAAAGTGAAGATAATAACACGAAGGAATAGTGTTTGGGAATTAAGTTATAAAATCAATTATCCTTAATGACTGGAGTTCAAGATTTGCCACTCTTCGTATTTTCGTAAGGACATTTTTTTTGTGGGAACGTGTTTTAGTTTTCTGGAAAAGAAAACTACTGAGACGGCTTTGTCTGTCCGTCCGCACTTTTTCTGTTCGCCCTCAGATCTTAAAAACTATTGAGGCTAGAGGGCTGCAAATTGGTAAGTTGATCATCCACCCTCCAATCATCAAACAAACCAAATTGCAGCCCTCTAGCCTCAGTAGTTTTTATTTTATTTAAGGTTAAAGTTAGCCATGATCGTGCATCTGGCAACGCTACAGCACAGGTCACCACCGGGACGTGACTGAGAGCTTTATGGGCCGCGCTCACAAGCATTATACGCTGTAACTGTGCCGAAGAAACTACGGCGCATTACTTGTTTATACTTGATTGTAATGCGTCATCGCTAGAAGAAGAAGCTTTAGGTTAATATATATATATATATATATATATATATATATATATATATATATATATATATATATATATATATATATATATATATATATATATACATATATATATGTGTATATATATAATGTGTGAGAGAGAGAGAGAGAGAGAGAGAGAGAGAGAGAGAGAGAGAGAGAGAGAGAGAGAGAGAGAGAGAGTGTTTAAAATTGTGTTTAGCGTAGAAAGTCTTATCGTACTAGACCTAAACTGGTATTTTGGGGCGATATCATTCGACTAAGGGTCATCACTAGCAGCGACCAGTTACAATCTATTATAACAAATCCCAAGTGTATGGATTGCTTCTGCACTATTTTACTTTCATTTCGCGAAACATAACATCCAAACACCAGTCGTTAAGTTTCGATCTCTCGCTTGTCAATATGAATAAAAGATATTGACTTAAACTATGATTTAATAATGGCAGAAAAAAATATCTGTTATGATTCCAGGTGCGTTTGGAATTATTTGCTCGCTTGGTTTCAAATGATTTATGAAAAAAAATCCTAATAATATTATTAGATCATGAAACCCCTTTTGATACGGAGTTTTGATGTGAATCATCAAATAAGAATCATAAAAATGTTTGGTTTTACAAAAAAAAAAAAAAAAAATCACCATAAATGCTACTGATTACAACAGTGGGTTATGCTTATACCCAAGCACTTTATATATTGTACATTTCATATCTGGCCATAAAATACAGTTCTTCTCTAAATTTGTATAATCTTCAAGGTATCTCCTGCTTTTGCAAAGCCAGATTTTTTATTTCTTCCCTCTCCTCTGGATCAATGCATAGCTATTCATTTCCACGTCTAGTGAGTTCCCGTGTTTCTCCTAGACTTGGTTCTCTCTCTCTCTCTCTCTCTCTCTCTCTCTCTCTCTCTCTCTCTCTTATTGCAGTTGCTTCTCCTTCGGTGTTTCACCTCTCTCTCTCTCTCTCTCTCTCTCTCTCTCTCTCTCTCTCTCTCTCTCTCTCTCTCTCTTTGCAGTTTCTTCTCCTTTGGTGTTTCACCTGGCTCTGGCTCTGGCTCTCTCTCTCTCTCTCTCTCTCTCTCTCTCTCTCTCTCTCTCTTCTCTCGCTCTCTCTTATTGCAGTTCCTTTTCCTTCGGTGTTTCACCTCTCTCTCTCTCTCTCTCTCTCTCTCTCTCTCTCTCTTTGCAGTTTCTTCTCCTTTGGTGTTTCACCTGGCTCTCTCTCTCTCTCTCTCTCTCTTTTGCCCTTGGGTATAGTGGTTTTCAATCTCTTTATAACAGATGGTCCCTCTGAGCAAGTGCTATCTCTTTCTTTTTCATTTTTATCGTCTTCCTTCATCAAAGGGGTAATTGCAGTGCTGGGGTGATTTCTGTGAATTCATCTGAATTATTTGCCGACCTATTTTAAAATCACGAAACAATATTTTATGTTCATTTCTATTTCTTCAACCTTGAATATTTATGAAATTGTATGTATATAATGGAGACATTTTCTACTACACATTTTTTGTTAATATATATACAGACCTTGAGAGAGAGAGAGAGAGAGAGAGAGAGAGAGAGAGAGAGAGAGAGAGAGAGAGAGAGAGAGAGAGAGAGAGAGAATGTACAGATATGTCCGCAATATAAAAGATATATGTTCTCCTTTGTAAAGTTGCGTTTGATTTTGAAATTGTGTAGAGTTCAAAACTTCACTTGATCGTGAGTATGTCCTATTCAGTGTTTCAATCGTCAACATAGATCCTAATTAGGACACCTACTCTTATCCCTAGAAGAGCAAATACGAATGTTTGATAATAAAATGTTAGTTCTGCTCTTGAAATCACTGATGATTAAAAGAATGTTTGAACAAAGATGATAGGATTCTTCTTCGTGTTCAATTCTAAGATCTGTAAAGCTGATACACCATATATATTCAGAAAAGAAGTTTAGCGGAATAATAAAATAATGGATCATTTTCATTTTTTGCTTATTCCTATCTTAATATACTCTGTTACCCATATACATATATATATATATATATATATATATATATATATATATATATATATATATATATGTTTTATATATATATGTTTTATGCGTTTTTATTGTTCCTTACACATAAGGTAACGATGGAGAGGTCACACACAACTATCTTATTAGGTTCCTGTTTCCTTTCAATAGCTCTTTAATTCTTCTACTGAAATTACTATTCACACTGACTATAAGATTTTTGTTAAGTTCTTAGTATGTATTTCATCACTCAACAATATATTTATTTTCTCTAAATACTCACTTTTATTTGGGATTACTGGGGCACCAGAAATATACAAGGAAATAAGCAAATATAATTTCTAAGGAGGGTACTTGAAAGATGGGGATAAGAAAAAGGGGGGGTGGTCTCTGAGGATATGTAAAATATGACTTATCACTGATGAGGGCAGGGCCGGGCCTACAAACACCTGTCAGGTGAAAATACTTGTTTTCCAAACGTTTGTATGTTCGTATGCAATATCCTTCTAGCATTTACATTACGAATTTACTGTATGTATATATATATATATATATATATATATATATATATATATATATATATATATATATATATATATATATATATATATATATATATATAGAATTAAATCGGTATCAACAGAAAATGTTAGTCTATTGTGATAAACCAAGAAGGAAGGTGTATTGTACTATGTCTACTTTACCATTTTGCACTTAATCGATAAATTAAAGACTAATAATGATTTTCTATTAACGTTATGAATTTTCCTTCCTTTGTACCTTTAGTATTTTGTATTGTTCCCATGATACGTCATGAAAAACTGTATCACTTGTGTCAAGGGGGAAAATTCTAAACGTATATACTACAACGTAAATACAATAATTGTCTCAACGACCGTCGGTTTCTTGAATACGGTAATTAAAACTATACGTTGGCTTACATCTCCCCCAGACACGTATATGTTTGTAATAATATTAGAGATATTGATTTAAACCTCTTGTTTCAACTCCAGTTGTTTTACTTGAAGAAGACACCCATTTCAGAACCGAGCTGAAAGTGTGCAGGGATTATGGAGATTGCCGGCTGGCTGAGCTCAGGAAAGAAGCCATTATGAAAGAGGATAAGAACGCCGGAGAATACCGTTTCTCGAAATTCTACTCCATTAGCCTCGAATCGGGCGCTTTCATCTTCGACGATGGATTTGCGATTGAATCCGCTTAAACTCTGACAGCGGAACCGTTAAAGCTTCTGTTACAGGAGTTCTTTGGAAAACAGTTCAAGCCATCGGTTACGAGCTGGTCTGCGTATGGACGCGCTTTCGTCCTGCAACTGAAAATAAACAGGAATCTCTGTGACTTCAAATACAAAATATATATATATATATATATATATATATATATATATATATATATATATATATATATATATATATATATATATATTGTATTTGAAGTCACAGGGATTTCTGTTTATTTTCAATTGCAGGACGAAAGCGCGTTCATACGCAGACATAACTCGATGGTTTGAACTGTGTGTGTGTATATATATATATATATATATATATATATATATATATATATATATATATATATATATATATATATATATATATATATATATACACATACATTCTAGACGACAAAATATCAAAATATCATTTAATATCGTTACCAGTAAAATTTTTCTAATGTCACATTTAGCCTACACTAAAATCGTTACCTAACGCTGTTTCATTCTCAGGAAAACGGACCAAGCAATATAAACAACTGATAAAGTTAAGTTACAACGGGGAACGTATAACATACGTAACAGGTACCGCGCGCTGATCTGTTTCTCCTGTCAAGACTGCCAGAGGTACGGGCATCTGGAGAAGAAGGAATTCAAGTTGCAAAATAATGTTGGAGTCTGGGGTAACTATAAACGTTAATCATGTAACATGAGAAAGCAATTACAAGGGTATGAAGTGCATAAACTGTACGAGAGCATGAAAAACAAGATGCCAATCACTGGGTGAGTTTGGGAAACGCAATGCTCAGGATGGGAAAATAAAGAGAATACCAACAAATGCTGATCAGCAATTTAAATGTCAACATTCCAAAGTAAGGCTTTGTGAATATTAAGTTGGTCGGTTAAAATAAAAAATTATAAACAGGTGGTATAATTTTTTTGAGAAATTATTTACAGGTTTATAAAGCAATTTTCATTTAATGGTCACTCCCTGTAAAATTAATTGCAAAAGGGTTAGCTTTATGATGATAAAAACTTACGAAAAGGATTATAAAATCAGAAATCCATTGACCATGCCATTTTTAAGCTTTGAAAAACCATCCAATGATAAACATCTTAAAAACGCATCGTCCGAGTGTCATCGGATTCTGATTTGTGAACACTTTCGAACGCAGCGACGGTGAACCAATAACTTCGTTCCAACTCCGTTACCGGAGATAAGTGTTATTGGTTAGTTACACGCATCGTCTTTTACAGTAATGGAACATGGAAAAATAACTTTAAAAGGAGAAGGAGGGCAAAGTCATAAATAATATTCTATCTCCTGAGAGTTATTTTGGGGAAGGAAAGCAAAACAGAAAAACCGAATTAAAGTCATTTTTTTTAGCTGAAACAAAACATTTTGTTTGATGCAAATCAGGAATACCTTTCTTAATTCGTATGATCTGACTCAGCTTGTACATAACGATTACTCACATTCACGGAACAAGGAAAACTTCAAAAATAGCATTCATAGACAAACAGATACAAGCAAACAGAAGCGATATCACCAGAATAATATTACGAGAGAGAGAGAGAGAGAGAGAGAGAGAGAGAGAGAGAGAGAGAGAGAGAGAGAGAGAGAGGGGGGTTATCTAAATACCTCTGTCAACGTCTTTAGTAAATGTAAAGTAACTGTGACCGACTCACTGTAGAATGCCATTTAAATAATAACTTTTCATTACCCTTCAAGTCTGGAAGCAACAGAAAAGCCTCATTCACTGCTGAGAGCTTTATATATATACAGTACATGTATAATATATATATATATACACATGTATATATGTATGTATATATACATTTATATGTATATATATATATGTATATATATGTGTGTGTATGTATATATATATATATATATATATATATATATATATATATATATATA
The DNA here is from genome assembly GCF_040412425.1 of Macrobrachium rosenbergii. NCBI lineage: Eukaryota > Metazoa > Arthropoda > Malacostraca > Decapoda > Palaemonidae > Macrobrachium > Macrobrachium rosenbergii. The sequence goes on along the minus strand of NC_089751.1, from coordinate 27,576,449 downwards.
TATATATATATATATATATATATATATATACACACACATATATATATTATATATATATATACATATTTATATATATGTACATATATGTATATATATACATATATATATATATATATATATATATATATATATATATATATATATATATATATATATATATATATATATATATATATAAAACGGTATGCGATTGACTGACACAGGTTGCAAAGAATATGAATGATAGATAAGCGAATAGGCAATATGATTTTGAAGAGTACTTTCTTTTTCAATATCTGATCTGATTTATTAGCTTATTAAATGTTCTAATAGCGTTACTGTTTTCCACTTACTGCTATTTTAGTTATTGTTCTAACTTTGGTCTGCATTATAAATTTTATGTATCACGACAGACATATCTTTTTGTATATTATGAAAAAATAAAATATATATATTACAAGGATTTCGCTAGTTGACGGCTCTGTATATTGGTTCAACTTTCCAGATAGATATTTATCAAAGCTTGAACTGTCTGACTACAGCATTAGGCGTTTCCACACATCAAAACAGAATGCATTGTTTGCCAACTGGTCTGGGTTAACGCCTAAGACATTAGTTCGCAGAGACTGGTAAAACACCCAGTTTTGTTAATGTTGTAAATCGCAGAGCTAATAAGTGAAAGTTTGGCAACCAGACCTAAGCATTTCTTACAAAACAGTGTGATTCATTATTCCGAAGTACCTAAAGCCTTGTTATGCGTTTTGGTTAGTCAGGTCATTGCGAAGTTTAAACTTGTGAAGTGCACTTTTGCAATCCTTGAAATCCTTGTTCTGCTGCATTCAAGGAAAAAAATAGCAAAAACCTATGAATAGGCAAATGTCATATCTGTACATCACTAAATGCAACTATTAAAGTTTTCACACTTAAGTAAAGCTCTCCTCACCGAAATCCTTTTAGTTTTTCTATTACGTTCTTGTCAACTACAAGAGCTATTGTGCTTCCAATTGAAAAGTGGTTTCTTTATGCGCTGTGGACAAGTTGTCTCTCTTGTGCTTTTAAGTAATTTCGAAGCAAACATTAGGTTCACCTTTTCAGCACAAAATTAATTTTAAAACTCTAACCTTGCGCCGTAATCAGGATAATGCTTCCATCTTCGTCAGAGTTCAGCGTTTTCACTCAACCACTTTTATACATTATCATGTTGAGCGAAAAAGTAATTGGGATAAGACTCCATGGCGATGAATTTTTATGTTTTTTTGAAAATAGAGCAAATTACGGAGTTATAGAATAGTCATAATAATATGAATATACTAAATACGAGGCACCCTTGGAAGTTTAAAAGATTTCCAATTATTTCAAGGCTATGGAGCAAAGTTAGCTTTAAATTTAATGTAAGATTTTCCTTCAGAGATTTTACATTTCTTGAGTGAGTATGTTCCTTAGATTCACTAGAGGTACTCAGATATCCCTGATTGCCTACTCTAGACAACTCTCGAGAAAACACCAGAGAAGAATGGATGGAGCATATTAGACGAATCCACCAGGTCTTTGTAACTGTAACTGCTAAACTCAGTGTACTATACGCTTTTCAATGCTGTAATATTTTTGGATAACTATTGAACTCAAAACTTTGAATAACAGATTTGGTGATGATTTAAAGTTATCCATCCATGATAGAATTCCAGTTTTTTTTTTTTTGGGGTTCAGGAATACCATCAAGCATTAACCCACTAATCAATTTTTAATAAGATACATATATTTTATCTATGTCGAATTCATGCATCTATATTCTCTGGTACTTACATAACCCAGCATCAGTCTAATAGTAAACATCAAGTTATATGGAATCTCAAGGACATATTTCCCATTAACACATCGACCGACTTTGCGTCGTCTAAAGGCATGAAAAACTATGTACTTAACGGATGGCCTGTCTTTCCTTCACCTCTCTCTCCCTCTCTCTTCTTATGTATGTGCGTATGTATGTGTGTACGATGTGTGTATATATATGTGTGTATACAGTATACATATTATGTATATATATATATGTGTGTGTGTGTGTGTCACACATTAACACACGTGAAAATAAAAGGCCTACATACCCTCTCTGAAGGGTCGATGTTTCTGACAGCATTCCTCCACCTGGCTCGGTCAAACACATTGTCCTCTGACAGTTGTTTGTCTCTCAGGTCTTCTCTGACTACATCCATATATATATATATATATATATATATATATATATATATATATATATATATATATATATATATATATATATATATATATATATATATATATATATATATATATATATATATATATATATATATATATATATATATATATATGTATATATATGTGTGTGTGTGTGTGTGTGTGTGTTTGTTTTGAGTTTGTTTGAGTTCACTGATTATTTGGTTATACAATTTTGGGCATAATAATTGTTCTTGCTCTGGATTATTCGACGAATATTTAAAAATTTACGTTAATCCAACAGAATATACTTAAAACATCATTTCCTGGTGGTAATCTATCCCATCATCCTTTATTTTACCAAGCTGAGGAAAAAGGACTCTACCATTATATTGTACGTTCTATTTCCTCAGTGTGTGAGAAGAATAATTTCCGCTTAATTAAAACGGGGCTCCCTGCTAATGAGTCCAATTCTTATGGTAATTAGCAGTAACTTAATTATATCTCAGCCCTTAGTCAAGATCTCCTTTTCTTCTACTTTACTTATGATAAGTAACCGATTGGTTAATTAGTTATCTTTAGGCGTTTAATTTTTTTTTACTTCCTAATGTTGAAATATTATTATGACACTAATGAGAATCACTAGATTGGGAAAAACTGTCCATCTCAAAAGTAGCTTTCCTCAAATGCTAATAATATCTGATGAGAAAATTACTTTAGTTTTTACTACAAGCCGAATGACTATATTATAAAGGCAAAAGGTTGAAGAATTAGACTCATATCTTAGAAGAAATCCAGAGGGGTCTATTGTACTACAAAGATGGGAGAAGGCAGTTTAATTTATTCTGTAAACTCATTGTTATTGACTACTGTGTGTAAGATAAACCCAGGAAAGGGATCACACGTATTATATGAATACCACAGGCCAAGAAATAAGTGGATAAAAACTTAATTTCTCAGAATAAATTTTAGCAATTCTAACATCTTAAAGACAAGTTTAAACGTCAAAAGTTCAAGCGAAGGTGCAGTGCATTACTACCCTAATACTATTCTCGTTGCATTCAATACATTTTTGTCTGTTTACTGATTTATCAATTGATTTTTTTATTTTTTAATAAGCGAGATCTCTTCTTTCTGTATTCCCTCTACCTCCTCTTACTCCCTGATGGACAACATGCTCTTTGGAACCTTGGATTTCAAGTCAATGGCCCCTGAGGACTTGTTCCATATGGACAGGGTTCATTCTCTGAATAATAATAATAATAATAATAATAATAATAATAATAATAATAATAATAATAATAATAATAATAATAATAATAATAATAATAATAATAATAAACACCCAAAATACTTGTGTAGAAAAGTAACTAAATTAAATTCATTATTAGCTCAAGTAGATTTACGGCCGTGAAGAATACACGAAGAAATACGAAAACTGAACGTTATATTTTTACCTTAACCGAATAATTTTGATGCTATACGTAAAACAGAGCCTCATAAAACAACATCATGCTGTTACGAATGTTCTTTAATTAATTTAACCAATATGGGATCATTAATATATTCACTAAACATAAAATTCACAAAGCTATGGCCGGTTCTTTATGTGGTAACCCCAAACCAATCCTAAATATATTCACTAAACATAAAATTCACGAAGCTATGGCCGTTTCTTAACATGGTAACCCCAAACCAATCCTTAATATATTCGCTAAACATAAAATTCATGATACTATATTCACTAAACATAAAATTCTCCCACACGGATCTACACAATCGTCCATCTTACCTGGCCATCCGTACTCATACCCTACGGCCATCTGCTCCTCACAACAAGCATCTCTTGACATACGTACCATGCACACGCATATAAGAAACACAGCCAACATCATACATCCTTTTTATGTAAACTGTTGTTCATAATCAAGTCACATCAAATGTATCATTCTTAATAGAGGCAATACCATGTCAGCTTTCCAGCTATATTTATCAGAACTCTGTTAGCAACTTGTATATAAAATTATGTACCATTCTCCATTCTCGAACAAGCACAACTGACTGTCTATTAATCTCTATTTTGTTTGCCTCGTGTCAGGAACTACATTTCTGCTCGCAAGAACCCTTGACCTTTCTTTCATTGTTTTGAATAAATTAGTAAGACTGTAGTCGCTGCCTCTTACTCACGCCTTTGCTACATTGGTGACCACGGACATGACCAGACTAACCAACCCAAAGGATACCAGCTTTTCCACTGACAGCATTACAGCCACCTCCATACGTCTGCCCACTTCACATCCCTCAACCCAGAACCTTGGTTCTGCAAGGCAGAGGCAAAATTCCGGGTCAAGAATATTACCTCCTCAGCACGCAAAGCAGACGCTGTCCTCGAATTCCTGCCAGACGACATCTTCGAGCAAGTTGCAGAATGGCTCGCAGAACTCAAAGCCCGTCACCTACAAACCACTGAAGGACCAGCTGAAGTCATCTTTCAACATGCCATCTGCCCTAAGAGCCAAGAAGTTCCTGGACAATGTGGGGTCAGCCATAGGAGAAGAGCAGTCATCACATATCTACAAGCAATTGCAGTGGCTGGTAATGCTATCCACTGCAAAGAGCCAACCCGAGTCAACCCTGGACCTTGTGAGAGGGGACATCCTCACAAAACTGCCCTGCTAAACAGTATAGGCCATGCCCAACGCCTCCATCACGCCCATCGATGAATTCCCAAGACTGGTCGATGCAGTACACATGGCCCACAAAACAGCAGAGCCCATCCAGCCACCTATAGCAGTCTACCAACACAGAATCCGACAGCGACCCAGAGAGACCGACTGCCCCCATCCACAAGTGACGCTTCCCCAAACAATTAAAAAACAGAAAAACCACGCGGAAGAAAAACAAATCACCAGAGGGAATGTGCTTCTTCCATTGGAAGTTTGGATGAAAGGCCCATAACTGTGACAAAAGGCTGCCTGTTCTCAAAAAACATGCAAAAGAGTTGCTGCTGCAGACCAGTTGCCTCGCAACATTAGCACTTTTAGGAGTAGACTTCCTAAAAGAACACAACCTGCTGGTGGACATAACATCAAAACAGCTGATCCCAAAACCACCCCCACATCATCACCACAACAGCAGATACGACAAACCGTACCCATCTCATCAGCCAGCCCACTACCAGCAATACGCCACCTTCTACAGGAGTTCCCAGTGGTCTTCCAAGACCACCTGCAGCATGACTAAAGCAAACCAGCGAAGCACAACATCCAGCACCACACAGAAACGGAAGGTCACCCAGTCCATGCCCGCTTCAGACATTTGGCCTCAGAATAACTCACCCACACCAAACAAGTATTCAGGGAAATGGAGAAGTCAGGAATATGCCAGAAAGCTCCCATCCCATGAGCATCCCCCCCTCCACACGGTACCAAATCCCAATGGAACATGGGGGCTGTGCAGAGACTATTGGCAGCTAAATGTTAAAACAAAGCTCGACAGATACCCATTGCCGAACATAGCAGACACCACCAACCAAATGAACAGCGCCAAAGTCTTCACCAAAATAGATCTGCTGAAGGGATACTTCCAAATTACAGTAGTCAAGAAAGACATAGAAAAGACAGCAATTATCACCCCCTTCGGCACCTACACGTTTAACTATAGCTGCTTCGGCCTTCGGAATGCAGGGGCAGCCTTCCAAAGACTAATGGACGACTTCTGGGCGATATTCTCTTCTGCACTGTCTACATCGACGACATCCTGATATTTAGCCCCAACCTCAAGCAACACCTAAAAGACGTCAAAGGGTGCTACAAATACTCAAGAAAATGGACTTGTAGTAAGGGAAGACAAATGCGAGTGGGCAAAAACTATGGTGAAATTCCTGGGACATCAAATAAGCCCAGACGACATCAAACCAACCATGGCCCCCCCCTGCAAAAGTAAAAGAAATCACCGACTTCCTGATACCAACCACAATCAAAACAGTACAAGAATTTTCAAGACCGACTAACTACTATCATCGATTTATACCCAATATTGCTAAAATCATAAGTCCAATATACAGTTGTTGGTCAAATATTCAAGATAATGCATTTTTATTAGCAAAGCAGGGAATAACCTCTGCAGCCACAGCAATCTCTCCTCTACCCCATAGGTCCCTCACTTTGATGACTGATGCGAGTAACATGGCAATGGGTTCGGTACTGGAACAGGACACAGATGATGGTCGTCGACTGCTGGCATTCTCCAGGAAAAAGTTGATGACAGGGGAACAAAAGTACTCCACATTTGATAGAGAGTTGCTGGCAGTCCACAAAGGCATCTGCCACTTCCTCCACGTACTCGCAGGATGGCAGTTTGTCACACAAATGGACCACCAACCCTTAGTGTTTGCCTTCATAAAAACCACAGACACATGGTCAGCATGACAGCAGCATCACCTGCAATAGCTGAACGCACCTGCGCCATCAAGTACCTGAAGGGGTCTTCAAACATTGTGGTGACACACTATCGAGAAACTGCACCAACACCATCCAGATCGGGCTAGCCTATCAAAACATAGCATTGGCACAAAAAGACAACGTAGACCGACAGCAACTATGGCATGACAACCTCACCCTCATGTGGGGTGACCTATCTATCAACAATGGAGAGACGACCATCGCCTGCAAAACAAGTACCAGACACCCTCACCCATACCAGACAGCAGGTCTCAGAAGGAAGGCTTTCAACCTCACCCACAACCTGTCCCACCCATCAGGCCACGCAACCGCCTGAATTGTGGTGGAACCGTACATCAGGTGGAGAATGAAAACCAACATCAAAAAGTGGGCCAGAGAATGCCTTCCATATCAGGCGTCAAAAATAACGAGGCACGTAGAAAGTGAAATAGGAGAGTTCCACACTACACACCGCCATCTCGCCCGCATTCACATCGGCATAGTGGGCCCTCTACCCACCTACGAGGGGTACGGATACCCTGTTCACCATCATCAACAGAAATACCAAGTGGCCAGAAGCAATACTGATATGGCAACAGACAGCAGAGAGTGGTGTGAAAGCTCTAATTGGATAGGTCAGCAAACATGGAGTCCCACAGATCATCATGAGTGACATGGGGTGGGGGCCAACTTCACACTCAGTTTATGGAACACCCTCACAGACAGTTTTGGGACAAAGTTAGTACACACAACAGCATACAGCCCACAAGCCAACGACATCATCGAAAGGCTACACCGATGTCAAGGAGGAAGTTGGAGAATGGGGTTACCTTGGGTCCTGCTGGACCTGATAATATCATCACACACAGAATTCGACGCATCTCCAGCAGAAAACCCTGTACAGAGAAGCATTAATATTGCCAGCAGATATCTTTCAACATCCACTGAGCTCAACATCCCCATCCAACATCCATAAAGCATTAGAACGAATAATGCCAGCCAAGACTATTTACAACATGGCTAGAAAAGTGTACGTCCCCAACGAACTGCAGAGCGTAAAATACGCATTCATATGAGTGGACACACACAGACCCCACCTCTACCCAGCCTACTCAGGACCATACTAGGTCATCCAAAGAAGAGACAAGTCCTACCAGATGACAGCTGATGTCAGGAATGTCCGGATCTCCATCGATCACCTCAAACAGCATACCTCCCAGACACTGATCTACTACCTTAGGTTTCTCTAAAGGGGGGAGGGGAGTCCTGTAGGGTTCCCACGCAGACCTACACAATCGTCCATTTTGCCTGGCCGTCCTAAATCATACCCTATGGGCATCCGCTCCTCACAACATGCATCTACAGACATACACGCCAAGCACACATGTAAAAGAAACACAGCCAACATCATAAATTCTTTTTATGTATACTGTCATTCATAATCATGTAACATCAAATGTATCATTCATAATAGAGGAAATATAATGTCAGCTTTCCAGCTATATCTATCAGAACTTGACATTTCTGTTGTTGTTTTGAATAAATTAGTAGGTTTGTGTACACTGCCCCTTACTCACGACTTTACAAAATATGTATATGTTTATATATATATATATATATATATATATAATATATATTATATATATATATATATATATATATATATATATATATATATATATATATATATATATATATATATATATATATATATATATATATATATATGTATGTATATACACACATATATATCACACACACATATATATATATATATATATATATATATATATATATATATATATATATATACATATACATGTAGCCTAGGCTATCTCAAAGACATTTCTATTTCTATGGAATTGGTGAGAAGAAGTACTGTCATGTTCAGTCAGTAGAAGAAACAGGGAAGTTCAAACTTCTTTACAAAATCAACACGAGATCAATATTGTTCTTTGTTCATACCAGTGTAGCAAGAGATAATTTAACGTCGGTTAAACATAAAAAAAAGTTTAGTTCTCTTAGAGAACCTCGATAAGTAAACCTACAATTAGGAATGCGAAAAATACCTAAGAGCAAACAAATCGTTAATGAGCTTTGTTAAAGACTGCATGATTGAACGGACAACGTGAGTACGCATACCATGCACGAGAAAGACACACGACGCTGAAGTTGGGAAAAGGAAGAATGAGGCCTAAGAAATGGGGAAAGCGCATGAATATTCATGAAGGTGATGGGGAGCTTCACGGTCATTTTGCAAGAGTTTAATCAAAGAAAAACTGGAACTTGCCAATAAAATACGTCGTGGAAACTACAATTTCATTACTGAAACGTGGAATGTAATGTCAAAGATGATAATATGTATATGCATATACATATATATATATATATATATATATATATATATATATATATATATATATATATATATATATATATATATATATATATATATATATATATATATATATATATATATATATATATGCGTGTGTGTGTGTGCTTGTGTGTGTGTGTATGGATGTATGCATGCATAAGTGTGTGTGTTAATTTTGAGATGGTTTGTATTTATGATAATGAATTATTTTTTTCTATAGCATGGGACCTAGGCACAACACTATTTACTGTCAACATTAATAAACATTTATTATGACCTGAACCTGACTAAGTAATGTGTATTTTGATTTTGATATATTAAAAGTGGGCTGCAATTGTACACAATTTTTTTATTTAGTCGAGTTACATCTAAGTCAAAATAACAGCAACGATCCCCATCCCTCTCTCTCTCTCTCTCTCTCTCTCTCTCTCTCTCTCTCTCATAGCAAAATACTTGGGTAAAAAATTCATCAGTGTTTAAATCGAAGCACTTAAATTTCTAAAAAGGACTAAATAAAATGTGCTTTAAGATGCCATTGTGACTGTTTTTACCACATGCAGCATATAAATCTTTCTTACACAAATATTACGAAAGCATATAAAGCTTTATCCTATAACTGACAAAGTTATTTTTGCAATAATTTTCTTCGTGGTTTTCCAGCAACCTTTTTACTATTTGCTCATTACGCGTGTGGTTCCGCCCTCCTGCGAGTGTTTTTCCTTCCTCTTATCGATATGCTCCTTTCTAACGATATCGTCTCCTTCATAATGGATATTAATGAGCTTCTCTCATTTCTCACTGGCACTTTTTCTTTTTTTTTTTTTTGTCTTTTCAGTGCCGAGTCCCTTTCCTCGGGTGTTACGCCTGCATCTGGGTTCTCGTTACTGATTTGTGTGTTCTCCGTGGTTACATTATTATCTTTCGCGTTTTCCTACCAGTTGGTCTTGCAATTAAAACACTTAAATTAAACTTCAGACTCTTGAAAGTACTTTGGATGATCTGCAAAGAATCATTATTCACATTTTCTTCTGACTTATCGCAATCTCAGAGAACCAAACGTTATCACCCATCATATAGATATGAACGAAAAAATATGCCGTTTTTATCTTACATTTGCAAATAAGAGTCACATAACCGAGCTGGTGTTAGCTGAAAAAAATACAAAAAAAATTTCACTCATATTTGCTGTGAAAAAATACTCAGTGAAAAGTAACATATATAAGGTTTTGGCATCATGCACAACTATTATATATTCTAAATTGATTCATATTTTGTTGTAGTTTATCTCAGTCTCTGTCTGACAAAGTGTAAGATGCAAAATATTTTTAGAAAATACTGATGTAAATGTTGATTGCCACAAAAGATACCTAACAATGTTTTCCTTTTACCGCCGTTTGTAAGGTTACCCTTCGCTTTAGTATACTGAGAGTGCATTCATTTTCACGATGGATTCATCTGTATTCATGTTGTGTTTATTTTCCTGCTGCAAAATAGCAGAAATAAAAACTCGAGAAAACGATCTGAATTTGACGGTAAACATTTCCCGGGCTCAGGCAGAACAAAATATTCACAAAAAAAGTTGCATATTAATTTGATTCTTAAATTAAGCACGCAAAACGTCTATGAATAATCTTTTTTTCCAGTGATATTTTGTTTATCGTCATTTATGTCTGGTACTGCGTGGCAAAGAGTAAGAAATCATTTCTAAAAAAGTTATGAATTTCGATGCGGGAGTCAGGCTTGGCTGTTTCGGAAACACTCATTTAGAGAGAGAGAGAGAGAGAGAGAGAGAGAGAGAGAGAGAGAGAGAGAGAGAGAGAGAGAGAGAGAGAGAGAGAGAGGAAAAATATAAGTAAATAGACATTTAAATAAGTAAATAAATAAACATATAAGACGTGGAGAGGGCGAGAACTTTCGTGAATAATTGTACCTCCAGGGAAATGCGAATGGAGGGTTACAGAGCCTAGGTTTTCTGGTTGTCGGTGCAGGCTCTTTATTTTCTTTCTTCAGGAGTTCCAAAAGCGGGAATACTGGAGCAGAAGTGCCAGGAGCAGGATCATTCCCTGTGGTGCCAAGTGTTAGGAACCACCGGCAGACGAGACGGATGGCCTCAGGGACTCTCAAAACTTTGAATGCCATATGACGAAGTCCCCAGATTGCCAGATATCTTTGTTTAAGTACAAGAGCACTGTCGTTGCAGCTTCACAGAGCTCCATGGAATGACAAGATTTTCCTGTCGGATGCATTTGTGCCGTACAGAATAAACGTATGTTGCAATGCAAGCTGTGGCAAGTATAGCAACATCTTGTCTGACCATTCTGTAATATTCCACTACTTGATCAAAGAGGTACACTTACTTGATTTCTAGATATAACCCTTTATTTCAAGGGGATGTCGCATGACCTTTTCTTGGAATTCGGACCTCCAAAACTTCCTTAAACCTCTAAAACACTGTATAGTATTCATTGCCGACTCCTTGGAGGTTCGTAATAAAGCAACCAAATGTAATATCTATTCAGCAAATTGTAAAGATGGTGCCCACCCTTCAGTAGTGAAGGGAATAGTGAAGGGTATTAAGTGGAGCATCCTTCCTCCAAAGTTTTTAAGTTCAGTGACCATTTGGAAGAGGCAGAGTGCCACTGATATGAACGCCATTTCATAAAGTTTTCCAGTCTGTTGGACTCAACCAGCCTATAATAATTAGGCTATCCATGAACATATGATTGTTGGATAACGTTCAAGCAATGTAAAAGCTATCGCACAAAACTTGTTGTCTTTCCCCCAACCACATGGCAAGAGTGAGTCATGCGGAATGTACAATTCTACACCATGTATGCATGAAGTCGTTGGATTGCAGGTTTATAGATAACCTCCCTGCGAATACGCGTTTTCCCTCACACACGGAGAGATTTTGTTCCAGAAAATTTAAAATTTTATATTCATTCTGTGGATATACCATTTCTGGCCACACTAAAATCATTTTCACACTTATCTACATGCACAGCCTCTATATTTTGGGGGGCGTGAAATTCCTCTGATATTTGATTAAACAATCTTGATTCGCCTTGTCTTTGAGACTACCAGAAATGAGTACATTTCGGTCTTTGCCCTGTTCTTTGGTAAATTTATAACTCACATCAAAATGTGGATGCCTGACCTGCCACTCAATCGTAATGTTCATTAATATTTGCGTTTCATGCGAAGTACAGAAATTATTTTATAACAATTTTTGTGCATATATTACGCAAACGATTATGTAATTTTGAACCTGAGAGGGATAAAATGACATTCTACTTAGGTTGTGGATAGCGTAGCAAAATAAGCATAACCATTTTAGCAGATGACAGGATCAAACTTGAACTTACGAAAGTTGAGAAATTAATTACGGAGGTAGGTCTCGAGCTTTCTCAAGTATAACTGATGATCTATACACCATGACAGTTTAAGCGAAAAAACTTCCGTTGAAATAAATAAGTCAAATTGTTATTTGCAGGTTTAAACTGTGACGTGAGTAATAACACAAAAACAAGGAAGGATTAAGGCAAAAGCTTCAGCCACCTAAAGGCAGAAGATCTGGGCGATCCAATCAGTGTGTAGGAATTGGCATTAAATAAAGAAGACACCACAAACTGTGGATTCAAGGTAATGGCCACCAAAGCTGTCTTCTCAACAATAAGAAGAAGTCCCCAGAGTCAGCTTGGAGGGAGACAAAAAATCGGGAATAATCTTTTCATAAGAATTTATACCGGAGCAATAAAAGGGAAGTTCAAAAGGCTATGTGGGAAAGCCCAGAAGACTAGGAAAAGACAGTTATTTTGTACGGATGTAAAAATTACAAGTATAGATAATTATTAATAAAAATGCATGGCAACTATAAAGAGAATTACGTCCTGAATGCCAATTATTGCATAAAAAATATTGCACCGTTACTTGTCACATCAGAATCTGCTTAATGTAGCATGTAACCCTGATAACGTACAGTTCGGTGAGTAAATTATATGCAAAGAAACGTATAATTAAGGAGGAACAGATATATTTAGAATATATTTACGCATACAATTTATCATAGATACTATATCTCATTAATAAATATCTATTTCCCATTTTTTTTTTTTTTTTCTTTTTACAAATATTGACTATCCCCAAGTTCCATGTTAGGTACTTTCCAAATTTTATACGTTGCTGCTGAATATCGGATTCTGGAATTTTTAGTGCATATTTATTGCTAATACAGTTTCACGTTGCCATCAAAATCACATCATGGCTCTTCTTTTATTGGAATTGGATGATATTAAAATAAATTTTGGCATGCATATTGGGAAAGTGTTATGTTATCGTCTTAAGAGGCAGAAAACATCGAGGAATTGTGTACTTACAGTACTCAAAGGGTTAATATTACTGAAGGAATAACATTTAAACTGTTACTGTTGGAAAATGGTAGTTTTATCGTTCGTCTGGAACGCATTTTATTCATTCAATCACTGCTTTAAATTTAATTATAACTAAACGATGAGGAACCTCTGTGTACTTTTATGAACAAGGAAATAAGCTCATAGGGAATGAAATTTAGGTTAAACCTGAATAATGGTTTTTTCCGTCATTTAAATCATTTTTATTTTTTAACTCGCAACAAGCAACGTGGGGTTTGGATCTTTGAGCAAGGTTTGTTCTATAAAAAGGCCATTGCCAAAATTTGGTAAATAAATGAAAAAAAAAAAAAAAAATTTGAATTGATAGTAGAAGACCACGTATTCTAATATAGCAAATTGGATTTATTTGAATCTATTTTGTAAGTGGGAAAAGAAATAGTAATGAACTGAAAAATTTATTTCAAAAACAGTAGTTCGCTTGTAGTCTCATTAACCCAATAAATAATTCCTCGATGAACAATAATGGAAAGCGTTCCACTGTATGGTTTTTCTCTTTGTATAATCTACTTTCAAGTATATTTTGGACTATAAGGGAAGAAAACGTGGACATTTAGTTTTCTTTAGTAGTCGAACTTTGGGTGAATTATGTTATGAGTTTTGGAACGGAAAAGTCTTTAAAAACTTGAACGAAATCATTAACAGTAAATCTAAAACAATGAAATTTATTACAATATACTTTGAAGCACCTTTTAGTCCTGTTTGCGAAGGAGAACAAATACGAGAAACACCATGAGAAAAATTCCCGCGGATGTATTTTCATTCTGTTCGTAATATGAAATAAAAACAAGTTTTCATTTAGAAGTGGGTACAGAAAAGAATATTTCGCTTTACTTATGGTAAAACTTTTCAGTAGAAATTACATTCTACTCAGACATTTCAGAATGAACATTGTACAACATGTAATATTCTCATTCACTTCTGCTTACACATGCACTGATGTTAATGGCCAGATTAATATGAGTGCACCTGCGTGGTCACTTTTTTCTCAGCTTGCCTAAGAATTATCCATATAATATGAAACTATTAAACTTTAAGAGTTTTGAAATCATTATGCTCCAAGTTTCTTCATTACTGATTCTACTTCAAAATTTGTACATTCACTGATGAGAACATTCAGTTCTTCTTCAGCTTCTTGTATATCAGTCACATTGTCCCCCGCATATCTCTTATACATGAACTTACATGAGGTCTGTGTGTGTATGTGTGTTGTGCTAGCACACACAGACCACACACACACACACACACACACACACACACACACACACACACATATATATATATATATATATATATATATATATATATATATATATATATATATATATATATATATATTGTTAAGTGGGAAAACCACTTCTGAAAGCAAACCCAAACCTCCAAACTGTTTTCACCCCAAAATAATGTAATTTCGCACTGATACCTAACTGAGAAGAGCATGAGAAACTCAGCCTCTATGTAAATTTCTCTCCATGCTCCCCTTTTTGGTGCATCTGTTTATCTTTTCTAAAGCCCTGGTGATTGCTTGAATTACCTCTTTTTCGGATAAAAGGCGAATTGAGACGAAGCCTGCCGAAAATCCGCCAGAAAGGTCGAGTTCCCATAAAAAGTGGCGAACATAAGTTGCCAGAAGTCACCAGGATTTGAGAAAGACCCTAACATAGAAAACGAGGGCACAACTGCCATTCTTGCGATGACAGTGACCTCTGGGAGGAGCACGAAAATAAGCCCCCAAGGTCATATAAAGCGAGAAACTGCGGCCATCGCTCTCAGAAACACCACGGTAGCAGACCCACACACACAACCCCTAGCATGCTTCTTACTGAGCTGACCCCCTCCACGTGGTCACCTGTTCGACCACCCAGTCGCATTACCTGTGCATTTTCCCATTAAAATCATCCCTCCAGAACTGGTGAAACTCGACGAGGCCCCTCTATCGCTCCATTATAAGGTAACATCCTGACTAGAGGTTTTTTCAACAGTCACGTATCTTTAATCTCCAACTGCACTCTCATTTTCTTTTCTGAAGTGCGAGTTATCGCAAAGACCTGACTCGCTTAGCTCAGTGTGGATTTTAATGCAAGTACATCGTACCAGAATCGAGTTATCTTGGCACCCTTTGTGCAACCCTCGATTCGCCTGAGATCGTTATAATCATCCTTGTGTAACCGCTGGCATTATCAAATTGCAGACGGTACATCGGCTGTGGAAAAATCAACTTGTCTTGTGCTTCTTACACTGAAAAGGCCACTGCAATCAATTCTTCAATATCCGTTTCAAGATAAATCATAGACTATTCAATTTTTTTAAACAGTGATAGCATAACTAACCACGTGGCAGCCCTGTTGGATATGCCTATCATTCCCCAGCCTTCTGATTGATGTGTTTAATTGTAAATATATTCCATTTCAAGTAAACCTAAGTGTTTATCTGCAAGCCCCTTGTTGAAGTATGGCCGTCAGCCCAACTGTTTTTTTTTTTTTACGATTCCTGCCTGACTTAGCAATTGCAGTCAGATCTCTTCAAACCCCTGTTCAAGACCTAGATCCCAGATTGGACCCCTGAACAAGGAAAACAGTAAGTAGGCCAGGTAAGAATCTAAATATATAGTATATATATATATATATATATATATATATATATATATATATATATATATATATATATATATATATATATATATATATATAACTTTTATACAGTATTATAATAACAAAATGTCGTTCCTATCAGTACTCGACTATATATCGCATATGACTTTTTTATTCAAAGCGTAATCTTTAAATCCGAAAAAATAAAAAGAAACCAAAATAATATGTTATTTATTTGTACCTGAACTCTACAGGTCAGGAATTGTATTCTGAAAAATATATAGATATTTGATTTTTTGTGAGGCATTCTTTGGCTATAAAAGTGCAGCATACATTCCATGTACTATATATATCAGAATTTTGTTGTTTTTTTGGTATTAACTACCACTTGGAAAACATACTCAGTGACGGACAGAAATGAATGAGAAGATTACGTACATCTCTCTCTCTCTCTCTCTCTCTCTCTCTCTCTCTCTCTCTCTCTCTCTCTCTCTCTCTCTCTCTCTCTTAAAATTCATTACCTTGAAAATGTCTTGTGTTTTCGGCCGTACTCACTGTAAACGAAGGTAATTGTGACTTCAAAACATAATCGATAAGAAATTTATCAATTTAATTTATTTAAAATCGATTTTCAATTAAAAAACTTTTAACAAATTCCAGTAGAAGACCTCACTAGACAGGGAGTACCTAAGGGATGCTGAGTTTGAATAAACAGGAAATATCTATCTTCAATTCTAAATTTTATTGTGTGTGTGTATGTGTGTGTTTTTTTTATTCCTGTTTTCGCTTGATTCCTAATCTTTTTTTCTTCATTTGTCACCGTACTTGAACTCATTTGGTATCTCCCCTCAAAAACGACATTGCGCACAGAGCTTCTACGCCTATGATTCCATTTGAAGAAAATAACGAATAATTTAATTTGATTCAAGCGTTCATTATAAAATTTATGTTAACTTTTCGCAAGACTAAAAAAAAAAAAAAGCTCAGCGATATACGTTTCCCCATTCCTCTTTCGAAAACATCAGTGAATTTTATTTAGCATCAGTCTTTCCAGTTTATTTATTGTCAGTTTTCCTTTAGCGCAACGGCATGAGGTTTTCACAGGTTTACAGGAATGGAGTATGTGAGAAAAACATTTTGGGAGGTTCAAGCGAAACTTTCCAATCTGTAGTTGTGAGACATCCCTTGGGCGTTGTTTCTTTATGTTTATTTTTCTCCTTGGTTTTCTTTATGTTTATTTTTCTCCTTAATTTTCTGATTTAGTAACGCATTATAGCAAAATTGTCCCATTATATAAGTTTGTAAGGGGGGGGGTGTAAATTCGTTTCTAATTCTTCCTAGCTGGTAAATTTATAGGACTTCTTTAATTCCATTATTTTTTTCATCTGCAGGTGAACGATTAAAATATGTGATTTCTTTATGTTGGCCTTAACTATCTTTTTTTATTAACTCATCATGAAACTAACCTACTTTGTTGTTGGTTTCAGTAACCTGTTTTTTAAGAGTGAACCTGGCAGTTGTTTAACTAAGGCATACAAAAATTTTCTGCTAGCTTTCTTTCGTTTGTTTCTTGAACTTCTTATTAATGAAGATGAAATAATCGAAAAGTTTACTTATTGTGCAGTTTTAAATCTACCTACAGTATAGGCCTATGTTGCATATAAGAGAAGGTATCATGTTTTTCAACCAGATATAGGCCTAATATACCCTTAATTCTATA
Source organism: Macrobrachium rosenbergii (assembly GCF_040412425.1). Classification (NCBI taxonomy): domain Eukaryota; kingdom Metazoa; phylum Arthropoda; class Malacostraca; order Decapoda; family Palaemonidae; genus Macrobrachium; species Macrobrachium rosenbergii. Next base: position 27,558,720 of record NC_089751.1, on the reverse strand, counting down.
ATAAAAAAAAATAAACTTTAACACCATACAATAATTCTTATTGTTGAATCTACTGTAAAAGCAAAGATTTTTTTTTTTACTTTTACTAATCCAAATGAACCACGGGAATTCCACACTGGGAAATAACTGAGATAAATGAAATGATGGTAAAGTAGTGAAAATTGAGAGAGGCAAATAAAAGTGTGACAAGGTAGTATCATTACTTTCACCAACAACAACCTGGAACAGTATCGAAGAAAAGTAACATAAAAAAGTATTCCTAGTTTTTCCTTATGTTACTTTACAGAGTTGATTTAAAATTACTCTCCTCATTCTTAATACAGGGAAGAATTCTAGTTAGCTAATAAGTTTTCCTCGGAAATGGTTGCCTTTGACTAAAATGAAATACCTGAAGATTTTAAGTTGCATTTTAAAGAAATTTCGTAAAACTTTCATTTAAATTTTTAAAAAACATGGAACAATTAGGATAGTATCGTCATTTCTAACACATTATGATAACACCCACGGAAATATGAAAAGGTTGGGAGAGTGGATAAAACAATAGAGAGAGAGAGAGAGAGAGAGAGAGAGAGAGAGAGAGAGAGAGAGAGAGAGAGAGAGAGAGAGATTCTTAAGTCACCTGAAATGTTAAATGACATTCCCGCGACCCAAAATATAAACAAAAAAATAATGTCCCATATAAAGGATACATTTAATTTTATTCTAAGCAGTACACAAAAAATAAATGAAAAAATTCTGTCTAATATCTTGTGAATCGATTTAAAAAAAAAGGGCTTGAAGAGAGAGAGAGAGAGAGAGAGAGAGAGAGAGAGAGAGAGAGAGAGAGAGAGAGTAAAAAAAAATGGTCTTCCTCGACGAACAATAGGTTCCTAAAACTTCGACACAAAAGTTACCACAAAAATTTCATCTGGGAGGATAGAGGTAACTCTTGTGTATTGTGTTTGCTTTGTTTGTGTGTGTGTGTGTGTGTCCGTTTGCTTGTTTGTGTGTGGGGGGATGAGAGAGCGAGGAGAGAGAGATTTATAGGTTTTGGCGAATTCAAAGTATATTGCCATTTTTAAGGTTAATGCGTATACACCCTTCGGTGAAAACGAAATATGTCTTCTTTATTACTGTATTGCTCTTTTCATCGAAGTAGATATATTTTAACAATCATATACCATTTATTTGTTGACCTGGAAGTGTGCAAGAAGTTGTAAATACTTTATATGATATTATCAAAATAAAAATAACAAAATAACGGCCAAATGATGAAAGAAATTCTGTTTATTGATAGTTATTCATTTTGCTATTACCGAGAGGGTCAAGAGGAAATGGATTAGAGCCGTTCATTATACGGAAGATGGTATTAGTGCGACAATCAATCACAAAAGTACGAGGCGGTCAAAAGGAAGGTAACTCTGTTATTGGTAACTTTCTGTGGAGGAAATGGGCAACCTGTACTGATTTTGCTTTGCTGTGATGACTAAAACGGGACAGGAGAGACGCGGAATGTAACACATTTCTTATCATTTTCATTTCAAGAGTGCATCCATCTTCATTAACGATTTCATTAACTCAGGTTTGCTCTGGGGCAGATTCACTGACCCACTGGCCGCACATAAATGTATAGCGGTAATTTTTTTTTTTTATATTGCTCCGTGTAACCTTATATTTAACGCTACGTCAATGAATCTGATGTCATTGTAAAGTTAATGAGTTTTAATTTATTATATGTTAAAAAAGTCTGTAAAAACAAAACAAAGCAACCGTATCACGTGCTGAATTTAGCCGTATTGGAAAATTTCTTGCCACTTTTCTTAATTCACCAGAAATCAGTAAACAAAGATACCTCATTTTTTTATTCAGCACAAAATTGAAATAAACTGCCTCTCTCTTGGTATATAATTCATTACTATTTGTATGAGGTATGATATGACAAAGGGCAATGAAACAGATGCAAAATTTACGCACGAGCTGTAGGTGATCGGCAAGCGACACCTGTTTGTTACTCTTTTTCAGAAAATTACCAAAATAGGTAAACTGAGATATCTAATTTTTATTTACGCAGTGAGAAAGTAATATAATTTGCGTTTCTTATACGATATAATTCATTACTATGTGTTATGTAAGACACAAACCCGGCCCCCCGAAAAAAAAAATTAATAAAGAAACTCGCGAGAGCAGCCAGGGAGAACTTAGGCATAAAGTGGAATTCTACAAGTTACTTGAATATAAAAAATTGCCAAAAATAGGTAAATTGTGATATCTATTATTACTTTGCACACAGAAATTGAAATAATTTTTTTCCAAAATGCCATAAGTTATGTTCATTTAAAAATATGCAAAAAAATGAAAATGCTTATAATAATTGGTAATATTTTTGAAAATGGAAATTCATGATAAATTGTGTCCATAGTCATAAAACTTTTCTCCAAAAAAACATTTTGCACATAAGAAAAAGCACAAGAAAATAATGGAAACATACACAAATTACATAGAAAGTACCATAAAATAATGCACTGTAAAAACATATATAAAAATAAATAAGTATGCATATAGGCTATATATATATGAAATGTAATCTGGTGTACTCACCAACACTTGTGGTGTTCATATCTTGCTTATGCCTCCTCCTTTATTCCTAGGACCTTGCAGTTCACGTCGTATGACTGGGAGGAGGAGGAGGAGGCATTCTTGATCCCCCTACTGCTGCTTCCCCCCCTGACCTCGGGGGAGGGGGTGGGTGCCGTGGAGGTGGACGAGTGCCGGTAGTTTCGCTTTCATATAGTAACCATGGAAGCACTGGGTGTTTATGTAGAGAGGTATTCTGCACGAAGCCCAACAATGATAAGTGGTGTCATTTCGAAGGCTCTTCAAAAAGCAAACACGGCGCTTCTTCGTCTGCTTATTGAAGTGTGGCAGTGGCTCTGGCACGTGCGCAAAGCCACCAGGAGAAAGATGAGACATGGGGTCATCGACCCTTGACTTCCTTCCGTTTTGGAGTCTTGTCTTCAGGTACCCCCGAAAGCAAAGCAGCAGCAGCAGCAGCATCGTCAGGAGTGCTAGTGGCAGGAGAAGCATCAGTTGATGGATTAGGGGTGGACATAGCAGAAGCAAGTACAGGGGCAGCAGGATCATCAGGAGCATTTGCAGCAGAATACGCATTAAGGGGAATGGCAAGATCACCAGCAGGCCACTCATTCATCTGGATTGAATTCCATCAAACTGGTATAGGCCAGTTCACGGAACTGTAAGAGGTTTGCTTGAGTATACCCCTGCAATAAATGGCATAAAGATGGGTTTCTTCCACCAAATAACGGAATCATTATCGCGTGAAAAATAGCTGGAGGAAGCCTAAGGCACTCATTGGCACTGGCATTTCCAGCCGCGAAACATCTGCCAATTAATGCAATGACCCGGGGGGGGGGGAGCAGGATCCGTAGACCGACCTTCATCTTCATTATCAGCAACAGAAGGGAAGGGGTTTCCTGCGAGGAAGGGACCGGGCTGAGCAGCTGGAGGAGGCAGGGTTACAGGAGTGGTATGCCTGCCTCCCTCTACCCTCCCCTTCTAGTCTAACGTTCAAGCTTAACTAGTGAAACAAAGGGGCTCTTCTCGTCTCTGCCATCAACACTTTCATCAATTTCGACCATACAATTGTCACAGGTATCATCCCTATCATCTGCTTGGCCCTTACCCTTATAAGACAGCGATCTAACACACTTTGGTATTTTCAAAACACTCTGTAACACCTTCGCAACAAAACCTGAAAAATTCGTCAAAACTGAGTTGGAAATGGTGGCTTTATAGGCGTTTAAAAAGGCAGCACTGATTAAAACCCGTTCCGGGTTACGTCATGCGATCGCACTGGCTTCTTGAAAAGGAAATTTCGGCGCATGCGTGGGTCACAAGCTCCACCCACCCCATGCTTTGGGGAGAAGCATATCTCGTGACGTCATATTCAAACCTCTTTGCTATGATGCGCTTTTCTGATTTTTGATGAATTTAAAAAAAAAAAATCCTGACGCACATACAGTGCGCGTTCATCGTGCACATCGGATGCGCGTATACGTGGTTCGTGGACACAAGGGTTAATATGGTGTTATTTAGATTATATAGCAGGATAATAAAATAGAAAAATTAATTTCTTTTGTCGAAGGAAAGAAGAATAGAGTTTATCGATAAGAAATTAAATCTGGAATTAACCGTATAACGAAGAGAGCGACGATTTCGTAACGCTTGAAACTATTGAGTCGCAAGCAAAAATACGAGTCATCAGGGATCAGTTGATCGATCATCGGTTCTACTGATCAGGAATGATCACGCTGGAGTGGTGGCAACACTATACTAGCGGTGTATGGCAACTATCTGCCCCTATGTTCAGTGACCAGGTGATCGACAAGTGCGTAAAATCTCTCGGTGTTTTTGCCTTCGTAACCAAAGCTTCATGCATCTTTTGTGCTTTTTGAAATTATATCCTTTAGATAGCGTCATGCTGATCACAATGGTAAAAGAAAAGGATCTGAAATCCATGAAATGGACGCATTTTCAAGTGATTTTTCAAGCGTGACGATTTCGGTGACTTCGTCCTTTCAGCCTAAAAAATATCTTTATCAGCAGGTATGGATTTCCTTAGGTTTCATAGAATAAGGCGAGCTTTAGAGGGTATTTTTCATAATGAATGTGATGCAGATAATGAAACTGAAGATGACCGTCCACATTATAGTAAATATTTTTTTTCTAAGCTTACAATAATATTTTGTAATAATATTTTACTGTGGAATAATAATTTCTTATTGTTCCTAAAGCATGAGTTTAGTTGTCGTAAATGATCTTTTACATAAAGGATTTTAATACTATGTTTATGATGGTTTATAATAGTCATAAGTATTATTTTAGGGAGTGTTCATATACCAGATGATGATAGCTATAGTAAAAGCCAGGGCTCTTTGCAGCTAAGCCCCGCTCACTGCGCGCCAGTGATCGGCTAGCTCCCGAAATGGGAATGACGTCACACTAATTAACAGTCCAAATTATTACCAGTACGGATTTGACTCCGATCGGTAATGATGAGCTCCGTGCATGAATGAGTTCCCGGAGTTGTGAAGTCTGCAATCGATATCTCCGATAAAAGACATGTTAAGTTATATAGCATCATTATGAAGATCTTTAAATTGGTGTTGGCCTACATAAGCGATCCTGCATACCAAACATTATCATTGTGAGATTAGGCCTACATATCAAACTCAACATTTTGAGGCAATGACAGGGCATAGGCCTACACGTTAATTGCTTTTATTTCTAGGCAATGATAGGGCATAGGCCTACTCGTCAATTTCTTATATTTCGAGGCAATGACAGGGCATAGGCTTACATGTCAATTTCTTATATTCTGAGGCAATGACAGGACATAGGCCTACACATCAAATTCTTATATTTTGAGACAATAAGGCACAGGTCTACAGGTCAATTTATTATTGCAAATAGTTTTCTACCGGTATCTGTTTGAAACAGAGTAGCTTTTAATTAATATAGTAGCTCCGACTCCACGATTACTACATATGCATACGGTGAAACGTACAAGTAGCCTATAAGCTCGTGCAATTACACAAACATGTGTACGTGCGTCGATAGGCATAGTAAATGTAACGCCACTTATACCACAGAGAATAAAAGAAAAGTTTCTGGCCATGCAGCCGATGGCACACGTAGACCAATCATAGGTGTCTGAGCCTTACACACAACTAATGAACTGCTCTCAATTAACTGAAAATATATTTACAAAAGGGTAACAAATTTATATTACTGTGCTGAGTGAATATAAGGCTGCTGTAGCATTTCTATGAAAATGAAGGCTATGGTAGGAAGGCATCATTAAGATACATAACGAAATAAGAAAAAAATAAATGATAGCTGAAAAAGTTATGTACTGAGATGATCCACAACAGCCTTCGAGTAGCCCATGAATCATTTGATTTTGGCGGCATTCTTGCAGATTACCCTGTTGGACAAAAGAATACATAAGAGGCATTAAATTTCTCTCTCTCTCTCTCTCTCTCTCTCTCTCTCTCTCTCTCTCTCTCTCTCTCTCTCTCTCTCTCTCTCTCTCTCGTTAGGAGAATATTCTAGCGTAGACTATATTCATAAAGATCTCGATTACTTTTAATTAAAACAAATTACTAAATTTCAATTAACAATAGTAGGCGGATAATTCTTTACACTAGTATTTTATGAATTGGTCTATGTTTATTCTGCAATGTTTTGTTATCATATGAAAAGTTTTCGAAGGCACTACAAGCACCATAACAGCAGCAACAAAAACAAGAATAGCTGCAACAAGAACCCCAATAAAACGGTTAAATATGATAGGCCTATAATCCAAACGTCATAAGTTGCTTAAACCGACTAAAAGACATATGACTTTATAGGTCTTCGAAAGGAGATAATGTCCTTAAGAAAATTCTCAGCACATTATGTCCAGTATGACTCGTATAGCATATCATATTGTAACTTCAAGTTAAACATAGGCATATGTTGGTTTTGTAGAGCGCTGTCACTGCTTGTCATCCCATCGAATATGTAAACGATTACAATGAAATCGATTTTATGACTATTAAACTTTAGTAAAATTTCCTAAAATCAGTATCAAATACCAGCCTCCGTAACTCTGAGACAGTCTTTGTGTTTAAATTTAAAATGGTGAACACGCTTGTCAATATCAGACAGTAATTATCATTGTCCTATAATTCAAGTGCACCGATTCGAAAGTAGACATTCCCTGTGTCACCTCCGTGGTCAGATGAACCTCATTTACGAAAAACATTGTTAGGGAGACATGTACTGTGATTTTATTTCATTGGGTAATTTAACGTTTCGTTTTGACAATCAGCAGAACTTATTTTAGTTTGGTAAAACAACCATAGCTAAATTAATGAAGATGAAAAGTACTAAATGGTCGTAACGTAAGCAGTGGGCGGGGATCGGCTGCAAAGAGTGGTGGATTTTGCTATAGAAAGGACACATCTAATTAATGACCCAGACGGCGCCCCCTGAACCTAGACCAGGACCCTCATATACACATTTTTGGCGTATACAGGATTCCAGCAAAAAAATAACGGAAAATGCAGATGAATGCCATGATAATGGTTAAGTCTTTTTATTATTTTGTAGACCTATTATTTAATACCCACATAGATGGATTAAGTATGACTTCATGATATACAAAGGGCTAATTCAACCTGTGGATGGTGAGCCAGACTTAGGGGCCAGCTCGAATGTAGTTTTGCACTTAGCCAAGTATATACCAGTGGGTAGAAAACATTTGCTATACTTCGACAATTGGTTTACTTCACTTCAACAGATGACCTTCTTATCTAAGTAGCAGATATATTGTTTGGGTACTGTTAGGATAAATAGACTACCAGGTATATCCTTTGATAAGCACAAAGCTATGGAAAAGAGAAGAAGGAGTACAAACCAAGAAAAGAGGGCTTTGGTAGATGATGCTGAGGTACGGGCATTAAAATGGATGAACAATAAGGCAGTCACTTTGTCGTCCACATTTATATCAGCAGAACCTCTGGATGAATGTAAAAGGTATGACAAAAAAGCTAAGGCTTCAGTCATGATCCCATGTCCTGCAGCTGTTAAAGAATATAGTAAACTCATGGGAGGTGTAGATTTAATGACTCACTCATAGCACTCTACAGAATCCACACCCGGTCCAAGAAGTACCATCATAGGTTATTTTTTCTATTTTTTGATGTAACAGAGACATGAGTGTTCCTGAACAAAAACGATAATGCTTCAGGAATTCAAACTGACTTTGTCGGAATCACTGCTTCTTGGAGAAAAAACGGCAGTGGCTAAGAAAAGGCGTCGACCGTCTGCTGAGAGAATTACTTATCTGTTTGCAAAGAAAGAGACAGTTCCCCACCACTAAATCTGTCCCTGGAGAAGGCATCAGAACAGATGGTTACTACCATTACCAGTGATAGTGACATGAGGAAGCTGCAAGGACCCCGAATGTAAAAACGCCCCAGTTTTCTACAGTCAGAAGTGTAAGGTACACTTGTGTCACCAAAGAAAAGAGCTGTTTTCGTTCTTTTCACACACATAGTAAAATGAACATCCACAAAACCAGGCTTCAGTTTATTTTACATTTTGAGTAGACATATAATAACAGTATGTAAGGGTATCATGAGCACTGTACTTAAAGTGTATCCTATGGCTTAAAGGACGGCCGTGACGATTTCGTTAGCTTTTATCTAATTTTTATTTTAAACATTTTTTATGGAGTTTGATGGATTTATTCAATGTTTACCATGCTAATAAAAAGCTAAAAACACTTAATATAATATTTTTATCATGGTTTCATAATTCAAGCGTTAATTGGTAGGTGATCCCAAAACCAGCATTAAAAAACTGAGAGGATAGTACCTAGAAATCGATAAGTATAACAGCAAAAAACATGGAGTAGTGGGAATTGATTCATAGTTATTTAGCATCCAGGTAATTAGCTTTTACTCTTAATCTCAAAATTCAACAGTTTTAATTGACAAAATAACAATGGAACTAAAGTCAAATCTCGCGTGCTAGATAATTAAGCATAACAATTATGAAATCATCTATATTTCACTTGTGTTCAAGTAAAATCCGTCATATTAATAAGTCTGTATATTATAGGTGGTCATTATTGATACAATCTGCAACGAAAAGCCAGTTTATTTCTGAAACAGTCACAAAAGAAATACAGAAATGACAGCAATGGGAACTAGCACCTGAAGCGAAATGTACGAACTTCGTAACGTTAAATCTGCAATACAAACAGGAAGCCAGAATTATTGACTCTGCTTTCGAAAGAGAAAATAGAGGTATTGCCTTTAGCTGTTCCCAGAACTGGCAAATAAGATTCGTTAATTATTAAGTAAAATACACCAGCCTCCCTTATTATGATGGAAATAAGAGGAAATTAGACTTAGGGGGTACAATTGTTTGAGGTGGAACACACCACATAATTTGGGGATGTGGCTTTATGTTACTATTATTATTATTATTATTATTATTATTATTATTATTATTATTATTATTATTATTATTATTATTATTAT